>NC_067299.1:6341000-6641333 GCF_020740795.1 Apus apus | reverse complement strand
ATTTCTCTGGGCTCAGAACCTCCCACACGGGACACATCCCCCTCACCAGCTGATGCAGGCCCTAGAGGCAAAGCCTGATGTCATTTCTCAGGTCAAGCTGTAACCCACAGGGTGCTCAGGTGAGCATAAAGAGGGCCAAAAAAGTAATCATCCAAGTGGGAAAATTGCTGCATCCCACCACAAAACAAACAGCTCCCAAGGAGATGGAGTTTGCCTGCTCCCTAGGGATGGGTGAGCTTATCCATGCAGGCTGGGTTGGCAATGAAGCTGCAGGAGGGCAAAGGAAAAGGAGGCTGCAAAGCCTCCCTGAGTATACAACTGGGGTCATCTAAACCTGATATGGGATTTCCCAGACACAGGATCCCCCAGGGTGCTCAAGTGTACAGGGATGTGCTTGTGAGGGGGGACAGACACACACCAGAAACACATCAGCTCCCACAACTACCATATGGGGTTTACTTCTGGTTTAGTAGTAGAGCCAACTCCCTGCCAAGGTCCCTCCACGACACTTCAGCCTGCTCTGACCAGCCCTTCCAGCCGAGCTACTCACTTGCCATCATCATCCCCCAGCCCAAGTTCAAAGATGCGCTGGGCTCCAAGCTCCTCCAGTCTCTTGTCCACATACTTCCCCATGGCATTGAAGTGCTCATAAGTCTTGTTCCCCAGTCCAAAGACCTGGAAGGGAACACTGGGAAGTGAGGAGGAACAGGGACTGGATTTCTCCCATCCAGCCAGCATCCTATGGCCAGTGGCACCCAAATGATGTAGAAGGAAAAGCATGGAAGACAAGACAGTGAGACCTCTCCCAGCTTCCCAGCAGCTATTTGTGGACCTCCTGAGTAAGAATCTGTCACTGGAGAGTGCCTGGTCAGTAGGAACCAACACCTCCCTGGAGCCAGGCCTCGGGCACATCAAGAGGATGCACACACAAAGAGCTGCCTCCACCATCTCTGCGAGGGGACAGTGAGAGCCTGGACTGCCTGGAGACCAACTGGTGTCCCTTGCCTCCCACAAACTGCTCACAAGTGTTTGCTCACTGCTTTGTACAGAGCAGCTTAACATCTCCAGCAGTGGATTTTCTCCTCATTTGCAATTATTATGCAGCCTACAGAATCTGGCTGGGGTTTAGGTGAGGCAGCTGTATCTCAGTCAATTATTCAGCTCAGCACAGGGAAAGAGCTACACGCTCCTCCAAGTGATTTAATTTGCAGGAGAAGATTTGGCCCAGGGCTGCTCAATTAGCTCCTGAACAGCAGCAGCAGCCTGTAACTCATTTACAGACCTTGTATTCCTGCCTGATGGGCTGTTTGTGGTGAGACACTACCAGCAAACCCTTTGTGATGTAGGGAGTGGAGAGAGCACTCTGCCATCTGCATTTAAAGCCCTCAGCTATATGTTTGCAAGCACCCCCAGAGCTTGCAGAGGAAGACAATAGGGACTGCATCCAACAGAGACACACAAGGCATGGAAATCACATTGTGCCTTTACCCAAGGCAAATGGAAGGTACTTTGACTTTGACTGTAGCACAAACTGAGCCACTTACTGCAAATTTGAGACCGGACAAGTCAGCATCTGCCTCCTGCAGCCAGTCATAGAAGTCCTGGGCATTGTCTGTGGGGTCACCCTCACCATAGGTGGCCATGCAGAACACAGCCAAGGACTTGTCAATCTCAGAGAGGCGACTCAGGTCCGACTGCAACCAAAGGAAAGAGTAAATCCTCAAGGAGCCCTCAACGTGGTGATTGGGAAAGCCTGTTCCTACAAGACAGCTGCTTCTGGGGTGCAGATGAGGGCCACAACGTCAAACAGCTGATGGCAAAAGGGCTTGGGAAAGGCCAAACCCACCCAAAATGGGTGGGGAAATAAAGCTAACCACCCTCACTGGACTGCAAGTCAATGCTTCTACCCCACCAGAAAAGCAATGGGATTTTCCATACAAGGCTCTACGGGACCAGGATCATTATTCACCCTGGAGAACACCACAATTCCAGTGCCTCTGTCCAGGACAGCAGCAGTAAGGGACCAATGCTGGCTACAGAAGGAACATGGAGCATGTTTCATGCTTGCCAGTGGATGACTTGCAACTCCCAAACACCCCAGGCTACCTTCCTGTTTCAGTCACCTTGCCATGTTCCCTCCAAACCTGCAGAATTTCAAGGACCAAGCCCACCTCTGCATCTCCCAGGCTGATTTTTTCTCCTCTAAATGATGTTACAAAAAAGGCAACTGCCCCTTGGCCGAGTTCTTTCTGGGTGTTTTAGGGGGCACTAAAAGGATGTAACCTATCCTGAGGCTGTTCCTGGCTACATTACCAAGTCATACTCCTCTGGATCTGCTGCCATGCCCCGGAGGCCGTAGCGATGAGCGTCTTTGGAGAGACGATTGGCAAACTCCTCTGCTGTACCTGTCTGAGAGCCGTAGAAAACCACAATGTTTCGCCCCTGGAGAGGAAAAAAAAAATCCCTGTTAGCTGGTGATTACTCATTTGTGCAACGCACAGATGAAGCACATCTTGCCAGAGACAAAGGAAATGCCTGGGATCAGGAGCTCTGGCCTGCAACCTAAAGGCTACTATGAGTCTGCCCAGGGCTCCCCGCTGGGTTTGCAGCAGAAAAGGCCAAACTCCTAACAGGAACGTGACTCTCGTCAGTCCCAGAAGGGTGACTCAGGTCAGACTAAAACCCAAAGCAAAGAATAAAACTTCCAGATTCTTTTTCCTCAGCCTCAAGGCTGCAGCGTGACTCCTGGAAACAGGGAACTCCCTGGATGAGAAAGCAGACTTGCCTAAGCTTTGGGAAAGTGCCTGAGCACCAGGGGCTCCTGCTCTGCTCCAAGCCAGCTACTTTGAAGTGAAATGGAAAATAGATCCAGCCCTTGCTTCTTCCTCTGCTGCCTCTTGTGTCCAATCCAGCGGAGTCAAAAGCTGCCAGTTCTGTGTACAACAATTCTCATTCCAGAGTGAGCCAGTTTGGGAACCAACCATGCAGATAAACAACTGACAGACAGTGACTTTAAGGTCTCTGCCATTTCCCTCCTGACTTTGATCTCATTTTACACCTTTCTTTTTTTTTTTTGCACCAAATTTTCACTTCGATTTTTTTCTCTGAGAACAATGCTCAGGCACAGAGTGAGTTACTCCTGCCTGTCCACACAGCCTCCCCCTTCGCAGCAGGTCTGTGTCTGTATCCAAACCAGTCCACCTTGCTGACAACTAAAGAGTCTCCAGAGAAAGCTGGGAAGGACCCAAGCTCCCCCACCTTCCCAGCACCCCACATAGCCAGAGAAAGCAACTTACTGTCTTCTTCATCTTCTCAATGAAGCTGCTGTCTCTCGCTGGAGCTGCTCTGAAAGACAGGAAGAACCTCCTTTCAGATGGGCATGTTCTTTTAGGTCAGGAATAAGAAAGTGGAGAAAAAGAGGCCCCCCAAAGCAGTGAAGTGTCCCCATGGAGCAGTCTTTCTTACCCTACCTCAGGGATATACCCACTGCTTACCTGCAGGGCTTCTCCTCTGCACACAGACCAGGGAGCACAGGGGAACAGCTGACACCCTCCTTACCTCCATTGGTAAATCTTCTCTCAGGCAGAGCTCAGGAACTCAGCCCTGAGTGTGAGGAAGCCTTTACTCTATCAAGTGCTCTGAGAGGTTCCACAGCTGAGCAGGTTACAAGGATCTTGTAGAGCTATGATGCAAGACCAAGTCTCCAGAAAAATCTCAGAGGCCAAGCCACAGTGGGAGAGAAGGGAACAGAGAGCTCCCTGCTTCCCCCACCACCACAGACAGGCAGGGAATCAGTTCCAAGCCATGCCCCCCAGGTGGATTCCCCAAGCCCAAAGTCAGACAGGGCTAAAAAACAGCTGTTCCAACATCAAAACAGCAGGTCAGACAGGAGTCCCAGGGCTGGAAAGCCCTGTGGAGCAATTTATCAGACCCACAGAGCCTCTGGCAAGGGCACCTCTGCCTGCCAAGGGCCTGCAGGGCTCGTTCCCATCCTCAACATGGAGTTTGTATTAACACAGGGAGGTGTTTTTATCTATCTCAAAAGAGGGACAAACCACAGCAACACCAGAAACATCAAGGCAGAGCTTTGCAGCACCATGGCTGCTCTATTACATAGGGAGCCAGAAGAGCTTTGCTCTCCTAAGCACACCCATGGAGTTTCAGTGTCACGGGGTGAAAGCAACCCAGCCCTGGGGACCCGGGAGCCTCATTGGGCAGAGCTGGGTTCAGCTACAGTCAGATTAGACACTGGGGTCTTTTCAAGGCAGGAGGACAACTGCCAGGAGCTCACTTGCCGTCCTCCCCACTGGAACTTTGGTAGCTGAGAGGAGGAACGTGGGACCCGTTCCCGTTTTCATTTTCATGATGGAAGAATGCAAGGCTGGGTCTCCTGTGGGAAGACAGAAGCCTCCAGGCAAAAAACAAATGGTTTTGGCTCTGGCCCATGTGAGAATGTGCAGAGCTCACTAACAGTTTCCTAAACCCTGCAGCCCAGAGGGAGGGATCTCTGCGGATGTGCTGAGACATTTGCAGAGCACACACACATGGAGCGGGGCAGGGTGGGGGGCACCCAGCAGAGCACATTTCCAGGCACCCTCTTCTACCCAAAAGTATCAAGGAGCTCCACAACCTGGCCTGACTGCTCGGAGCACTGACACAGCCCACAGTGAAGACAAGCAAGCCCTTCCCAAAAAAGCTACCTAAGGAGGCTGTGCTCCCAGGAGAGCTACTTTGTAACCCCCACTTTACTCTCTTAGCATTTAACAGTCTCCCCACGTTGTCATTTGTCCTTTGTTGGGAACAGGGATGCCACAAGCATCATAAAGAGCAGCCCCAGCCCTGCCCATGTCCCCACCAGGATGGAGGCTCAGGAGAGCTGCCCCCCAGCCAGCTCACCAGACTCAGCTCTCACTTGGTTTTTGGCTTGCTGGTGAAGCTCTTTGGTTTACTGCCCTGTGCAAATGAGAGCCAATTAAAATAGCTGTTGGGTCAACTGCTGAACAAACTGCTTTTAAAGGAGGAAAGCAAAACGTTTTAGATCCTTTCAGCAAGCTCCCTTTGGAAAAGAAAAGGGTGCAGCACATGGAGCTCGTCTGTTTTCAAAGGAGGCAACCCTGCACTGAAGTGTTGTGGTGGAGAACAGTCTGTGGCTCAGACACAGAAGAAATAATGAGTCTGGCTTTTGAAAAAAGGCTACCCAACTCCCCCAAATTGCTTCATCAGGGTGGCTTGAAAATCTGAGCTGCAAAAACACAAAAACACAGAAGACAGGAATGGCACTCATTTGCACTGCTTAGCCAGGAAAACTTAGAAGAGAAAGTGTGTTTTCAGCAACAACTGCTCTTACAGCTGAGGTAAGAGTCACTGTCCTGAGCGAGGAGAGTCAGAAGAAGTGACAGGTGGAGGAAAGGGGATTAACTCCATTGTCCAAGCAAGTCTTTAGCTTGTAGAGATTGCACACCCTTGGTGAGAGCCCACAGCACAAGGGACTCCCAGGGCTCTCTGTCACTTCGATTTCAGAAGTAAAAAAAAGAAGGGGGAGGAAGTTCCCAAGAGCTCAGCAATTATACCTAAGCTTCTGTCTCAGCCAAACACCTCTCCTTCAGGAAGCTCCCATGCCTGCGGCTCTCCTCCCAAAAGCACACACATCCATCCAGAAGCGAGAAGCCAGCCTTAGACATCACAGAGAAACTGCAGGGTCTCCTCTGGAGCTGCCTGCCTCCCAGCTCAGCCTCCCCCCTGCCCTCTCCTCCTGCCCCAGCCGGCAGGGACACTCCACTCTGCCAGCTTTGGGGTGTCAGGAGTGACCCTCCGAGCGCCAGCGACCCCACCTGCCCCTGGGGCAGATCAACTCACCCGGCCTGGGCCGCCTCTTCGCGCGGGGCCGAGTAGACGCAGCCCATGGTCAGGGCTGGGAAGAGACAAAGAGTGTCAGGGCAGCCGTGTCTGTCTGCACGGGGAGCGGATCTAACTTAGTTCTGGAGCAACAGGCACACAGGCCTTTCCATTCTGCCCCTCCTGGGCATTCAAGCCGAGTGTCAGCCTTTTGTTAAGGAGAAGAGAGGCGGCACAAAAAGTCCCAGCATGGGTCATAGCAGGAGCGGTCCTGTTTGCTCAGATCCTTGTGGTGGGGTTTCGGGAAGTTACCGAGTGGATCCGCGCAGTCCTGGGAAGCTGCAACATCTGGCAGCAGTGGCAGAAAGGAATTAGGAGTGGAGAATGAAACCTCCCAGGATCCTCCGCAGCACACGTCCCTCTCCCACCCGTGTGGAGCAGAGGGACGGGACACGAAACCCTGCCCCCAGCCTTGTTACCTTGGAAACTGTTTATATCACAGCTGCTTTTAGATATATTCTTTAAAAAAGGCTGTAGCTGAATGAAACGATTCCAGACACTGCATGAGCAATGCTGGGGTAACTATGGCAGTGCCATTACGGAGGCAGCTCAAAGGAGTTTGTTCTCTTCAGGATCCTATTAAATTAAATTAGAGGTGGTCCGTGTCTCTCCAACACACACGCAAGCAGCACAGAGAGCTAATCAGGCTAAGGAGTTGGAGCAATTCCTGCCTCAGGAAGTCCTACAAGCATCAGGGAATGGATTTCTCTCTGGCTGCAGAACAGAGATAAGCCAATTTCTGCCCCAAACAATGTTAAAGATGGGGGGGGGGGCGGGGGAGGAGAAGGGAGGGAGTGACACCCAGCACACCAATCAATGTCTCGCTGGCATCTCCCCAGGGAAAGAGTCTGCACAACTCTGGAGCAGGGACAGGAGAAAGAAAGCAATCTGTGGTTGTGAAACACAGAGAGGAGCAGCAGCCAAAGAATAAAAATAAAGCAGTGCATTCCCCAGCAGTGCTACCCGAGGAAGCGTGGTGGCCACGGCGGCGAGGCCACCGAGCCGCTCTCTCCAAGGACATCTGCAGAGCAGGCCGTGGGGAAGGCTGCTCTGCTGGTTTCAATTAAGCCTGAAATGGTCAAAATGCAAGTAATCCTCATCAGGGGGATCCCAGCCTGCCCCACGCTCGTGTGTGACACAGCACAGGTACA
Source organism: Apus apus (assembly GCF_020740795.1). NCBI lineage: Eukaryota > Metazoa > Chordata > Aves > Apodiformes > Apodidae > Apus > Apus apus. The sequence continues at coordinate 6,634,287 of NC_067299.1, read as the reverse complement.
GGATGGCTTGCACATGGAAACCTCTGCAGGTGCTGGACTCTGTCCCTTCTCTGGGGCTTCTGGCAGGAAAAGAGCTGCACTGGGCTGTGAAGGTGAGGGATCTGCATGTGCCTGAGCTGTGGCTGAGCCCAGAGATGCAATCCTGACTGCTCTGGGGCCACCCAGCTGGTGGAACCACGCAGAGTGAACCCAGCCCTGGTGCCATCCAGAACTGGGTACCTTGGCCTTGCCTCCGTTCTGCCACAGTCAAGGGCAGTCACAGCAGCAGCCTTTCCTTTGCAGACCCTGCTGAGCTGACATGGCTCGATCAAGCTGTGCTGCTTTGCAGTGGCTCCCAAAAACCCCAGGAGGGCATTGAGGTGCCAGACCCTGTGTTCAGGTCAGACTCTGCTTGCACTCTCCCACCTTGCAAGCAAACCCATGAAAGCAGCAGCCATTGGGACGTGTCTGAATTGCTGATCCTCCGCTATTCCCAGGCTGAAGGTGAAGTTGGGAGCCAAAATGACAGAAATGGTGGCCCAATACCATCAGATAAAGCAGTTCAGGACATTTCGGTGAGGCAAGGCAGAGCTGCAGAGAATGTGCTAAAGAGAAGTAATAGCTTTGAAGGTCAAGGTTCTCCACTTCAGCTGGAGACAGCCCTGCCAAGGGCGCTCTGCCTTCATGGGCCTGGGACAGCTTCCCTGCCTGCAGACAGGCCTGCTCCCGTGGACCAGCTTGCTACCTTGTCAGCCATGGGCAGCAGCTGACACTGTGGTCCTGTATCTCACTGATTTGTTTGTTCATCAGAAAGGAAACTCCACCCCAGACTCAAGGATGACAGGAGGGAAGGAAACCCGAGGCTGAACAAGCTTGTTTTTCCCGCTCATTTCCCTCCTGCTTCCAAATGTCCCATAAAATAACACTGCAAAAGCTTCAGGAAGTTCTTGTCTCCATCTTGGAGGACGGATGTGCCACCAGCTACAGCCCTGGCTTATGGGTCCATGTTGCTCTCAGATCACCTTGACACAATGACCACAGCAGGGGGGCAGCAGACAATGGCAGGGTCACACTTACATACAGGAAACACGACTGCAAAGCCTCCTCTCATGCTCCTCACCTGCTTAGCTGTCACTTTTCCACCATGAATTGTGTCAGACAAGGTCTGGATCCACCCCTCCCTGGTTACCAGTGACAGGAGCTGCTGCTCTTCCACAAGCCTCACAAGCAGCACTTACACCCAATGCCCCCTGCCAGCCCATCTCCCACGCAGACAGAGAAGGCAGCACAGACCCCTGGGCAAGAACCACGGGCAAAATACCCCTTGAGTCAGCCCAGAGCCAAAACCTCCAGCCAGTCTCAGAGGGAAGCCCCACGTGCTGAGGTCCTGCTGCAGGCCAAGGTGGTCACATCCCCCCAGGGTGGTTAGCAAGCCTCTCTGCAGTGTGACTTCCCTGCAAGGTCATGACAGCCTCTGAAGAGCTGCACGTGGTGGGTGGAAACAGTCACAAGGACAGAGATCACGGGAGCCCCCCTGAGCCAACATGAGCTGCATCAGGAGCCAGTTCCAGGCTGATAGTGCCTGCTCCTCCAGCCAGCTGAGCTCCCAGCCCTTCTCCCAGCCATCTCCAGAGGCAGCCACACGCACGGATACACACAGCCCTCTCCTGGAGGCATGAGAGGGAAGTATCCAACTGATCCCACAAAACAAATCCCAAGGTCCAGCCCAGCAGGCAGACAGCCAGCTTGCTGCCAGCCCTGCACACACCTGCCTGAGGGACTGCAGCCAGGGACATTTCTTCCTTGAAAACCCCTCCCAGCCAGGAAATTTTCCAGCCTCCTGCAACACCAGTGCATGCAGCCTGCCTTAGGATCTGCTCCAAGCTGTGTGCTGCTCTTCCCATTACCCAGGAATTTCACAACAGCCCTGGCATTCCAGGCTTGCCTTCAAGCAGAGGGCTCTGCCACCAGAGGAGATGAGGAAACAAGGAGACCAAACCCGCTCCTTTTCATTTATGACCTGAACTACAACACACACACTGGACAATGAGCCCTGACAACTGAAAGCAGCACAACCCACCGAGACAGACACACAGGGCTGAGACAACAGGCCCACAGCCACTCACTGTGTTTGATTTCACTTGTACACACAGGGTACCAGCAGCATCCACTCCCTGCTGAAATGCCTTCACTTGTCACCCAGCATCCTCACCTGAGCAACATACAGACAGGTCCTGTCACAGCTTCCTCCCATGCCAGTCTGTAACACTTTGAAATGAAGGACTGACAAGTACTTCTTGCCAGAGCAGCACCCAAGTGCCATGGGGAGAAACCCACCTCATGCCTTGCTAGTGCAAATGTGTGTGTCAAATCTACTGCAAGCTGCTGGCCACCACTTCTCCTCTCCTCATGGCACAGCCTCACAACCAGCCACTCAGGCTACACAGAATTTGCAGCTGGCATCACAAACTCAGAGGATCCACCTTTGTTGCGTGGTTACCTTCTGCAAAGGCCCAACACTAGGAAGCACAGAGCTGGGCTGAGGCTGCCCTTGCCCCTAGGGCAAACTGCACCCCAGCAGGGAAGAGATCCCAGGAGACTGAAGGGAAAGCTATTGCACAGCACCAGCTCCTGTGGTCTCTGCTGCAGTGGGTTTCAAACCTCTTCACTGCTCTTACCAATGCTCCAGGAAGAAACTGGAGGAATGAGCTAAAAAGCCCAGCAGAAAACTGATGTTAAGTTTGGTATGTGACTGAGACCAGGAATTAAATGCACCCAGATCTCCACCAATGTGGCTCACTCCTGGCCCTAAGCCCTTTGTAGGAGACAGATGGATCGAGGACTTCTCTCTCTTCAAATCCAGTCTCCTGCTGCTGAGGTAACCTGGCACCAATGCCAAGCAAGTTTCACAAGAGCTGCCAAGCAGCTCATGCCCAGGAACTATTTCTTCTCTTCATAGCTAAGGGCAGATAAGATTTCCAATAGGAAACCTGCTTAAGAGCAACTCCACCCTTCTAGAAATTTATCTAAATATTACTTTTATCAGAAAACAGCCAAAACAATCCTTAAGAGTTTTGAAGTATAGCCAGGGGCTTTTCTGCCTAGCTTGGGAAAGGCAAATAGCTGATTAGGCCACACGGTGGAGTGAGGCAGAACTGCAGCTCTTCCACGGGGATTTCTGCATTGAGACATGAACAGCTCAGAACCATGAGAAACACATTTTGGGACTAAGTCCCCTCACCTGAGGACCTCCCAGAATCCAGCTGAGCTTCCCACACAGCCTCTAAGGACCCACCATAAGCAAGAGGGAAAGCTACACACCCCATGCTGCCTGAGAGCTGTTACTTACATTGATTGTATTTTGGGGAGCTCTGGAACTTCCTCCTTTTTCTTGCGGAAGAAGAACCAGTAAGTGAAGAGCCCGACGATGAGTGAGATGAGGAACACGTCCACCATGCTGACCAGAGAGGCCTGCTGTGCTGTGCTGTCAGGAGGGGAGATGGTTGGTTCCATGCTGGCTTCTCCCATGATGGTCAGAGGCACTGGAAGCAAAAAAACCCAAATGAACATCAGCAGCCACCCCATGCCACAGAAGAGCATTAAGGGCCATCCAGAGCATGCTGTTCCACTACGTATTTACTCCTAGGAGCACAAGGCAGCCCAAAAACTCTTTGGAGAGAGACTCTGCACCACAATACCATCAGATCCTTTTGCACTCCATGGTATCTCACTGTCCCACCACACTTTTCTCTTACTGTTGCATCCATGCTGATCCATCAGAAGTGATTTCTGATCCTTCTCTGCCAGCACCATCAAGAGCAGCCCCATGTTCCAGCCAGGAGCCCAACCTGGCTCCTACTAACACCCCAGCAAAACTGGGACTCATGGCCAGCCTTGACTAAAGCTGTTGCTCACCATAAAGCAGGACTGTGGCATGGTACTTCTGTGAGCATCCTCACTTTAGGTCATTACAACACAAATGATGAACACTTCCAATTTACTCTTCAGACTGGATTTACGATCCACCTTTCCTTGGGCCTTCAGCTTCCCAGTTCCCTCCACTCTCTTCCCCAGTGTAACTTCCATCTCCTTGAATTACTCCTTTCAACTTGCCAAGGCAGAGTGTCAGTGACTTGTGACTTGCCCACAGCCATACCCAAAGTCCACAGTAGCACAAGGATGAGCACCCAGACTTCAAGATCCCCATCTAGCCCTGTCCTTCCCCTGGGGAGCCACACATCACTCCCTCCCTCCCGCTGCTCTGCCAAAGCTCTGAACTCCTCTGACCCTAGTCCAGATCACAAGATTATCTTCCCAACACACAAGGACACACTCTGTTCAACCAAACAGATAATTAACTCAAAACTTGATTTGTAAGGGCAAAGTGACTCTCCTCTTGTATTTGGGCATCCTGCCAACCCAGGAAACCATGGACATTTGAACTTGCACACAGAAAAGTGACTCAGAGCTGTCGGTGCCACCAGAGAGAAAAAGCCATCTCCTGTGGCTGAGCCTCAAGGGCAGAGTTAACCTCTTCAGCAAACCTGTGCCTGCTGGAGAAACACTCCCAGACAGCATTCCTGGGGTTCCTTGGTGAGCACCAAGCCGAGTTTGAGGTGAGAAATAAAACTGACTGAATTTTAAGGTTATGCTCATGCAGCCAGGAGCTGGGAAGGCAGGGGAAGGTGAGGCTCAGGGAGCGCTAACAAGGGAGACCACACAAGGTCTGCAGCAAAGAACCACATCTGGTTGTCTTGCCTCCAAGGAAAAGTCCAGCACTGGAGAACACAAAGTAGTCTGCCATAGGGCAGCAGCTATAAAAGTGAGCCCTGTGGAGCACAGGGACCAGTCCACAGCCACCTGGGAGTGATCATGGGTGGGCTCCCAGGTATTTTTGCAGTCCAACCAGCTCTCAGCCCCACGAGAAGTTTAAGTCAGTGGAGAACTTGGCAAGCGACTGTACCACAAAGGGCACTAAAACAACAGTGCCAATCTTCCCAATAGGCTCCCAGAGATGACACTAAGCAGGGGGGTGGAAGAAAAATGCAAGTGATGTGACTGCAGATAAGTAAATTGCCCTTTTCTCTCCAACAGGCAGGTCACCCTGTCCTCTCCCCCCTCCTTTGCAGTCTTTCCATGGCTGGATCCCAGAGCCAAGCTAGAGCTGCGTGTTATTTCTGTACAACTGTAGACTAAACTGTCAAGTTGAAGCCTCCACAACTGGAGCCGAGTTGCCAACAAGGCACAGTTCCCAGCAGGGTCCTTCTCCTCCTCCCTGTTGGGTTTCAGTAAATCACTGAGGGGTGGGTTGGGGAACTGACACAGAGGGAAGGCACTGGTGGGAGTAAAAACGCTGCTGGTTTATTGCCTTTCCCATGGCAGGCAGGGCAGTGACAAACCTGTGCTGAGAAGAAGTCATTAAAAACCTAAGGCTGATGGAGACCACCCTGAGCTGGTTTTGGGCAGTAGCTGCACCCCTTCCCTTCCAAGCACCACATCCAGCACTGGTAGCAGCCAAGCCCTAGGAGAAGCCTCTCTGCACAGAGCACAGCAGCATCCCTTGTGACAAACTGCACCTGGAGCAGAGTTTCAAGCAGCCAGGTGTGGTGAGCAGCAGCCAGCTGGCTGGAAGGCACCTGGTCCCACAGCAATTCCCTTCCCAGCTCCAGAGAGCTCAGACATGGATATTGGCCAGAGGCCCTTCTGCAGGGCAAGAGAACCAGTTGCTGGGCTAATCAGCAAGGAGAGGGTTACACCTCAGCAGCAAGTCAGTGCCATGCCCAAAGCAGCAGAGCTTCTGGCCTCCCAGAGTGAGGGGTTTGGCTTTTTCAAAGGCCCTGCAGGTGGTCTGCTCTCCCAGGCAGTGGTGCCTTGGAAAGAAGCATTCTGGGGAAAGGAAGCTCCCAGGAATGCAGCATGGGGGAGGAAGCTGTGCTATCTCCTGGCCTTCAGCTGCAGCTCTCCAGCACTTCAAAGGGGAACCCTCCAGCTGCAGCCAGACCACTGGCTCACTCCCCACACCCACAGCCAGAGGGAACAGCACCATTTCTGGAAGCTTATGGATCTGGTGCATGGACCAGAGCCTTTTTTGGGTCTCTTAATTCACAAGCCTCCATGGCATAAAGGTTATATACTAACCTCTAACCCTGGAAGGAAACTCATCCTCTAGTAATGGAACCAAAGACAGAAGAACTGCTGTCATTTGACGATGGGCTCCATTTGGTCCTGGACCTTTAGTTATTTGAGTCTTACATCTTAGCTACAGGTTTTTCCTTTTGCTCCCCACTTTTAGGAGAAGGTTTGCTTCAAAGTATCAAGATGAAGGCAAAAGATGTGGAATTAGACCTCATCTTTTTTTAAAGGGTTTTCATAACTCAGGATCTATTTATTTAACTCACTTCACCTAGCACAGGAAGATTATTCCTCAGTTTACCTCAGTTTGACCTGGTCAGCTGTAACAACTATTTTCCAGCAGTTCACAGCAATTCATTTTCAAATACGTGTCCTTTTCTAACTTCGAGTGAAATGAAACCAGATTTTCACTTGGAATTTAGCTATTCTGGAAATCCTGAAGTCTCTGGAGGGACCCTGATAGAATAGACCAGGTATTTAAAGGGGAAATGAAATGCAGAGGTAAAAGTTCCCAACATCAGTTTCAAAGGTCCTTATTTTATCCCCAGTGTTTTTTGTATCTTCAATAAACATAAAATAGACTTCTATTTCCCCTTCCTTCTTTCTCAGTTTTTGGCTTGTGTTTGGTTTTAGTCTGTTTGTTCGGTTTGGGTTTTTTTGTTCCTTTGGGGTTTTTTTGGTGATGGTTTTGGGGTGGTTATTTTGGTGTTTTGTTGTTTGTTGTGTTTTGTTTTAAATCATGGCTCCAGTCCCTGGTGTGAAGCAATCAGTCTCAGCCCAGACATGAAGCATCTACATCACCCAGGGCAGTCACAACATTTGGAAAGATTGCAATCAAGTGATGATACATTTCAGCACAGCTTTGCAGCCTCTGAACGCAGCCAAACCTCAAGTTTTAATCATTCAAATCACCAGGACCCTCTCTGCAGGCCTCCAGGCTGCCAAACAGATGCACTTCCTTCTCATGATTAAAACCATATTCCTACTTCCCATGCACCTCCCAAGCAAAGGGCTGCAAGCACTGTCAGTGCCAGGCATCTTCAAATTCCCCACATGGATGAAGGATGCTATCACATCACAGTGTTAAATATATTAAAATATAAATAAGAATGGTTTGACAGCAAAGCAGATAGGAAAAAGCCCTAAAAACAAAAAGCCCTAAAAACCAAGTGGTCAGCAACACAGAGATCTGCTCTTCCCTCCTCTTGCACACAGCTGATGGCAGGATTAGGAGATGGGGCAGCAGGTGCCCCCAAAAGCAGGCAGGAGCCCTCAACTGTAACTGGCAGGCACAGCATCAGGGTCATGAAACATGGCTGGGAGGTCTCCCCTTCTGCCAAATACAAGGATGTTTCTGCAAGTCATGTTGTGGTATCTTCTACTGACCAAAAAAGCCTTCCCTCTGAAGCCAAGTTTGCAATTTGGGTAAGAAGCTGGCTCTCTAAGTTGAAGTAGCTGTTTACTTCTATCATGCTTGTGATCAATTTCAAGTACTTGTGGAAAATTTGCCTGCTTGGTCCCAGGTCAGGGCTGCAGACTGTGACTCTTGCCCCAAAAATAAGCGGCCAAGCTCTGTGCCACCATAAGCACGCCATGACCCACGGTGTCAGCTGTACTCACATGAGAGGGAAAGGAGAAGGAAGAGTGCTGACCAAGCACAGCCTAGGCTGCTCACTGCTCCCACCTCCCATAACACAACCCCAAGGCTCCACCTGATCACAGCTGGTAGCACCAAGAAGCCCCTGAGTTCATCTCAAGACAGCAGGGAGGGTCCCCCACCATCCCTGAGGAGACAGGCATGAGTCCCGCTGTGCCCTACAGACTCTGCCTGCCCTGGCACAGGGCAGCAACTCCCTCTCCCAAGCTTATGGAAACAGCCAGCATTCCCAAAGGGAACCAAGCAGCAGCAGTGCCCTTTGGCCACCCAGAGCAGCTCTGTATTGCAACAGGTGCACACAACAACCTGCAATGACCGAGTCAGAGGACGACCCGAGCGACACAAACTCGTGCATTTGTCACTGCCCGCCCACCCTGGCACCAGTGCCAGGCCCTGTCCAAAGGGAGCTCAGCCAGGCCTTCCCCAGCCCAGTGCAGGGTCTGGGCTATCCCAGCCAAGTGCCAGCAGGGACAGCAGCTTTGAGGACAAACCACACCTGCAGAGAAGATCACCACACACATCCCAGTAATACCACCAACACAAGCTCTGGAGTGCCCAGCTCCTCCCGTTCACATCCAGCAAGGACACTTACCAAAGGATTGCTTTCCAGTGGCCTCTAAGTGGGAACTGATGGAAGTCACCAGCACACCTAACAGCAGCACACACTCCAAAAGCTGCTAGTTGTTTCAGGCTGGTTTTCTCCAGTTTAGGGTCCCAGTAAAAGCCCTGCACAGCCACGGCAGGGACAAGGGGCGGTGCTGGCAGAGCGCTCCTCTCGCTCTCCGCTGCCACATGATGGTGACCCTCGTGTCACTGACTCAGCACATGCACTGCACTAGTGAGGGAAGAGGAAGCACAACTGTCAGGGTTTCTAGGGCTGGAAACTCTGCTGGAGATGTCAGCATGACCAAGAGATCTGCAAAAAAAATCACTTTTCTGATGGAGAAGAACCAACCGGAACGACCAGAGAATCACAGAACGGTTTGGGTTGGAAGGGACCTTAAAGATCATCCAGTTCCAACCCCCCTGCATGGGCAGGGACACCTCCCACTAGACCAGGCTGCTCCAAGCCCCATCCAACCTGCCCTTCAACACTTCCAGGGATGGGGCAGCCACAACTTCCCTGGACAACCTTTGCCAGTGTCTCACCACCCTCATAGCAAAGAATTTCCTCCTCATGTCCAATTCCCTAGGTGCAGGCAGGTGTTCATGACCAGATCCCTTCCCCACCACACGCCCTTGGGATTACACCTCCTCTCGTGCTGATCATCCACGCACATGAGCACTGCTTAACACAGATCAGGGACATGACCAGCCTCAAGAAGCAGCCTTTAAAAAAACAAAACAAAAACACCCCCCCAGTTTTAAACCAGAGATCAGCTCTTTCCACTGGCATCATGGCACAGCCCCTAAAAGCTTCAGGACAGAGGGGAAACGAGTGGAAACAAGTACCTGAAGCAAATGGAAACTCCTTCTCTTTGTACAGCACTGATCTGCAGCCCAAGCTTTAGAAATAACAGCAAAATAAATAGAAAATAACTTAAATACCAACTAAAACACCTGGGAGGAAAAAAAGAAAACCACTTGGCAGGTCTCTCACAGGTCTGGGAGGAAGCTGTGGCAAAGCCCTGCCACCCCACACAGCAGGCACGGTGGAGAAGGAAGAGACTTGCTTACAAACAGGAGTGCAGCCTCATGACCTGCAAAAGGGTTTCTTCTTTCTCCCAACTAAAGATCCAACTGACGTGTGTCGGGAAGAGGAAGCCCACAAGGAAAGAGGAGAGTCAGCAGCAGGAAGAGGCTGTGGTGGAGACCTTCCTGTGTGCTCGTGTGTAGTGTTGGTTTAGGAGACCCTTGGGGCAAAAACAGATCTTCCCTCACTCCTCTTTGGGTATGAATGCAAGCAATTAGAATAAGAAATTCTGTTTACATCAGCCTGTGTCAGTCACTGGCCTCGGCAAATCTCAAATTAGCTCTTTTTCCCTTCCTTTTTAGTAAAAGGAGACCTGGCAAGAAAAGTGGTCCTTTCCAAAACAAAAGCAGTTGATGCTCAGATCCAGGTTATTTAACACAGCCTTCAACAGCCCCTGGATCAGCCTTTTCTCTGTAGCTGTGCAGAGATGGTGCTTCCCCTCAGTAAGAGCCTTTGGGTCCAGCCCATCGTGCTGGGTCTGGGCTGCACAGGCTCCCTGCCCTGGGTGGGCTCACGCTGCAGGCAAGTTCCTGGGAAAGGTGGCAGGGTGGACAACCTCCTGGCCTCCTCCAGCCCATCAGCACATCCCACAACCTCCCATTAATCACCATCAGCTGAATAAAGAAGGGTGAAAAACAGCAGAGTCTCTGTCACACCATTCAGGGCAAGCGACTCGCCACGGGCCTCTTGGCACTTCCAGCAACTCCCAAGTCCCACTCGAAACAGAGGACTGGGCTGCAGCAGCACCTGGAGCAGGGGTAAGAAACACACACCCAACTCAAAGCTGTTTTTTTGGTGAAACAGAACAAATTCCCCTTGCTCTGCAAGGTCTCTTCTAACCAGACCTTGACACACCAGCTCAGACATCAGCAGAACTTCTATTTTAGGCCCAAGAAAGATGCAGAGCGCGCACCAGTCAGTGTGAAGCTTGAACTACTGCATATTTGAGCTTTTGTTGTCACAGTTGGAATTTTTTTTTCTGGCCAGTAGGTCTTATTCAAGGACAGCAAAGCACCTGCAAAGGCAAGGAGGGGAACAACAGCAAGAGGAATGGTTTCACTGAGGCAGAAAGCAACCCTAGCCTATGGGTACACCGAGGTGGGGCTATGCAGGAAGCCCAGTACACTGAAACCAAGGGTTTAAAGAATTATCCAACATAAAAATGAATTCAAGCTTGCCAAGCTGCCTTAAAAAAAAACAAACAAAAAAAAAAAAACAAGGCAGGATCACTGAATTTGCACACTTCTCTTCTCCAGATAAAAAGCTGTCTCTCAACCTCTAAACCAGGATGTGGGGCATCTCACCAGCCCAGGCAACCAAACACCTTCTTTCAGGCAGATTAACATGAGCCAGCACAGGAAAACAAGTGTTCAGGATTAAGGGATAAACAAAATCTGAGAACAACAGGTAAACTGAACCCCCTGCTAACTAGTAATTGCTCCCCAGCCTCCCTTCCCAGGGAGGGACAAAAGTGGTCCATCATGCTGCAGGAACTGTTTGGAAGTGGAACAGGGATCTCACCACCACCGAGATCCAGGAGCTGGGACAAGACTGCAGGACCTTTATACCAACCACCCTTTTGCCAGCTTCTCTGGACACTACTCAGTTAAAACAACTGCTCAGAGGGCTATGCCACAAGATCTCAAGAGCAATCCATTAAGGCATGTATTTTCCATGGTTCAGGTCCTGCTGAAGATGTTTTTTTAAGATGAAGAGGGGAATGTGTTTTTTTTTCCAGCAGCCTCTTCTGCCAATGCTGTCCGAGGTGGAAGCTCCTCCTCCAAACTGGCTGTTTGCTTACAGCCCTGCTGCATTTGTTGAGACTTTCTGTGACCAGCTGGGATTTTGCTACAGCCAAGGAGAGGAGAACTAGGGATGGGGTCAGTAGCCACAGACTCTGACCACTTCCACCAGGAAGAGTTTGGGAAGCAAAACCCTCTAATGCAGTTGTTGTTTGGGAAGTTTCCTTTGAAGCTAACAGCTAGAAAAGCTCCAGAGGAACATGGTTAAACAGATTCTGCAAAGATAAAAAAACTGTAAAGACCTCTGATCAGAACAGTAAGCTTTGGGGAGTTATTTATTTTAAAAAAACCAAATACTGTTTGTACTGGGACATGTATTTAAGGTAGCTTCCCTCTGAGAGCTTTCCAGACATCACATGCCTGTCTCCTGTGCTGCTGTAATATGGCAACTCAGGAATAGAACTGTCCTCCTGCTCCCAGGCCCAGGGTTCACATCTGGCTGCCTTGTGAAAAGCACAGAGTCACTCCAAGAACCTCCCTGCCTGCCATGGGTAGAGAATTCTGAGCTGCATTTCACTTTTTTGAACACTTGTGAAATACAACTACCCAGCCCTGCAATCACACACAAGGGAGTGCACCAGCAGACCCCAGAACATCAATCCTGCACCCAAAGCAGAGATCCCTGTCCCTAAAAGGAACAAGAGGCCACAGGACAAGAGGCAAGTCAGGCAGGGACTAAGTGGGGTCACAGGCTGAAAGGCTGATCCTGAGCTGCTAAAACAGCAGCTCTCCAGCTCCAACACTCCCACCCCGCTACAGTCAACATAAACAAAAGAGAACTTGACACAGGGCTTTTCTTTCCCTTTGTAACAGGAGCTGCTCCTCGTACTTCCAATGGTTACACCTGCAGCCCCATTACACAACTCAGGCTTGCACAACCCTTGCAGCCTTACTCCTCCAAAGTTTGGAGCTAGCTAGAACCTGGAGATGCTACTGATGACCCATGAAAGCAACTCAAGAGATGCATTTCACAAGCAACCAAGCAGCAAGATCCAGCCTACCTGCCACTGCCATGAAGTCAGACCTACCAACTCGCCACCCTGGTTACTAAACCTTCCCAGCAGCCTTGCACAGACACTGCCAGAGCCAGGTTTTTCCAAGGAGAAAAATCCAACCCCATCTTTAACTCCAAACCTCCCCATCTCCTACTCCATACAGCACAAATGGAATGTCAGTCAATAAATCTACATTACTCCTTGCAAATAAATAATCCGGTACCACAGGTCAAACTCAGTTGCTCTTTGGACTTGTGGCCCTAGAGGAGCCACTGGAGATACAAGGGCTCCTCTTCTGCTCTTTCCAGACTCTGCAGGTGACCAGCAGCACATAATTGAGTTCAATGTTTACTTGGGGAGAAGTAAAGAGATTATGAGCCGCCTGTAATCACTTGTTCTAATAGATGAAATTTCAAACTCTATTAAAAAAGCAATCTTGGCAGAGGGGCACCTGTCACTGCAGGGCTTGTGACTCACTCTCAACAATAGATTATACAAAGCAATCTCACCACCCAGATCAAATGATGACATTGGGAAAACAGCTTATGCAAGTTCTAGGAGTTGTGTTTTTAGGGGTAGGAGAGCTCACGTCAGGAAACAGAACAAAGTTCAGTGCCAGCAGGGTAACTGCAGGGTGGCTTTCCTTCATACCAGAGGAAAGGAATGGGGAGGAGATGGCAGGAGAACAGACCTGAGCAGGGAAGCCTTTTCCCTAGTCCTTCAGGAGTGAGCAAACACATTATCTTGGTTGCCAAGAGAGTAAAGATCAAGTGAGATTTCAGCCTGGACACGGTTCCACAGGCCGCTTCTGCTGGGGGTGGCCCAGGTAAAGAAACCATGGCTCCCAGCTCCTGGTGCTGACCTCCCCAAACCCAACTGTGCCCAGAGATGCTGCTCCACAACCTGCAGGACTCCCAGGAGGTTACCTTGCACCAATGGCTCTGCAAGAAAGTCCTGATGGGGCCTGTGAGCTCCAGCACACAGGGCAGCGAGCGGCAGGGAAAGCCTCCGAGTTTCGCTTGTGTGTCCCCGTCGAGCTCCTCCACCTGCTGTGGAAGAAACAACACAGAAGCTGCAGGAGGCATCTACTTGCTCAACCCTGGCTACCAGGAAGGCACCACCCCAGAGACTACCGAAAAATTACAACAAAAAAAAGAGGTTTAGCTCTCTCACAATTAGAGCAGGAGTACTTAACAGAAGATTAAGCGGGCTGTGTAACCTCCTCCCTCCTGGCAGCTCTTCACCTTACTCTCCAAGGCTTTTACACTAGATTAAAAGTCCTCAGTTGTGTCAGGTTTGTTTGGTTTTTTTTCCCTGTAGTGCTGGTATCCTCCCTGCTTCTTGCCTACTTCATGGGAAAACATTCTGCACCATCACATCCACGTGCAACGCAGAGAATTCCCCAAATCCTGACCCTGTGCCACACACACCCTGCTTCAGAGCAGTCAACCCTCCTAAGACACCTCTGAAAAACACAAGAGCTGCACTGGGACAATGTCAGGTTCTCCAGGAGGGGCCTGGCTCACCAGCCCTTCCCCAGCAAAGCCCCAGTTTCCTCACCTGCAGCAGGTGAAGCTGCAAGCTTGCTTTGCATGAGACACAACAGCTCAGCAGGATTTTTTGGAGAACTACCGGAATACTGAAAGAAAGCACCTTCCCTTCTACCCAGCACAAGGGATGTGTGCACCAGTGCACCCAGCACAGAATCTTAAATCCTGCAGGTCCTCACTATGCTCCACACCACACATAAAGCCTTTGGGAAGAAGGGATGGCCTCACCAACACTGTATCAATTCCAGAACTTCAAAACAGGGACCTGACCTTTCCCTGTGCTTTTCCAGCTCCTCAACTGGATACGTTTCTGCTTTTTAAAAAGAGTTGTAGGAGTTCAAACCCATTTCAGCTTCACAAATTCATCCTGGTTAGGCAGAAAATCCCAGTGATCCCTCTTTTCTACACACAACCCACCAGGCATTACTATTTTTTTCATGCTCTAAAAGGTAAACCACGGCCTAAACACCCTCAGCCCAAAGAATGCCCCAAGCTGTGTCAGCTGTGCTTGGTGATAAGTTCCTAAGAATCATTTCCACCTTGATGACTAACTCCCAGGCACTGCAGCCCAGGTGTCTTCACCTCCTCCAGCTTTCTATATTCCCAGACACGGATTTTTTCCATTATTTCCTTCAACAAGCTCATTCCCTCAGGGGTAATTTCACTCCCCAAAGCAGTTCCATCAGGAAAAGCGAGGGGCAAACAGTTTTCCAACACCCCAAAAGTTTGCAAAGGGAAACAGGCAGAACGGCAGCAAACTAGCCCAGCTCAGATCCCAGGAATAACTTTCTGCAGAGAAAGGCCAGGAAAAAAAAAAAAAGTCCATTGAAAGCTTTTCACCAGCAACTGCCTGGGGGTGGGGAAGTACGACCCTCCAAGCAAGCCCCCTGCCCCCCAGCAGCAAGGGGTGATAGAGGACCTCCCAAATAACGGGGGGATCACTCACACCAGACCCCCCACCCCAATAACCGGGGGCTGTGATCATTCCAGCGTGTCCACTCCCCCCCCCCCCCCCCCCAAATAACAGCGGGCCCAGTCACACCGGACACACCCCCCCCCCCCCCCCCCCCAATACAAGGGACCCTGATCAACCCAATCCTCCCAGTACCAGCGGGCCCAGTCACACCAGACCCACCCCGCACAGGCAACCCCCAGAACCAGAGGGGGGGGGGGGGGGGTCGGTCCAGCCGCACCCATCCCCCGCTGAGAAGAGAGAACCCCTTCCTCCCAGCCCCCCCACCACGGAATTCGGGCCCTCCTCTCTCCCCAACCCGCGACCCAGGTCCCCCCGGGGCCTCCCCTCAGCTCAACGGGACCAGCCCCACCTCGGCCATAGGGAACAACCCCCTGAGCGCACAGGGCAAGGCCGAGCCCACCCTCCCCAAACGACGGGAGACCCCCCCCGGCCCCGCTCCGAGCCCCAGAGCCGCCCCCCGGCCCCGGCACCCACCGCCCGGCCCGGCCCGGCCCGCACTGGCGGCGGCGGCCCCGGCAAGGCCGGCACGTACGGCGGATCGCACCACCCGGGCCCGGCGCGGGGGGACCCGCCCTGCAGGCTCCGCCCTCCCCCCCTACGGGCTGCGGGCGGTCCCGCTGCAGATCCCCCCTCTCTGCGGCGGAGCGGGTGGTACGGCCCGGGCGCGCCCGGCGGGGGGTTAAAGGGACAGGACAGGGTCGGGGTGGGGGAGCCGTGAGGGGTCGGGGGGGGGTCTCAGGGTGGGGGGCAGGGGGGCAGGGTGTGGTGCAGCAAAGGGTGGGGGGTGAGGGTGCAGAGAGTTAGGGGGTCAGAGGTCACAGTGGGGTGTAAGGAGGGGGTCAGGGGTGTAAATGGGGAGGGGGGTGGTCAGAGTTGGGGGGGGGGGGGGGGGGGTGTCAGGGTTTGGGCTCGCACTGGGGTCAGGTCACAGCCACCCCCTGGGGCTGCTTCCCCCCCCCGCCTCCGGGCCAGCTGGGATCCCAAAAAGCTGCGGCTTTGCCCTCAAAGCGGAGCCCTGGGAGGGGGGGAAGGGGGGGGGGGTCTCAAGACCTCCCTCCTCCTGACGCCGGCGCTGCCCCCGCTGGGGAGTTGCACAAAGAGCTCCGGAAACATCCCCAGGCGCCCCGGCAGGAAGGGTTTCCCAACCCAGCCCTCCCCACCCTGGCTCCTGCAGGCACGGAGAGACAGGTCCTCTCCTCTCTCCTTTTCTTTCCTATGAACCTGGTCACGACTCTCCCCGACACAGCCCGGACCGAGGCCAGGAGCACGGTGGTCCCGACCACCCCCCCCACGACATCCCCAGAGCCAGGTCAGCCCGGGGCTGGATCCCCTCCCTTGGCACGGGCACATCCAAGGTCACGGTCCCGCTGCTGTCGTGGTGTTGACGCTGACTTCAGAGTCAACAGAACCCTCGGGGAAGGGGCAAAGTCTGTGCTGGCTGAGCTGGGCCCCACGGGCACCCCCAGAGCCAGGAGGGTTGTGGGGGGGGAAGGGGCACCAACCTGGAAAGCAGCAGCTCCAGGGTCACCCCAGCCCTGCCACCGTGACAGGGGAGCAGAGGGCTCAGGGTGTGTGGCCACCCCGGCAGTGCTGCCACCCACCCTGGCTCTGGGATTGACCCCAGGGGAGGTCCTGGGGTGACTCCAGTTCCTGACCATCCCCTGCGGGGTGAACGGCCACAGGTTCACTATGGCAAGGCCTGGGATGCACCAGCCCCGAGGGGACAGCAGGACAGGGCTGGTTTGGGGTCATCCCTGCCCCACCAGGTGCCCAGAGCAAGGACAGGCATCACAGCAGAGCCTGTTCCATTCCACTCCTGCTGGGAAAGGAGCTGGACTTCCATCACACCCAACCCAAACACCTCCCTGACTCTCCCAGCACAGGCTGGGGCTGAACTTGTGGCCGTGGAGCCTCCACAGTGCTGGCAACAAACTGGGACCCAGTGGGACACCAAGGGCAGCTTCCCCCTGGACCCCCAGCTCCTCTTGCACCACACTGGATGCAGAAAACTGGAGGGGAGGGAGCTGGGCTCTCTGGAACATCCTTCCCACAGCAGGACCACTGCCCTGAGTGCAAGGAAATGGTCAGCTCAGCTCCCAGTGCTTGTCCCTGGACTCCTGTCACTCTGCAGTGACCCTCTGAGGATGTGGGGCAACCTGAGGGGCTTTCCAGTGTCACCATGCACCCCACCTCCAGGGCAGATGCAATCCTGACCTTCCAAGAAGCAGCAGTTTTACTGGGAACAAACCTTCAGGGACAGGGACAGCATGTTCCTTACCCAGGGGCAGCCATCTCAGGCTGAACTGGGAGTTTATTGATTTTTTTCCTTTGTTTTGTTGTTTGTTGGTTTTTTTTTTTCCCCCCTTGCTTTAGGAAATTCAATTCACTGTCTCCCCACCAAGGAAATGACCTGGAATTGCAACGTGTGATCAGTTATGTTGCTCTGAGCTTAGACAAATGCCAAGGCCCAACAAGCTGAGGATTTTTACCTTCCTCTCCTACAAATCTGATGCCTCATTTCAGCTTTCAGACTCACTTGCAAGTGTCTTATCCCCACCCCTTCCCTCTCTCCCAGCGATTTCTCTTCTCTGGGTGAGGAGTTCTGGGTTTGCCACCAGCTCTGGAGACCTGGGACTTGCTTGGACTCTGCTGCTGGAGAAGCAGAAGAACCCTCAGCTGATTGATATGACACCATTTCATTTGGAAATGGCTGCCTTTAGAAAAGGCAGGGAACAGACTTCAGTAGGAAAAGTTCTTTCTCTCTGCAAACCTGTCTGAAGGTCACTGAAGGTACAAGAAGTGACCAACAGACATGGTGGCAGTCATGCAAGCTGGACTTGGAACAGCCCTGGGGACATGGTGGGAGCTGTAGAGATCAGAGACACCAAGTGATCTGCCAGGGTCACCAGGAAGCTCATGACAGAGCTGGGAGCAGAAGGAGCCACCCTCCAAACTCTGGGTTACTGCCCACCCTGCCATGTCCCATTCCCAGGGCTCACCTGGAAGTGGCAGTTGCCTTGTCCCAGCACAGAAAGGTTAGTGCCTGGTACCTGCTCCCTCCCTCATGGGCACATCCCACCTGCTGCTGGGGTTGAGGAACCCTCCTTGCCTCCTGGAAGGAGGTTTGCTGTCCATTCCCCACACCAGCCAGGCCTGGGGCTGTGCTGGGAGCCAGCAGACACACCATGGAGACTGTCACAGACCAGGGCTTCCCTCTCCACTGCAAAGCCATGAAACTACTCACTCAAAACACACCAATCCCTCTGAGGGCCCTGCAGGGAGAGCCAACCAGATCAACTGGGAAGAGTCAGAAAGGAAAAATACCCCATTTCCAGCCCCACAAGCGTTTCCTAGTGAGCAGCACCACTCAGCCCAGTGTGTGTCCTTCATCCCCGACCTGAAGTGCAGCTCACACCCAGCAGACACCCACAGCCTGCCCTGCTGTCCCCATCACACCCGACTCACTGTGGCTGTCATGGCACAAGGTGACAAGGGCTGCTGGAGAAGGAAGCATCTGCCTGACAACACGGGGCTTCTTCAGAAGCTGAAGAGGGGAGAAAAGAAAGAGGGACACAGGTGGTTTGGAGCAGGCAGCTGCCAATACTGCTGGAGACCCCAGGTCACTGATAGCATGGAAGAGCCCTGAGGCTGCAGAAGTTTCTGGGGGACAGGTTAGACGCTGCAAGAACATCTCTTAAGAGCACAACAAAATGCTAAGCAAAGATTCAAGGGCAACAGTTGAGATCCTGGCTGATTTACACACACAGACAGCAGATTCCTCCTGGGCACCACGGCACAGAAAAGCAGCTAGGCAGCTGGAAACAAAGCTTAAGTCCTACCAACTTCACCAGGCTCCTTCATCAATGCCAAAGGCCCCAAACATTGACAAACAGGCTGAGCTAGTGCAGTGCCATCAGATAACCAGGGCAGCGTGTCAGAGCACGCAGGGGCTGCAGCTTAAGAACCTCCAGCATTTCAGAGCTGTGTTCAAGCCATTCAGTGGTTACAGGAATAGTCACTGTGAGTCAACATCTTGGCCACTGCCTGCCCGTGGCATCTTAATAAAGCAGTTGTTGTGGTTCCTCTAGGCCATTTGCTGTGCCTTTTTTTTTTCCTCACCCTGCCTCTGCACTTTTTGGGGTATAAAAAAAAAGCTTCACCTCCCTCAAAAGCAACGGAGTGGGAGGAGACAGGCTGGAAGTCAAGCCCAGAGGGGAAAGTGGCACTGGAGGCAGCAAGGTGGGTGGCAGTGGTCAGTTCTTCAGGGTCTGGAAGTGCTTCAGATGCACCTGCACCCAGGGCACCCTGGGGGGCCACACACAGCTCCTTGGTGCCCCCACCCTCCTCCTGTCCACCCTGGGACACTGACCCTGCCACTGTGCTCCAAACCCACAGCAGCATCGATTCCAACACCCCAGGATCCCTCTTGAGGACTTAATGAACAAATAAATAAATACACCAAAGGGCCCCCACACCCCAGGGCTGAGCACTCCCTGACTCCAGCAGGAATTCTGCCTGGGGGAAGGATAGGAACTTTGAGGACCATTACCTGTGACAGCTCCTGTCATGCCAACCAGTGCCTGTGCCCAGCAGGACAGGAGGTAGCAGAGAAGGGGTGACTGCTGGTGCCTCTGGTCCCCACAGTCCCAGGGCAACACGGGCCACCACAACCATGTGGGAACAGGCTGTGATCCTCTTGTCAATCCCAGGATGGAGGTGTCATCATCACAGGACGGAGTAAGGCATCTGCTTGTCCTTGTCATCTCCCTGGCCCTTGCAGTGGTCTCTGCTGCAGCAGATGCAGAGTCCAGCCCCCCAGCACAGGATCCCTGGCCCAGCATCCAGCTCCTGCTGCCAGCACTGCTGGAATCAGCCCAGCTCCAGGTCCACTCAGAACTTCTTCCCCTGCAGCAGCTCCACATGGGGGGAGAGAAAGGGGCTGCGTTAGCTGAGGGGATGTGGGATCCAGCCCTGCCCTGGGGTTCCCCTGCCAGCCTGGGGATGTCTGCAGCATCCTGCCCCCCACAGCCCCAAAAAGAGCTGATTTTTAGCTATCTTGGAAACCTTGCCTTCCTTCCCATTTTTAGTGCTGGCAGCTGAAACGGGGCATTTTATGGCTGTTAGGGATAAGGCAGTGAGGAGGAAGGTGCATGGGAAGAGCCAGGGTAGGGGCAACCCCTCCCAGGACACCTTTTGGGGGGAACCCCAAAGGCACAATAGTGGCAGGGAAGGTGGGTGAGGGTGAGGAGCAGGGTGCCAGGGGAGGAAGGTTGGGGGCAGGCTGGGGGTACTCACCACACAGCCTTCTGGGAGCAGTGGGTAGGTGTCTCCTGGTAGCACTAAAGGCAACTAGGTTCAGCAACAGGCAAGCATGAAGCCATCCTGACACCACTGTCAGTTCTAAAACATGTTAAGATTTCACTCCTAACAGCATGGAGACTTGAGAAGAGATTTGAAGAGGCAGATACAAGAGTCACAAACAACATGTGGGCCAGCCCTGGAAGACAGGACGTGCTGAGAGGCTTAGCAGTTTATTTCTTGTGAGGTCCAGAGGCTTGAACTACACAGTTCAATTTGTTTGGTCTTTAAAAAAGGTCATACTCATAAAACATGAACATTTTCAGTCATATTCAGCAACACCACAGCATGTTGGATTAGGACTACAGGAAACAAGGAAAGCATTTGAGCTGGAAAAAAAAAAATAACACAAACTTTAAGTCAAATTCATGGATGCCTTTACACTTCCCAATAAAGTGCAAGTCAATTGCTCATTTTGATTTCATCTTTATCCAGGATCAAACTTAAGAGAAAATATTTTGTTTCAGAAGCCATACATATGCATATATGTATGCAGATATGTATGTGGGTGTGCATGTGTGTGTACAAATCAAAACCATGCTCAAAACAAGATGCTAGAAAGTCTTTTTACTTGCATTCTTTTAGACAGCACTTAATTGAGATTGTAACAACTTATTCTTAAATCAAGGTGGGAGATCAGACAGGAAAGAAAAGATAACACCACTTCTTTTTCAAATGTCACATTTAATGTTTTCACCACTGTACTTCAAATCTACATTTTACAAAGTGACCAGCAAGTGTGCCACATTAACTGACCAACCTCTGAGATTTTACCTTTCATACCAGTGTCTTCTTGGGCTCTTTTAATGAAACACGTTGCTCATTCAAGTGAATTGAAATGCTTGAGTTGGTTTTATTCTCAGGAGCCTCATAAAAAACAAAGATATTGCACCATCTTTGTTCAGTTATTCAATGTTTGTCTCTTTCACAGCAAATAATTACTTCATTGAAGTTAAAACTTCCAAACATAACTTACTAATAGTCTCCAATTTCAGCTCAGATCACTCTTGTTGAAAATACTCTGCTAAATACAGATAACTTACAATAACTTTAACAGTTAATTGTCCATAACAAACACCACAGTTTTTATCTCCAGACCAATGCTCAAATTTTAAGACCACCCTTTCAGTTTTTCTTTCTACAGGTGAAAAACAGTCTTCAATTTTCTAGTCTCGTTTTAAATATAAAAGTTGGAAGGGACATTCAAGTTTCAAGTCTCCACACTGAACTTAAAAATAAAAAAAGAAAAAAAAAATATCATGTGGAGGTAAACAAACCAAGTTGTATACTCCAGGAGGTAGAGGCCTTCAATTTGTGTTCATATATACATATGCACAGAATTCAGTGTTCCAACAGAAAAAGAATTAGCCAAAAAGTAATAAAAGTTATTTAACTACTGTGACATTTCAAGACTTCCACAGCTTTGCCTAAAGACACAAACACAATTAACATAATTCCCTATGTGCTTTTTTTTTTTTTCTCCTTTTTTCTTTTTTTTTTCTCTCTCAACTGTCCAGTGCAGGAAAAAGTTCTCACAAAATTTCACAGACCTAAAATGTGCAAGCTAGTTTCTCTCTATACAGCAATGATGTCAGGGATCTCTGAAATTAGCCCATAAATGGAATTATTTACACACATAGAAGATGCATGCTGGGGGGTTTTATGTAAGAAAGAGCAGAAAAACTTCTAATAAAAATAGATTAAATATATATATATATATTTATACTGGGTAAGGAAACAGAAGTTTAGTCTCTCCTAGTCACAAACTCATTCTCTCTACTCACAACATTGGATTTTAGAACAGCACACATCACCATCACAGCTCTAGTGAGAAGCTATTTATAGGACTGGATCACCAGGCAATGTGCCCACCCAGGGTGGTCACTGCCATCCCAAGGGACTTCATGATTGGTCACAGTCAAGTTTTCTGTATTCCTTAGTTTTAGAAAACCCCAAATCTTCAGGAATGGCTCAATATCAAAATGTAGGTCTGTTTGTACAATCTCACTTCGATAAAAAGAAAATAAAGAAAAAACATAACAAAACAAAAACAAACCTCCCCAAATTTGGTTCAATTCTGTTTGTTCTGAGCTGAGCCATCACAGCTGCACTAGAATTCATAAAACACGTGCAACTCTGGGTAAAATATTTTCTTCTAAAAGCACAACCACTTTACAAGATTAAAAGTCTAGTACATTTCTAAATATTATTCATATTGTACAAGTAGTGGTTGTTAATTTAAAACTTCATTAGTAAAATTACAGTACAAGCATAATTAACCTCCAGAATTGCAAATCCCAGACTCCAGTGGAAAGCTACATTACATCTTCAGTAGTATATTATCTTCCACTTTACTCCCAAACCAGTGGAGATGGTGGCATCTCAGATGGTTGAGCAACTGTGGAACTAGAAGGCAGGTGATACAGAAAATCAGTGTTCATTTGCAATAGGTAATAGACAAGAAAGTTAATGCTCAACCAGTAAGCAAACATTTCATGGAAAACAAAAAGCCCCACCAAAATCAAACCAAAACAACCCAGGACCAACACTTAACATCACTGGTAACAAATCTTTTGCTATACTTTATCTACTTATTTTCTTCATGATTTTTCATCTATTAGCCATTCATATTTTTCCAGTGCAATTCTACAATCAAAATTCAACTTGTCAGCCTGTCAGTTCTAGTTTTGATCCTGACTTCTGTACTTTTCTGCAAAAATATTACTTGAAACTTTTGCACACTTTACTTAAATTGTAAAACAATTCATAGAAGTATTTTTAAAATATAACTATACAAGTCTTGTGTTTTTTTTTTTCTCTCAGAAGTTACCTATGGGCTTTTCCTACTTTCAGAAACTTAAAACATTTTGGATATGCCAATTCTGTACTACTAATAAATGTGAATTAATATCAGATGTGATTACATACAGTTACCTAATAAAGCTCTTAAAAGCAGCAGACTGAGGGTTGATGCAGAGAGGCACTCTGTTTCCTTTCTGCTGTTCCAAAATGAACTGATGAATTATTTCTGTACAAAGGAGGAAAACAAAAAAGCACTGTCAAGACTTGTTGCTTCACTAAAGTGCATTGAAGACTGGCTGAAAATGTATCTTCTTGAAAACAGGTGTTAGTAAGTATAAAAGAACTCCAGCTTCCTTACATCTAGCCTGGCACCACACCTGAGAGCATAAATTCACACAGAACTCTTACATGCACACTGAAATAAATGTATATAAAAGAAGCCCCTGATCACCCCTATAATACTAGTTATAGATTATATCCCAGTTTTAGGGTTAGTGTATGAATCCAGGCTGCACGTTATGGGACAGAGCAGGAAGAGAAATGCAGATGTGAAGGTCCTACTACTCACCTTTAACCTGCCGAACAGAACTGAGGTTCTTCTCAAAAGTGTCATCAAATTTGGGATTCGTTACAGGTTCAAAGTCACTCGTATAAACTCTTCCAGTAGATGTGGAAAAACAACATTTACACATACAGGTGTGGTATCTCAAGCGCCCTTCGTCGAGATAGGGGTGAGCTAAGGCATCCTTAGCAGATATTCTTTTGGACTGCAACGTGGAATTGGAATAACACAAAAGAGTCAGCAGATATTTGGAACAGTCTAAGTTTACTCGTCGATTCATTCTAAAATCGTTTTCATAACCCCCTAATCCCGTTAAAGGATTAGCTCAGGTTTCCAGGCCTGCCCAGGCTGCCACTAGGGGGAAGGGTTTGCTTAAAAACAAGCTGCTCTGCCACGATGACATTGACCTCTCTGTGCTACAGCTAGAAAATGTAGCTAATGTGATTGTTAGAAATGGTTTTCAAGAATTCCTTCCTCTGGATAACCTTAAAACTATGACTCCTGTAACAAATCAAAATAAGCCCAAAGAAAGCAATGTCAGCAAGGATGGCATTTTGTTGGGTCCATACTCTGCAAAACATTTTCATGTGCCCTTAAATAAGTGTTTGAAGTACAACCCAACTTTAGGCATCACTGCTGACAGAGTCACTCAGGATATGGCATCTGCAGTTCTCAGGAACCCTTTGCACATCAAGTTTCAGAACACAAGTGGTCAAGGAAGTGCAGGAAAGAGGGTCAGAGCAGTGGTTTAAATTACAAAGTCGACTTCCACATCAATAAGACTTCTTTTGTTCATAAGCCAAGTAACTCAGACTCCAGGTGTCCAACACCAACCCATTAAGGAAGGAGAAGACCACCTGTTTCTAAACAATTGCACAGAAATGCTGCTGCAAATTCATGGAGCAATGAAACCCATAGTTTTAGGTGAATTAAAACAAAACACAACCAGAACAGAAGTTACTTGCTCAGAACTACAGAGCAAGAGCAATGGCAAAGCTTGGTACAACCCAACTGTTCCAATTCCCAGGATATTTTTTAGATGGAATTAAAATCACCTGTTCTAAAGGATTCTTTGAAAAAATAAAACCACATTTATTTAAATGTGATTTGAGAATAACAGTGTTCTAAGTGTTAAGTGAGTCAGAAAGGAAAAAAAAGAAGTTCATTTTCATGGAAGTTATGACTTAACATTTCAATGGTTTTGTTCAGTAAAGCAATCTTAAGGTTTTAAAAAAAATAATCAAAGGTACTGCCTTCTGAATGCTTTCTCAGTTACAAGCTTATTCCTTTGCAGTTCAGTCAATCTGTCTGTTTTTCATTTGAAATGTTACAGGTTTTTCTATAAGTAGGAAATAATTAAGACCATTGATTCAGGTATCAGCTTTTCTAGTGACAATTTTTTATAGTATGCCCAAGATATGAAATCTAAAATCCACAGCAGCACTTTTTTATTAGAAAAACAGATGCTTAGTGGAAAAAAAAAAAGATCCTGTTATGTGACTGTGTGGATGTAGAAGGAATTTTTTTATATGTTGCAAGACCATGAACACCCACACATCTCTAATTAGAACTGCATCAAAGTATCTGATGTTCTGCTACCTACACCTAGCCAGGAAAAGACAGCATGATTCATGAACACCCTCATCTTTCTCACTCCATCGTAGCTTTCTTCAAAAGACCACTAGATTTTAAATGCACAACCCTAATTCCTGGAGGAAATTAATGGACTAATTATAAGATGGTCCTTTCAGGTCTTTTACAGACCCAAAAGTACTGAAATACAAGGCAGAAGAAAGGCAGGTAAAGCAGTCCTTGACTTCAAAGAGTCATTTATGTAGCAGACAACAAAAACTGTTGAAACAAAAAGGTATGAGAAGTCATTTTAAATCCTACTTACTGGATCAAAGACCAACATTCTGCAAAGGAGATGAACTGCTTCATGTGTAGCTTGACTGGACAGTGTATATAGGACAGGAAGGGATGGCTGTAGGGGAAAGAGGAGAAAGGGAAGTACAGATAGTTGTCCTGTCAGATCCATCAGCAAGAACACACTGTTACAGCACGTGTTATTTTATAGTTACCAAGGACAAACTTCTTGTTAAAAAGGACATGCACTTCCCAACAAACACTGTTACAAAACTCAGCAATTGGAATAGGGATCTGATTTTTTTTTTCTCCCCTTAGTTCAGATCTAATCCCTGGGCAAACCTGTATTTTATTCATCTCTTTTTCTCCAG
Organism: Apus apus; assembly: GCF_020740795.1. Taxonomy (NCBI): domain Eukaryota; kingdom Metazoa; phylum Chordata; class Aves; order Apodiformes; family Apodidae; genus Apus; species Apus apus. The sequence continues at coordinate 6,608,544 of NC_067299.1, read as the reverse complement.
AGACACCACTTTAAGCTGTAGCTACTCAGAGGTTTGATTAACCACATCATTTCCAGTATTTCATTTTTCTGATCTTCAATCATTGCCAAATCATGGATTCTTTTGCTTTTCCTTACCCAGACGATCCATATCTAACTGGCAGTACAATTAAAATGACCTTCAGGCATACAGCACTTTGCATAAACAGGCTTGGAGGTCTGGGGGAGGGGAAAAGAGGGTTCAGTGAAAAAAAAAAACAACAACCCTTCTTTTCTAGTGCAGCACTCAGGGCACGAGCTGCAGTTGCCAGTTCAGCAACTTTATCGATTCACTTAAATTCCAGTTTGAAGTAAAATTTTTAAAATAAAAACAAAATTACAAAGAAGTCTACATAGTATGTCCATTTTCATTATGCCAACACCCAGTGGGGTGGGTTTTTTTTAATTCAGCAGCTTCATGCATTGAACTATTTTCACAGAAAGCAGCAAAATGCTTTACCCCTTAACTCCTACTGGGCTCACCTACATCGATTAAAAATAGTTTGCGCGACAAAGTAATTACCAGTTTTTAGCTTGGTTTTCTCTCCCTATTAATCTAATTAAGAACCTGGTAACATTTAGCTATTTATAACCAGCAAAATCTCCACTTGAGAAGATGAGAAGCCATGAATTTGCAGTCAAACATGAGTGTGTTGGAAGTTGAAAACAGAAATATCATGGAAGGTATCCACTAAATGGATGTCTTGGAAAACTCCCTGTTTTCCAAGTGGCCAAGGAAAACACCAGCTCCAGAGACTGTTCAGCTTCTGCAGCCCTCCATGAAAAATGAATGTTGTTTCCTTCAAGAAGCACAGAACTAACTGCTTGTAGTTTCTTTCCTATCACCTAGTGGCTACAGGACATTAAATCTGTATTAGAAACATTTTGCACCATCTCACATCACTTGCTTTTTAGTATTCCCAACGTTCAGTGGGTCAAGAGAGACACAGTCCCAGTAGCACTGGGACTAGAGAGTCAGAAGACAATCTGACTCTTGACAGAACATCCTGGCTTAACAAACTGAACAAGGCTAACAAATAAATTCCAGAGTTCTTGCTTACTACTACCAAGAGCACAACTCCTGTACCTTGGAAATGTCAAGTGATTATCACATTATCAGAACTTTAAACCAATGTATTCTATGAAGTATCTGGATGTATTTCTATACAGTTGCCTATTTTTATATGTAAGTACAGTGGCTGCCAGCTTCAATGACTATAAAACTTAGTTGTTTTTAAAAAAAAATATCCCAAAGCTTGAAAGTGCAGGACTATGTGCTGAAAAGCTACAGTTCTCCCAGTGTGAGAGAGCAAAAAAATAAGACTTGGTTTCAAAACTGGTAAAGACAGTCTTAAGGAAATCCTCTTATTAATAATGTGAAAAGAAAAAAAAAAAAATCAAGAAGCTTGTCATAAAATGGAATAGAGATGCACTTGATGTAGTGCATCAAAAGTGCCAAGGAGGCAGAACTCCCACGTTACTAATATAGCAGAATCTATATTCAATGCTCATTTCTATGGTAACTACTATTGTGGTGAGCAGACATTTGAGAAATTACTTCAACGTGCAGAAAATAAAGATGCAAACTTAACTACTCTGATGTATTAACATGTCCAGGTCATTAATTTTGTTAGTTTTTACTATCTAACAATCATAAAAAAGACCATATTGGATGGATGCACTGCTAGATTACTGGGCTATGGATTCCTGCATAAGCATTTCTTTGTATCTATTAACAGTACATTTCATTTGCCCTTTTTTTTTTCCTCCAGTCAGCATAATGATATCACCCTGCCTCTTTTCTGTTGTTTGTTGTTGTTGTTGTTTTTGTTTTTTAATTAACTTTTACTTCAGTTACTCTGAATGTTGTGTCTCAGTGTTCAGCATCTTGTGATGCCTTTCCCAAACAGCTCAGGTCACAGCTCAGATGTGCAAGGGGACTCCCTTGGTGATGAGTTGCTGGGCTGCTCTGTTGGTAGAGCTGCATAACAGGAGATCTCCACTTCTAACACTCTCCATCCTGTCAGTACAGGAGTCCCTTGGGGGCATTCTGAGCTATACTGTCAATTTTCATTTATGTCTCCTGCCAATATTATCACTTAAATTTAACATCGTCACTCCAAATAGCTATCAAAATGCTGTTGCTTCAAAAAAGGAGATTTTCACTTCCAGCAGCAAGTTAAATAATACAAAAGACAGAAGCCAGGGATGTACTTTGTTGGTGAAAACCCACCATCTCAACAGCAGTTTGAGGAACTGCCCTGTTAACCCACAACACTGTGACACCACGAGCAGCCCTGGTAAAGTCAACCCTGTTGAGAAACGGGGACAGCCCGAGATTGACCATCCAAACCAAACATGCCATGAGAGATGAAACAGCGCAATGGTGCAGCAGGAGGATCCTGCCCTGAGGAAATCTGACCTTGGAGGAGCTGAGTGAAGGACAGTGTTGACCAACAGAGCAGGGAGCTCCAGCCTTACCTGTTTATGAGGACTCCTGAGTATATGTGCCTTGGCGCCTTCACAAGCCGTCCGCATCGCTTCCAGCGACGGCGTTCCCAGCAGGTCTGTGATCAGATCCAACTGCAGGCACAGAAAAAACAGTTGAGATCTTGGGCAGATACCAATATATTTCACTACCAGAGCAGACTCTTAAGGGACCACAACATTTCAGGTAAGAATCAGTTCCAAACCACTACTGCAGGGACAGAGCAAGTCACAAACACCAACGTTTACACTTAGTCGATCACAAATGGAGCCACTTGTGATTTCACTGGAAAAGCCCTCACAGAAGCTGATTTTCAACTTTGGGAGCTTTGTTTTGTTTACAGGCTTAGTAAAATATTTTATTGGAACTTAAAAGTCAATTTTACATCGTTAATAAAATTGGTAAGTAGCGTTACTGGTGTGTTACACATTACAAAGCCAAATGTTCTCAACTGAATGTCAGCATTGTCTACCAATATACCACACAAAATCACTCCAAAAATCCAAGTCAACTACTACTTGACACAAAATGTTTTGCCATCAACAGAAATAAAACTATAGAAAGTGGGGAAAACCCCCAGAACTACAATACAAACACACTATGTAAAAAAAACCCTAATATATAAGAAAAATAAGTTTAAAAAATCCCAAATATGTCCAGCACAGGGGAAGGAAAAGGAGTGGTGCTGGTTTAAGGAAAACAAAAGCTACCTAAAATAGAGCAGAGATGATGCTGTGTTTAAAACTGGCCTCAACTTTAATTGAAATTGACATTTCATTCACCTTTGTCATTTTGGAAAGTAATAGACAAGCTTCCACCTTATTTCTAAAAAAGTACCTGCACATACTCCTTTTGTGAGTAAAAACACACAAAAAAATCTTGTAGGAGTCAAGCAAAAAGAAAAAAAAACCCAGGGTTGTCAGTGGTGAGATCAGCACCAAGGTTCCAACAGTTCCCTTGGGACCACCCACACTAACAAGCAACTGCAGAGCTCTCCTCTGAGAATAAACCCATTCTCAGCAGTGCCCAGCCCTGCATGTGTGAAACCCTCTCCTGCCTGCTGGGATAACTGGGAAACATGACTGGTGTTCCCAGCTCACACTGACCCTGCTCTTCCCCCAAGTGCTCCTCAGAACCTGAACATGTTCCCCCCTCTTGCCAGGGCCCGTGTCCCTTCAGAGAGCAGTGACAGTGTTTGTATGGAGATGGAAAACAGCATGGGGGGGGGGGGGGGGGAAGAAAAATCCTGAACCTTGAGGTTTTTAGGTGGGGAAAATATATAATTGAAAACTGGACACACGGAGCTGATATAATAAAAACCCAATGTATTTACAGAATACAAATTACAGCAGCATATGTGGGAATATGAACTGCAGAAACACCTGCATTTCTCAGCCAACCACTCCTGAAGCAATGATATGTTAATATACACTTATATCTCTATATATAGAGATACAGACATAAATACATATACTTTACTCTAATGGTTACAAGGAAAAACACTGAAAACAACTTTCATAATGATCTCTTGGAAGTTCACGTTTAATATCTCTGGAGATTCAGGCTCTCTTGTCTTAGCCCCTACATTTCCAATGCACTCCCAGAAGAGTTTTCTTAAGAGGTCTGATTTCATCTATCTAGATGCACATCAGCAGTCATTAAACATCTTTTTCCAGAGTATTACAAAATAAATTTTGAAATCGTAGAGTAAAAATAGAAAAAAAGTTACAAAACATTGTATTTTAATCCAACTGGCCTCATCTGTGGGGATTTAAAATCTTTTGGGTTTATACAGTGAATCTACACTGTGACATTATTCTTTTGGGTCAGGAGAAGGGCACTTGCAAAGCTGACTTCTCAGCTGCTGCCACAACCTGGGTCCTGGTTTGCACAGGGTGTCCTGGAGCACAGAGACTGGGCTCCCCTTAGATAAGAAGGACTGGGGGGTGCATTTCATGAAACCATCTCAAGGTTCTTCATCTGCCCATGGGCAGCCAGGCTGTGCCCACACCAAGGCACATTCCCACTCTGAACTGTGGAACACGGGGGTATCAGGTCCTCAGCACCAACAACCTGGCTCTGCAGACCCCCTCCTGCTGCTGTGCACTAAACACACGAACTTTCATGAAGTCACAGAATCACAGAATATGCTGAGTTGGAAGGGATCCATCAGGAACATTGAGTCCAACTCCTGGCCCTGTGTGGGGTACCCCAAGAATCACACCATGTGCCTGAGAGCATCATCCAAACGCTTCTTGAACTCAGGCAGGCTTGGTGCTGTGACCACTCCCCTGGGGAGCTTGTTCCAGTGCTCAACCACCCTCTGGGTGAAAAACCTTTTCCTGATATCCAACCTAAAGCTCCCCTGATGCAGCTTCCTGCCCTTTCCCTGAGTCCTCTGCTTGGTCACAGGAGTGAAGAGGTCGGGACCTGCCCCATCTCTTCCCCTCCTGAGGAAACCATGGACTACAAGTCAGGAATACAAATGTGCTACCCAGTGCCTGTTACAAAGCAGAGTGCAGACTAGTCTTTACAGCAAGAGGAGAAAAGACATTTGCTCCCACTGATAGTCAGGAAGCCTGAGATCACCTTTCCTGCACTAAAAGATACAATCAGATGTATTAAATGTTTCTGGACATATAACTTGTATTTGCATCTTTAGAAATGCACTTCAAAAGATTGTATCAGCTATATAACATTAAAAAAATATTCCATGCCTTCTTAGACACTTACCATTACCAAAATGAAGCAGTCTGAGCAATACTAATTCTAATAGTGCTGGAGTTGGTAGAGTTAATGGTTGGACTTGATTATCTGAAAGGTCTTTCCCAAACTAAGTGATTAAATTATTCAATGAATTGGCAGTTTAAATAGTTCAAATAGCAACACTATCTCTCCAGTTACATCTTGACAGAAAACTTACTACTTTCTGGCACCAGTTGTTACAAAAAGCTTGATCCTGGTTATATCACCTTTACCTTATCTCAATGAAATGCTACAGCAGGCCCTGGTCCTGCAGCAGATTACAGGGGATTAAAAAAAAATAACACACATTTCAAAAGCTAAAATTAATAACCACTACTTTTAATGCTGTCTGGAAGCTATCATTTCAGTGCTTCAGAGCAGCCTGGGGTTTTTGCCTGAACAAAACAAAACAAAAGCAAGTCTGAAGTTCAAAAATGCACCGGTGTAACTGATGCCAGGAAATCATGCAGTAGGAAAACAATTTTTCAAGGGAAATGTAATGATACCTGCTGGATGGGACTCTGTGCCTGAAACAATATTCTTCTCCCAAGTAATTCTGCAAAGATGCAGCCTACAGACCAGATGTCAATGGCATTGCTGTAGTGCCTGCTGCCCATCAGGATCTCGGGAGCTCGGTAATACTGAGTGACAACTTCCTGAGTCATGTGGCGGGATTCATCTAACTCTTCCACCCTGGCCAATCCAAAATCACAAATCTAAATTGAGAAGGTAAATAAAAAAATTAAAATAACCAAAACACTTCATGCATTTCAAAGAGGTAACCTCCTGGTAAGGAAGCAGGAAATTCCAAATCAGCATTTTAGCAAAGCAGATTTCTGCTGTAACCGCATAAGCGAAGGGGAAGGGGAATAGAAAGGAATTATGCTACTTTATTCCACATCCATTTAACCTGTCTACAATTTTATTTGAAATTACAGTACATTTTTACTTGTCATCACAATATTTAGTCATTGAAAAGGTTAAAAAACTCTGCACTAAAAAATAAAACACATATTGCCAAGCTCAGAGTACAGAATATTTCATCCCAAAGCAGGTTTCATTTGCTCATGATACACCTCAACATGTTACAGAAAGATTTAGCCTTCTACACACTTTGGCTTTGAGAATTTTTATATATCTCTTGAACCAGGCTTAAGAAAACAGACCAAAATTTTCACAATTAGAATGCTTAGCCAATCAGTGCAAACAAGACTTAATGCTTTGCTGTTTGGCATTGCTATACAACCCAAACCCTCCAAAATTTCATGTGCCTGAGAAACTCACGGCAGAGTCTGGGGCTTTCTGCATGGCCTCTCCTTTGGCCAGCTTCTGCTTTTAAAATGGCCATTTCCTTTTCAAATGACTTTAAGGAAGAGTCTGATTTATAATGAACAGCATAAACATATGTACATTTTCAAGAAATTTAAGTAGCACCTTAAGAACACAGTTGCTGTTCACAAGTAGGTTCCCTGGTTTAATGTCTCGATGTAAAATGCCAGCAGAATGGAGATATTTCAGACCTGAAATATTAAACAACATTAAAATAAATATCTTTTTTTTTTTCCTTTTAAAAGACATTTAAGGATGAAAACGTTTTCCTGGAAGCTCTTGCAACTCCTGATCAGCAAAGACTTTGCCATTGGCACATTTTTTATACAATTCTAACATCCAGTCTCTAGTCTACACTCTTGTCACTCCATGAAACAATAAAACTTCTGGAGTATACTAACTAGACAGAGCATGTAATTTAAGTAGTCTTTTTTTTTTCCCCATTAAAACAAACCAAAACAAACCCAAAACATCCTCTCCCTGTTTATGACATGGATACTCTGGCTAATCACAACACTAGAATATTGACATGTACACTGTTCTGACTCCCAGTAACAATTTTAACTTCTGCAGCACTAAAATTTGACTTAATTATTTCCTGCTGCACTTCAAAAACAAACTCAAATTAAACCCAAGATCATTTGCCTTTTTTTTTTCCTTTTTAAACTCACTTTTTTCAAACTAAAACCTTATAAACCAGCAGCACAAGGCTAAGACAATATAGGCCCAAAGTGCAGTAAACTCAACTTTATTAGTGCAAAAAAAAAAAATAAAATCAACTTTTAGAGCTACTGAATTGAGGGATTTGATCACAGCCACTGGGGATGTTTCCAATATTTAGGTGGTTGGGCAAGAAAGACAACCTGTGCTTCCTGTGGTGTTCCACCGCCCCTGACACTATAATGCTGATTCAGAAAATGAAAGTAATGCAGAAAGTACCTCACTAGAAAGCAAAGTGGAAGAAAGTACAGCAAGTAACACCAAGTTGTTAATGCACATGAACTACAGTAGTAGACAAGGCATGGAAAATGGCAAAACAGCCAAAATTTGAGCAGGGTCAGATAGAGGAAAATTAAGTAACAGCAGGAAACTGGGGAACATTGAGCCCTCAGGTCAAACGGCATGAAAATTCAAGTAACTCTGGTACAAACTTTAACTGACAGCTTTGCATTGCCATTTGGATGGAAATGAGAGTGCTGAGTGTTCCCCAGTCATCATAAACTCACTAATCACAGAAGCACAAACACCCTCTCTCCTTTAGGAGAATAAAGCTTTTCTCTAGCACAACAGGTACCTGAAATAGCCCATAATAATTCTGGGTATAGCTTAGATTTCTTTGCTCTGCTCTTTATGAATACAATCTTCTGTCTCTTTAATACGAGATAAAATTGACTGTTCATTTTCAGCTCATTCCAGTTAAAACACTCAAATAAAGCCAATGGAAAAGCATCTGGACTAACACTGATCAGATGTTCAAAAGACAAACACAAGGGATTACTTGAATAAAAGTTTCCAAATGGGTTAAAAAAAAAATAATCAAGTTTAAAATTACTATTATGGTAAATTGTTTTAGCTAAACATCAAACCTCAGTGGGCTGTTCCATAACAATTTAAACTAGACTTAAGTGGGTATAGTTATATATATTTATCAGTTTGGCTCAAACTAGGAGTCCTTTGTGTACCTTGATTCAAAAAGCACTGGGGGACTGTTAAAACACACCCACCCACCTTAAGACTCTCTTCCCAGGCCATTGAAAAAGCCTTTGCAGCTGAAGCAGAAGTCTTGTCATCTTTACCCATGACTATGGTGGAAGGCAGCAGGGCTGCTGTATACAAATAACTAGAATAATTAACCCTTGTTATTAATTTGTAATATGAAAGAAAACGAACAAGTTTCACGGGAAATTTACTCAAGCTGAGGATGTCTTCAGAATCAACATTAAGAAACAGGGGGGGAAATAAAAAAAGCAAACCCCAAAACTACATCATTTCCATCAAATTTAAAAGAAGAAAAATTACCTCTTAAAATCTGGTAAAGAAAAACTTTGACATGATCCGAGCTGAGTGGCTGAGGAGAGACGATAATCTTATGGAGGTCACTCTGCATCAATTCAGTGACAACATATCTTCAATTTATTAGTTAAGGCAAAAGCAGAAAGTCCAGCACTTAATCTCTTGAAACATTTTACTCTAACTCCTAGAAATCTGAGCTCTTACAGGTCAGAGCTATAGAGTAAAAAAAGAAGCTTCTTCAGAGGTCAAGTCTCCAGACTCTTACAAGAATGAAAATAAAAAAAAGGGTTGTGGAAGAAAAGAGATTACTCAGTGAAGTGGTGATTGCATGACAGTAGTTGTGACAAAGTTATTCCAAAAATCAGATTATGACTGAGAAAACAAAAGAAAATGTTCATGTCATTAATGGCAACTTGAAACCTTCACATTTTTCCTTAAGATCAGTCCACCACAAAGTGCCAACAACTAAGGGACAGTCTTCATAGTGGATACACATCAAGGTGGCTTCACCAGCCAACGTGGCAAGTGCAAATCTGTGGCAGTTGGTTCCCAAGTGCCTTGCAGGTTGCTACATGATCAGTAACAAACTTTTAGAAACACCCTTCAGCCACCCAGTACCCTCTGCTTTACCTTCTCAAGCATCATACGCACCTGCACACAAACCCCAGTCACCCCTTCTGAGATATAACAAGAGAAGGAAGAAAAAAACAAAACAAAACAAATCAACTTCTATCTGGAGGAAAAATGAAACAAGCAAACAGAAATCACTATTCCATGGACTCACAGACTTGCAGGACCCAGCAATAGTCATGCTCACTGATAATTTACACAAATATTCGATAGAATGAGGTGTATGTGCTGTGGCTTATCCTAAGGTAAGGTGGGGATTAAGAAGGTTATTGTGTTTGTTCAGGAAGCACAAGAAATCCTAACATAATGTTTAAAAAAATGGAGAAACAGGGAAGACAGAAGCAGCACATCTTAACCCACAAAACTAGTATCACAGTGTCAGTTCCCTGCTTATGTTACAGCAATAAAACACGTGCAAAAATCATAAGTCCTGGGGACTCTACAGCCCTTCAGTGTCCAGGAGTTGCAGGGGCAGTGGGTGACACTTCCCTGTGGCCAGGAGAGGAGTCTGGTGAAGTGCAGAGCAGCTGCCCCTGCTGTGTGCACCAACACCCCTGGAGAGCTAAGTTTTGATTTTGGAGCTGTGGTTCAGGACAGAGTTTAAAGCCAAAGCACTGCAGCCTGTCTTTCAAGAAGCACTGAACTTAGTGAGAATTTTCAACTTGAACAACAAATAAGCTTGCTAAGAAACACTACTGGTTTAAAACCTACTTTTAGCAGTCCTATTTGAAACAAAAATGTCTACCATGATGACATTTGTGTCTGGAGAAGGCAAAACACAGTAGCTGTATGTTAATGAACTTCCACTTTCCAGCAAGGTATTGCATACCTCACAAGACCCCTGCATTAGGCATCAAGCATGATGAGTCCCACCAAGCACTGCAGTACTCAGAGCAGGCAGAACTGCAGCAGGGAGGAGATGCACACTGCCAAGGTCATGCAAAAGATCAAGAAGAGAGTTAGAAATTAAACTGGATCTCCTGGGCCTCAGTCAAGTATCTCCCATGATGTAGCAGGTTCATTCACAGTTCAAGGTAAGGAGTAGTCAGCTCTCAGCCTTCCAAACCCACACACTCCTAGGCTGGAAGGGGCCATCAGCAGCTCAGCCCTCCCTCCAGGCACTACCTGACCTCTGCCAGATGTCCAGCTTTGCCTTCCCCTCTGCAGGAGGAACCAGGGCTTGCTGTGCTGGAGGAACTCGCACCCCCTGTTCTGCTTGTCATGCACAAGCTCTGGTGACTTCATAAAATCGCCGACCTCGTGGCAGTGTTTTCATGACTGTGCCATCCTGAACTTCCCCGAGAAAGCAAAGCTACCTGGGCCAATGCTGAGGGCTCTGTTTGGGGTTTAAATCTCACCACGATCCAGTTGGAGCCTTTCAGCTGGTTCAATGATCTTAATAACCAGCCCTGCTACCTATCAAGGCTGAAATATAATAGCAAACCCTGACTTCAGTGAAGATACTTATCTCTTGGTAACAGAGCAAGCAAGTCAGCTTCAGCAGAAACCTCTACTTGTTCTTACCATTGTCACCAAGTAATTGGCACAGGTCAAGTTGCACTTAAAGCAATCTAGAGAAAACCTGTATTTTCTTTATCTCTACCTAATCCATGTTCTCCTTCCATCTGTTGCTCTGCAAACCCAATCCAGCCAAATCCTTATCAGCCAAATTGCTGATCTGCCATCAGCACACCAGACAAAATTATTTTATAAATTACATGTTGCCAACCTTTTGACCAAAAAAAAAACCCACCCCAAATTAGACTTGCATGCATAAAGAGAAAAGCCTGCAGCACCGTAATTTCTAGCCCTCTAATTTTTCTTTTCCTTTTGCAAAGGCCCTCTTAAATATTTATACTGACCTTTCAAATTTGTTTTTTTTTTTTTACCTTAAGGCTGCAACAGATCTTTTAATTTTTAATATCAAATATTTTAAAAATCCAAAAGCATTACTCTGCACTTTATGATGATAAGATTTCTGTTTTGCTACGCCACAAATCCTCCTAAATCTCAATCCCAAGCATAATGTCTCCCAGATGTCTCAACTAGTTGCCATGCCAACTAAAGCAGCTTAAATTAAATGAGGGCCTGAAATGGCACCTGCACCACTCCAGGTCTGTTGCGCATTAAATAAAGCTCTCTTGACAGGGGCTCAGAGGTGCCATTAACTTGAACAGCAGCTATCTGATTATTGTCTCTAGATAATTTAATGAGGGTCTCTAAACAAGAGCAAAAGCAGCACTTGCTTGATGTTCCTGCCTTTTACAAACGTGGCAGCTTTTGAAACAGCTGGTATCCAAGTGAGTCAATGACTTTACTCCGGCCAGGACTATAAATGTTTAGCCAAAAACCAACTACAAAACCCCTCTGGGATTTCAATCAACTGCTCAAACAGGTCCCTGCAGTTTTCTTCTTTAAGTTGAATGGTAAAATATGCTTGGCTGGGAGGTGGTCACTGGAGCTGTAACATGCAGCTAAGCTGAACATCACTACCAGATAAAAATTGCTACTGACAGCAGTAATTAGTTAAGTAGCTGCATAAAATTAGAACTACAAATGTACTAATTTGCTTCAGAATAATTATCAAGGCAAATGCACAGCACAAAGGAACTTCACTTACTCTGCTGACTGGGAGACCTGCTGAGTTGGTAAACTGTACAAAGTGACAGGGAAATTTCAGAAAGGCATCAAGCACACTCTGTGTTGGGTAGTCTCACAGTGACTTGGATTCTTTTTCAGTAGGTCTCTGCATACCTCAAAACTCCTTTCTAGAGACTGTTTTTCTGGGAAGAGACCAGCACTCTATGCACAAGTTCTGGGGTAGGTGGATTCTAACAGTGGAGTGGAAGTGTCTCTCTGCATGATACTGTAAGAAACATGGTTTGTTTTTTTTTTTTAAAACAAAAAACCCCCTCATTTTATATATTTTAGGATTTGCTATAAAATCAGGAGAAGGGATTTTCTCCTAGTTTAGTATACTTGAGTTTCACTTGGTTTTAGGTTAGGACCATATCACACTTAGTTTGTGATGCCACCTCTGTTCTCATCTCCTTGCAAACCTCCTAGCTTCCTAACAGAATTTTTTCTGTAACATCTTCATTTCATAACAATAACCAAATGATGAATGAAAAAGAAGTCCTGGTCCATGCAAAACTAGTGTAAACGTTTATTAAAAAAGTAATTAAATTGATTTTTTATGTTTAAAATTTGCTGATCTTTATGTTATAGGTAAAATAACTGATACATTCGCCATCAAGTCACCTCTAATTATGCAGTGTTGTAATGACAATTTAAGGCACGTGTGAAAGACCAGAAACAAGCAAGAGTAGAAGCTTTCTGGTGGGACACAGCTTTGGAGTCTGAGGAAAAAAAAATAAAGAGACAGTTTATCATAACAGAAAGAAAATGCTGCAACTCTATCTGAATAAGATTCAGTCACTTCTGTGTAAAGTAAGGGCTTCAGAGATCCAGGTGAGCTGCTAGTACAGAGAAAATCCAGCCTCTCAGCCTGAGGGAGATGGGGTGCAGTGAGAGAAGTGTGAAGCTGAAGCAGCAGCTCCCACCTCTCCACTCCTGCTGTTCCTAAACTCAGGAGGAGCTGGAGCTCCCAGGACCACATAACCAACCAGCTCAGAGCTAGTGGCATTGGGATTAATAACTAATTAGGATTGGGATTAGTGGCACCATATTTTGTGCTATTTACAGTAAAATCACTAATTTCCATATCTGAGTAATTGTATCTCTGAATTGGTAAAGAAAGCTTGAATGTTGTGGAAGGTCTTTGGGAAGTTTTTGGGCAAGACAAATGCATATCACACCTGCAAGTCTGTACAGGCTTGTTGGGACAAGATTTCCTGGCTGTGGTTAGCAAGAGTAGGACACACAGGTTCTCTGGTGTCAGGAAAATACACGTGTCTGAAATGGAACAGGGAGCCATTCCCCAGAGGTATGGCAGGACACTGTCTACAGAACACAAAAATAAACTCTGCTACTTCAGCATTAGTTTCAAAATTTCCCTCAATTTTTAAAAATTATTTGATCTTGAGGCTATGTGAATTTGATATTCAAATGGGAAATGTGTCTGTGCTACAAAGCACTTCTTGCACATCACTATGCTGATACTTTACAGAGTTCATGGACAGATGCAGTAAAATAAGCAAATATTTCCAACAGCAGGAAAAAGCAAACCAGTGCATGTGGATTAATCAGTAGTAGATTGGTGGATAAATTACTAACTAGTACTGATAATTTATTCTGCAAGTAGCTTTTAAAAACAGATTTTTTTATAAATGCAACACTAAATGTCAAACATTGCACTGTGAGGAGCTCCTGGTCAAAGTTAACATTTTAAAACTTTCTCTCCCAGTATCATTTCAGGTTGTTGAAAAAAATCAAGTCATAATCCTTAAATTAGGAATTAAGATAATTTATGGAATATCTACAAAGGATTTAAAATTAAGAAGACAAAGGGAAAAAATCCAGTCTCTTTTTACTGGATCATTGACAGCCAGGCACATACTGCCAGCAGATGCTACTTGAAAGATCCCTGCTAACAATACATGTTACCCAACTTTAAAACCTCCCTGGTATTTTCCCCTGTGCACACAATCTTCTCAACAGAAATAATTTCATATCAATGCATGCTAGGGAAACAGTTCCAGGCAATATTATCCAACTAGATTTTGCAAATACTGAAATGCAAGTATTACAGCTTTACTGCTAAGTAAAGCAAAACCTTAACCCAAGGCAAAAGAGCCTGGTGTTGCAGAGGGAAGAGAGCAGCCCTGGCAGACAGTTCATTACAGCAGGCAGTGAGGACTCCTGTACAGTTTCCTGGTTTGACACCACCATCACCACCACGCTTTCATTATCTGTAAAAAGTACATCAAACCATTCTGTCCTCCTGAACACCTAGTGAGAATCTAAGTGACAATTCTGCCTGATCCAACAGTACAACCTGTTGTGTTACCAGCTGCCTGTAACTTTCCACAGAGTATCCTAATCCTCTTAATCCTTGAGGTCCCTGTTCAATTTGTGTGTTGGCCCAGAGGAACTTCCCCAGTGACATTTCAGAAGGGTACTTAGACAAGGAAACCCTTTCTAAGGACACTGTGAAAGAGCAGGAAGCTTGAGCACAAGCTACTTGGTACCCCAAGTGTTGTCACTGTCCCTTTTACTGGCTGGAGGACCCAAACCTTACTTGGTCCCTGTCTACCTACTTAGGTGAGGGACTTACTCCCTAGTATGTCAGAAAACTGTTCTGTCACCTCTTAAGATCAATGGGAAGGAATTGCTTTTACTAGTATTAAGACCTTTCCAAGTCAATACACAAAGAGTGGCAAAAGTTGTCTCTTTTCATCTGCTTCTAATATTCACTTTCATAGAAAAAGCTTCAAAAAATTACTATAGAAACTTAGGACAGTTCTTGGAAGGGAACATCTGGGTATCTCCAGTTGCAGAGCTCAGTATTACAATGAATGGCAGAAGACTTTGTAAATCTAAACTGCTGAAATGACCACTGGAAAAACAAGAGTGATAGATCACTTCAATCAAGTTTTAACTACAGTGGGTCCTCATCATGAGATGCTTTTTAGAGGCTCGAGAAAAATCTAGGAGTCACTATTTGCTACTAGAAGTGATGTGCTTGAAAGCCAGGTCAGTCCACCTCAGACCACAGGCATTCGACTGAACTCAAACCTCATCCCAGCGTCTGGATCAGGGATTACACTCCTGCTCCACCAGGAGGCAAACTCATGCTTGCAGGGATAAGCCTTGAGCTTCAGCTTATTGATGAACATAGTGAAGAAAATATAAAACTTAGAATTCATTAGCAACCACTTATTTTCAGAACACACACCCAGAATAACACGTGCCCCGTTATCTGGTTTTTGCACCACATGATACTGGCAAAAGTAAAAACATCAATACCCACACAAGCTCTTAAATGCTCAAAGATTTTCAATCTCAAACCTTGTTTTTATTAAATCTAAAAGCTTGCAAAGAATTTGCATTCCAAAATAAAAATCTCACTGAATTAAAATTCCTTTATTCACCCCCAGCTTCCTAAGGAATCTTTTAATTTAATCATCTGATTAAATAAAATTTTAATTTAATAATCAGAATTTTGTCAGTTTTGTAACAAGATTTGTTTACAAAATATACTTGGCAATCTTTGCTAGTACCTCTAAGACACTGAATAATTGAAACTAACTCTACCAGTTCATTTGCAACCCATCATTACTATAATTTTAGTCATCCTTTTATTTTTTTGGTTTTTTCTTTCCCCAAAAAGGGCACTACAACTCCTTAGAAAGAAGAGAGGGAACCAAGCAGTGCCTACTCAATCCCTTCACACTTCTATCACTGATTACTACATCGTGTAAAAGTGGAATCTCACAATATCTTTAGGAATTATTAGTGGATCAACAAAAGAAGTTTGTACAACGACATCACCCAGCTATAGAACACAGCTACCAGATCTTAAAATGTATCTGAAATAAATTCTCCTTACACCACACTAAGCAGAATCACATGCAATTAAAAACGTGCATAGAAATTGAAACACCTATTCATTCACTCCTTCTTCTAATGAATTTAAGGGTCATAAGTGCACTTATTGCAATTATTTCTGAAGAAAGGAGAAAGAAGACTACCCAAAGCAAATGGTCTTTATTACCAATATTTGAGTCCAGAAATTAAAACAATTTAGTAAAAAAAAAAAAAAGACAGCCCTATAAAATACTGGTCAGAATGACTTTAAATCAGATAACCATGAAGGAAACGAACATCTCTGGTTTTATATTCAAAACTTGGCAGTAGCTAAGCTCATAAAAATGAGCTTATCCCATTTAAATATTCTTGATTGTACAATTACACAGAAGGAGTGATCCTTAACCTAGATCTGATTTATAACTCATATGACTTGTTATAAAATGAGAGCATTGAACTAGTGCAAATAACCAAAATCCAGGTTTTGAAGACTACTTATATGCTGTTCACAGGACAGAACTGTCAAAGCAAAATTCAAGAGCTCTTTCATACAAAAGGGCCATAGAACAAGATAGCAATATTATCAACCAATTAATTTGTTGATCAATCAGTAAATCATGCTGTACTTTGGTTAAAATCACCAAGTTTAAAATAAATTTACTTTCTTTGCCAATCAGTTCAAGGTATTGTAAAGAGATTAAACCACATTTCAGAGAGTTCAGCTTATCTAAAAAGAAAGAATGCTCATTTTCCACCTATTGTCATGTGAATTGGGTCACACAGAAAAGCAGCTAAGACCCATCAGTAACTAAAAAACAGCCTTCCAAAATAATAGCCATAAGATTAAGCTGGTGCACTCAAACCTCATTTCATTATGTCCTGTTTGATTTACAAAGAGATTTGGTAACAATTTTGGTTTAGAGAGGAAGTTTTATTTGTACAATTTGTGAACTATAAATTTGAAAGACTGCAACCAAAGCTGTAAAAGGAGCAGCAGTATAATGAGCTAATACCTGACAGAACACACTATGATTCAAGTGTTCACTTTCAACAATTCAGCACTGATTTTAATTTTCAGTGCTTGCTTTTGGGCTTTTCCAAAAACACATCAGTCTGTTAGCTGACCTCAGCTGCATGGCACATCCCTGTACTGAAATGCTAATTTGGTAATGGAAATGTCAATGTGTTAGGATATTTGATTATCTGCTCAGTCAAATATAACTTACTGAAGTCTCCAAAGGATATTTTGTTACTAACAGTATGGTGTAAAAACACCTGAACACTTCAGAACTCTGCAAATAACCTTAAAACTCTTATGGGCAGGAGGCTGGTGAAGAGCATTCTTCCTACACATACATAAAACAAACACACCTCACCTAGCACTACTGACCAAGTTCATTCTTTAATAGCTAAAAGCTTCTTAAAAATTGGATCTTAGCATGTTAAATGTTTAAAACAGAATAAAGAGGAAAATACAGTGGGGTTAATCTAGGCAGACAATCTTGATTGCTGGTCTGTAGCTGGTAAAGTCTCTGCAGAGAAGGACAGAATGACCCCTATTTTATACAACTTCTTGTTCAAAATCAAATGTCACAGTTATTTCTATACACTTTTTTACCATTAAAATCTGTACTTAACTCATTGCATTAGAGTAATTTCTGGCAATTTAAAAACTAAGAGTAAATACTAATACAATCTGCTTTGAGTCACAGAACTTCCAACTACAGTAAGAGCTGACCCAGCTCAATGACTTGCTTAACTTTTCAGTATTGAAGAATCCAGAAATTCCCAACCCCAAAACAGAAGCCAAGCCAAAGGCTGAAAATGGAAAAAAAACAAAACATGACATTCTCATACTATAGTTAGATTTTTTTAATACAGTTACCCAAAGACAGCTTGTACCTTTTTATCAGGGACAGGTTAAACAGCACAGACATCTGTGTGAGATCTGTTTTCTTGATCAAGATAGAGGCTGAACAAGGAAAGCCACAACCCAACTAGTCTGATGAACCATCCCTGCGAAGTCATGGTTTCAAAGCATGAGACAGTACCCCTCCCTGAAATCACCAGGAAGTATTTTAAGGTATTAATAACTGAGAGCAAGTTAATGACTGGATATAGTTTTCAAGAAAATGTGTTGGGGGACTCACCATTAGTAGCAGCAGTATCTGTTGGTAGATACCACAGTGCCCTGCAGTTACTGGCTCTTACACAGTCAAAGCTTCATGTTCAATCCTGCACCATTTCATCTCCAATGTTAACATTAACTAAGAGTTCTTGACAGTATAGATTAACTTGAAATAAATCTGTTCAGATACAAGCTCAAGGTTTTTGTAGTTCTGTTGCATAGATTCCACCAAGTACTTGCAGTTTCTAAGCTAATGAAAATTACACCTACCTCAATTAAGATGCCCTATTTTATATTTAGGATACATTTCTTCAAAATAGTCAATGTGTGGAGGCTGGAGTATGTCGAGGGCAGAGAGTACCTAGGAAACACCACACAAGATCAAGACCTATCCCAGTCAAATGAAAACAAATCCCTTTCTAAAAGACAGACTGTACTGTTCTTACAGAGCTTAGCTTTATTCTATCCCACACAGACAGATCAATATTCTATCTCACTAGACATGTGAATTTAATAACCCAACAAGTCAGATATTCTCTACATTCAAGGTCTCTTTTTTTTTTAATTCAAGAAACTTCTCCAACTGTTGAAGCACTAGCTTAAAAACTTCAGTTTGTCTACCCAATAAACATTGGTTTATTTCAAGTATATATAACAATAAAATATTTGAAAGAAGTAATTCTAGCAGAGAAATGTAAAAGCAAAAGATATTACACTTTGTTCTGCCTTTCATCTTTCAGGCTTCTGTAATACACTGCTTCAAACTACAAACCCCAGAGTTCTTCACATTCTGAATCAGAAGCTCAGCTCACTGTGCAAAGCACAACTGTAGAAAAGCAGCAACACAGAATTTGCATCCTCTCACAGGAAAACAAATACCACCTTCCTATAGGCTTTTAGCTCCTGTCCTAGGAATACCTATAACATTTAGATGAAGTACAAATACTTCAGTGGTTATCAGGCTCAACCTGCTTAAATAAATGCTTCTATTTCATTTTATAGTCCTAAGTAAAATCTTCTCCATAACAAAGACTTGGTGAGGAGCAGTTTAAGGTACCCATTCAATAGAAATCTTGTCCCAAAATCCATCTCCCAAGGACTGGAAACAGTGAGGGGGATGACTCTGCAATGTGGTATAAGCTTACAAGGTGTCCACTCCTCTTGTGCACCACTATCACCACCACTGATCTGAAGCCAGTGCTCAACTACAAATATAATCTTTCTTGGAACACAATACCCTCAGATTAAAAAAAGTAACTTTAAAACAAGAGGAAGAGCAATGAAATAAGGTTCTGAAACTGACACCTGCTTCCTGAGCCCATTCCACTAGGAGAAGATAATACTCCCAAGATGCCTGTTAATGCTCATCAATGGGAGAGGTTACCACACCCAAAGTTGCACTTCTGGGACAGTTTCTCTAAGTACTTTTTCAGTCACTTCAGTCACAACTGTATGGCACAATTAAACAATTTCTTCTATGTTTGACTTAACCTAACTGATTTTACCTAAAGCAGACTTGGGAGTGCTTGCACAACCACTGGAAGAACAGAGGAAGCACTAAACTCCAACAAAGGGGGGAAGAAGATGGAGTAAGGAATAGCTTGGAAGTGAAAGCATCTCCAGCTGGCATAACATTGTGCAGAACGACATTTATCTAGAGCCTAAAATAATGTTAGGTGGAAGTGCATTGCCTGTCTATTTGCAAACATTTTTGGAAGGGAAATTAATATCTTTAGATTCTTGATAATTTCATTTTTTATAGTGTTTGCAACAGTAATATCTGTCTCCAGGAAAGCTGATAACTGAAAAATTAGAGAGCTTTTAAAGCATTTTAGATATTCTACAACTTAAACAAACAAAAAAAACCCCTTCTGTTATAGATAGCTCCATTTTACAAGCAGGTGTTATCAAAGACTTCAAAATTACTTGGAATTTACTTACATTGTCATGCTTAAAAAAACACAACATCTTCAACTCCCGGAAGACCCTTTTACAAGAGACCAAATTTTGGAAGACGTTGGGCATCTTTTTGAGTGCAACTCTCTTTCCATCTCGTGGATCTGTTACTGACCTACAGAATAAAAGATTTAGAACATCACATACTACTGTTAGACAATTTTTTCTAAATCAGAAAAGAATATTTTAAGAGTTCTTATCATTCTCAACTTAAGATGGTGAGTCAAAACAATGTGAAGACACTTCTAGGGGGAAAAAAATTGTTAAGGAAAGGGAATTATGAAAGTGGGCTATAGAGTCTGTGGTGGCTGCAGTGTGACCACTCCTTGGTTTGAGCACCCACACACAAAGCCTGGAAGCTGTCAAGTGGCTGGACACATGTAGGTCAGTGCACACACCTCCTGCCACAGGCAGCTCCAAGTCACATCAACACCTTGAGCTGAGGAGCAGATGTGACCATAAACATTTCCTTCACCTCCAAAAAAAAAAGACCTTTTTAAGAGCAAAACATTTTCTCAATTACAGATTTGATGTTGTCGGGTCTCCTGCTTTTTATTTCTTCTCCCAAGAAGGCAAAAATGTAATCATCCCATTCTGACAGAACACTGGCAAGTGTAAGACTTCTACTTGATCTACCACCAAATCACTTTACATCTGGAGAAGCAACAGCACATGGTATCTAAGTTTCCACAAAGGTACAACAGGCATGATACCTGTCTTTCTCCCACAGAACTGATGGAAGGCAGGTACAGTAGTTCAGAAATTACAAGGTGCTTTGCACATAGCAAATATTTTAAAGTAATTAGATTCTGAAAATAGAATTTTATAATGAGAACCATAAAATTAGAGCAAGGAGATTATGGTGTCAATTCCCAATCATGGTTTTTAAGGTGAGGCTTCTCAAACCTCAGTACAAAACAGGGTTTCTAGATCTTCAATTGTTAGGAAACCTTTTTTTTCTGCATATTTTTATTGGGATGACCAAAATAACTTTCTTCTCAGAGCAATGCTGTAACCACCTAAGAATCTACATCAGCTACCCATCAATACTTTGACGACTACAATTGTCCTTAAGAAGTTGCTGGCTTTTCTATCTATTATGTGACTCTTCTACAGACAATGTGAAAAGGCTGCTTCTTTTGTCTCGGGTCCAGCGTTTTTTTAAGTTTCCAAATAAAAAAAAATAGAATGAGGTAATCAAATACCTCTCTTATCTCCAAGTAACTCATCTGACTCAATCAATCAATCAATCCAAAAAGTCAAGAGGTAGCCACTGATAGTAGTGGTTGGGAGGCAAAGGAGAACTGTCCCACCACACTTGGCTAGAACACTTAATAACCACTGCATAATTTGTATTTTAAATAGGGGGCAGGGGGGACTCAGGAAAGCTGATACCAGCCAATTTCTATGGTGGGAAACACAGAGCTGAAAAGAATCTGAAAAGGTCTTCTAATTCACAATATGTTTCCTATTTTCTGCAGGACCTTTGCCTCTTGCCTCTAGCCTAAATTTGAAATAAAGGGAATGAAAAGTGGAAGAGCTACAGAACATCCAGTGTTAATGCAGCTCAGCACTCACCATTGGCCAGGCTGAAATATCCTCCCTCACGCTGTATAGTAACTTCATTCACAGAGCATGGTTAACCTCCCAGAGTCTATTTGCAAAACAAGGTACTATTCATCAGGAGCAGGAGACATTTCAGGCTGGCCCGAAGGGTTGGAGCAGAAACGGACTCTGAACGACACACAGCAGGGCCAGCACCAGGCAGGGGCTCACAAATTCATATAAATTTGATCCCAGCAGGAGCTGAGAGCTCCCCCCATTGCTCACAAGGTCAAGCACCACTGATCAGCTAATTAGTGGTATTCTTCTCTCTTCACAAGACAGCATTTCTGTCCCCTGCCAAGTTTTAACCAGCTTTAAAAAAAAATATTTAAGAAGTGCCACCAAACCTCCAAGCTGTGTAAGAAAACTTAGGAGTTGCTGATTCCTGGGAATTGGAGAGATACATTCTTGCTACAAAAATGAATTGTAAAGTTTTATTCATAAAAATCCTCACTGCAGATGCTACTGGATTACTAATTTTTCCCCTTGGAGTTTTGACACTATTGCTGAGCCCTGCACACACACAACTGCTACCAAGGGGATCTTCACAGCTATGGAAGGAAATTCCACTAGTGGATCACCACGATGATACACTGAAGTACCACATGGATCTAGGATTTGAGGGCTTAGACAACAGGAGAGTTCCTCACAACTTACTCTTCATACCTGGGCAGACCACGAGCACCTTCCTCATGTTATGTTCAACAGTACAGTTAACACAAGAGTTAAACAACTGTTCTGGCTATGAAAAACATTAAATTTAAAACCTTCAAAGTTTATCTTATGCTATATTAAGGCATGTCTAGAGCATGCTCTACAATTCCCTTTGTATAAGGGGAAAAAAAGTGGTTTTACTTCACCATTTTTCCTTAGAAGCTTATCTCAAAAAAAACTAACTCCAAAAAAGTTTGCTTTAAATAGTCACAATTGCTATTTTACACTGGAAACTGGAGACTTAATTAAGTCTCTAAAATGGTTTCAATTTGTTTGAAGACAGAATAAAAGAATGCTTAAGATCCAGACAACTTATTTGAGAGAGTTCATGTCTATTTCTAGCATTTCTATTATCTGTAATAAATTAGTGTGGTAGACACGTAACTTCCTCTAATGAAAGACTTAAAATAGTCTTCACTGATCATGTCCAGGGGTTGTATAACAGTAAAGTAAAAAATAATGGCAATGTGTTTGTGGGTTTACTTCACTGAACAAATGAGCTGCAGCTACACAGATTTAATAGGGTTTTTTGTTTGTTTTTTACCTCAAATTACATAAGGTTAATGGAACCTGAAATGAACAGACCTAAACTAATCAGGAGTGACAAACAACAACGTTTTTTGCAGACAGACATGTCAACAAGTAGTGTAACCTTCCAGGTTTGATAAAAATCTGTCATCTGAAACTTGGGCATCTCCTGGGCTCTTTACAAGCAGGGGAAGGCAACGTCCACAGAACCACTTGCAGATGGATGTGAGTTGGAGAAACACTCTCCCTCTCCTTCTGCAGACTGTAGGCTGTACAAGCTTACAAGCTTTTTAAGCTACTTGTTGTATATTTAGGCTGTATCTATAGCAATTAGCTTCTGAATTTGGGTACTATCACAACAGAAAGACAACGTTCTGATTAGTCACAGAAGAAAAAAAACTGTTTTGTAAATG
This sequence comes from Apus apus, assembly GCF_020740795.1. Taxonomy (NCBI): domain Eukaryota; kingdom Metazoa; phylum Chordata; class Aves; order Apodiformes; family Apodidae; genus Apus; species Apus apus. The sequence continues at coordinate 6,585,489 of NC_067299.1, read as the reverse complement.
TTAACAAGCAAATAATTCAACGTATCGGGATCAGCTTTGAAATTTTAGGTATTTTTGACATATTAAAATGTCATAAACGAGTGAGATGTGCAATACAATTCACATATCTATGTGAAATGGATTCAAAAACCAGAAAAAGTGCTGGAACAAAATGCAATTAATCAATAAAACCAGCATTATTTAAATAGAGTAAGAATAGTCTGGCTTTGGTTTTGGTCTTAAAGACTAATAAGAACCAACAGAGCATAACAAAACCTGTTGAGGAAAATTCTACACTGCTGGACTGTCAAAGCATGTATTAAGAGACCTCTCTGCTCTTTGGGTGTAACATCCTGAAGGTTTTTCAGACAAAATGCACCCCAGATTTGAGCACATGGACACAAAAAGCAGGCCCAGAACCACTGCACAGACAGTGGATTTGTAGCCATGTTCTGGTCTCACTGTGGCAGCAGCACCACCAAGATGACAGTGAATTTAAGGCAGGTGACATAGTTGTTTCTGAAATTCAACCTATCAGTAGGCAGGACGAAACTGATCTGCTGGATGAGGAATAAACACCAACACAAGTTTCCACTTGCTTTCCGGTTCACTCCTAACTGAGCCAGGGGGAATAACCCATTTGGGACCTGAGGATCTGGACACTAGTTCTGCTCCCCCCGTGACCAACAGCTCAGAGGTTGCATGTTGTGGTAGCAGCAGCACTTTTTTGGAACCTACACTCAAGACCTCCTGGAGTTAGTTTTAAGTGCCACCTTTTAACCCCTTTTCCCTTTAGAAACTTCCTACCTGCCCTTTTCCACATCTCTTCAGTACAAGTATTATACCAGCAGTTGACAAGAATAATGCAATAATATCTATTACTAGATGGACCACAGTGCACAGCTTCAAAGTTTGCATGGTGTCTTGTTAATGTTTTAAAAGGTAAAACTCACAAAGTAGCATTTCTTGTTATTACTCATGCAAAGACCAGTCATGCTTGTGGCTGGTAACAATATAACTCTAATGACTGTGAATGGAAGTGCAGTAATTTCACGCCATGTTGAGTTTGTTCTCCCTTAACTCAGGGTAGCAGCTGCTTTGGTTCAGCACAAACAGTACCAGCGAACAGAGATAAGTGCTGAAGCCTGTTACAGAGGAATGCTTTTATTTCTTTGTTGCTGAAAGGCTCGCTGGGCTGAGCTCTTCTGGGTCTGCGACAGGCGGGTTATCCCATCTGTATTAGCTAATGAATCTCAGGCTGCAGATAACGAAGAGCTCTGAAGGCAGCTTCTGCCCTCTCCAGTGAAAAAGACCCTGTTCCACACCTCTGTCTTAATGACCAGTTACTTGTCAGATTAAACTTCACATCAATTATTCAAATATTACATCTCTTGTACCTCTGTTGCGGATATTATACAAACATCTGATTTTTACCATACCCAATCTACTGACACAGCCCTAATAAAATGACATTCAAAGCAGGAACTGCCAACATTTTAAATTTTTTACAAAAATCAAGCTGCTAAAAACTATAACCTATACTGATGGATACTCTTCAGATCATGACATAACTCCACACAAAATGAGAAGACCTCAAAAGGTGTCCTTTTAATTGAATTATAGATTAAAACAGCCACCCCCAATTCTAATACAATATTAAAATAGAGTAACAGAATTCAGTTTTAGAAGAGCAACCTGAAACATTTTCAGGCTACTGTCTGAAAGCAAAAGTCTGAAATTCCAGACATAATTTAAAAAGAACAGATGTACATACACCTCTCACTGTCTGAAATTATGGAAATGTAAAAATACACAATATCATTAATTATAAAGTTCTTGCATTCACTGATTCTCAATTACATTGCCTCTGTAGCTGTGTCTGATTTTTAAAGTAAGCCACAACAACTGTTCAAAGCAAGCAATCTGACCTCATCACCTAAATCAAATGGCATCTACATGTTGAACCAGCAGCCAAACAGACACCTTTTCCATGACTTCCAGTTGCCTGTGAGCTGTCACCAGCAGCAACAGGGGCAATAACGAATCAAGACTGGTCAAAGTTATACATTCAAAGCTAAAAAGTTGAGTCCAAGACACAAATTCTCTGCAGTTCCAACACACCAAAAAAGACAGAAAGCTTGAAGTGGAGGTCATTGTAAAAAGATGCCTAAAATAGGATTTTTGATGGATTTGAAACACTCGCTTTCTTCAGCTGTACTGCTACAAAATTATGCTAGTTGCATACAAACACAAGAATCCAAGTCAGCTTTTAGAAAAACTAGTTCAGATAGAAGATAAATTTTAGGACGTGAATGTTGACCACCTATAGTTGAGCAAATTTACATCTGCTCTGCAGAGTCATGAGGCATTTTACAGTTGCCCAAATCAAAGGTCTCATAAATCAATATTAATTACACATGAACAGTAATCCAAACTGCAATACTTTCCCCCCCCCATTGGTATTAAGCTTGTACTTTGTCTAACCTCCTTCCTAATTCTTTTATCACAAAGGAGGAAAATGTTTTAAAATAAACATTACCTTAGAAAGATCATATGGATATGACAGTCGCTGTTGAAAGCCTAAAAATACTTTCAACCAGTTACCCCAAGAATATGAAATGAATATCCATCTTTTTCTCTCTGACTGCAGCTACACCCATAAACCTTTTGAGTACTAATTCCCAAGCCTCATCTGTTGCTGAGCCTCACTTGAGAAAACTGCCAGTGCTTTGTACCTCTAAGTACCACAGCTCTTTAGCTCAGTATCCACAATGACACTTATCTAGGAGTAGTGCTAAGTCAGGACACACTCAGGCAGCCCATCCCAGTGACCACCAGTATCTTGTTAACTCTTACACCTCTCCCATGCACGTAGCTGTCACAGCCTCATTCAGTGAAAGATTTGAAAAAATGGTCAGTCTTTAATCAAGTGATACCAAACTCTGATTTATGGCGATAGCTACCACAGATTTACTGATGCTCGTTTTTACCAGTTGTGGGACACATTACAAAAAACACAACCCCAAAACCAACAAAAATGAGCTCAAAGTATTGCAGAGCTGTTAAACCTCATCATAGCTATGTAAGCAAGGCTGGTATGTCAGCTCTCTGCTTTTTCCAATGCTTCCATACAACACGAACTGGTTTAGGTGAATAGTCTTTTCCTGGTGCTCCTGTTGGAGTCTGATAAAGGAATCAGTTAACTGGGGTTGCTGGGGCACATGAATTTGAAGCCAGTTTCTTTTTTCTTTTAAATAACCACTTCTACAAACAAGTAATGATCACCTGCAATATCCAGCTGGAAAGCAATTCCTCTACTCCTTGGCCCACAGCTGCCACAACTCCACACTGCTCCTCACCCCCTTGCCTGAGCTTGGGAGCTTTATGCCACTCACTAGCAATTTCACTTCAAGGGGCAGCACAAAACTAACAAAAGTTATGAAGATCAGAAATGCCAGGACTGCATTCCAAAGAACAGAAAAAGGAAAGAAAAGAAAAAAGCCTATCTGAAAAAACTGGTTATTTACAGCATCCAATAAAAATGCTGAAAATGTTGCTTTGTGTTTGTGTACAGTGCCTACTTTGATACCAGTAAAATAATTATTTATAGCAATATGCTATCAGGTCACATATCCCCAGGAGAAACTAGAAAAGCAGGAAAATCTCCTAGGAGCTAATTGAGAGAACAACTAGAAAGGCAGCTTTACTTACTGCTGTTCTCAGAAGAACACATTTCAATTCCCTCCTCTGCTTTGTTAGGATATTACACCCTAGGTGAATCTAGCAGTAAAGTGAACAGCAGGCAGGGAATCTGTCCATCACTCAGCACAGAGTCAATGGGGTGGCTCTTTCAAGCTACTACTGAAGTCTGCAAAGGTTTCACTTATTAGGCATCAGCTGTGGCTGGGGATAAAGAGATAAGAGACCAAGATTGAAACCAAAAAATAACAGCAAAATACTATATATAGGTATGGGGCAAAAAAACCCAACAAACTTAATACATATAATTTGGAGGGTGGAGGAAATACCAAGGGATATCTTGTTTGGCTTTAATCATGCCTCTAAGAATTACATGATCCCAGATGTTTCTGTGAGAACACCCAATGGATTAGGATTCTTTAGCATGCTGTATATGTCCCTGCAAAAAGCTACTTGTAATGCTCTTAAACAAACTCACACGTTTTGCTTTCACAGCAATTACAGATGTTTCAGTAGAATGAAGGTGCCCTCAGGCCAGTGTGCCAGGGAGGAAGAGTGGGCTGCCTGGCCCTGTGGTCACCAACACCCCCAGGGCCACCCCCCATTTGTGTCCCCTTGTCACTCACACTTTACCTACACAATAATGGCAGAAAAAATTAACAATACATTTGGTATCATCCAAAAAAGTTTACTGGAAGATGCTCTCCCTGTCACCTTACCAGGTTTTTAGCACTTAAGAGGAATGTAAGAAAGCAAAGAAAACTTTAATATTAATTTCCATTTAGCTAACTGACTTAACGATTCAGCCACTTGAAAAATGGTGACCATGTTTGTTGTAGTTATTTCTCTGTTTTGATTTCCTGTTTTGACAACATACTGTTATTTTGAACAGCTTTTCTCCTCTATAACAACAGTTTGGGCAGTTGTCTCTTTTTACACATGAAGAAAATGATACCTCTAGCTAAAAAGAGGTAAAAGAGATACAAAGATGGAATTAAAGAGATTAAGATAAAGGTAAACAAGACAATTTGTCTTATTTCAGACCTGTAAGAAAATAAATGAAATACACATATATTTCAATGCTTAACATGAGACTAAAATTTTCCTTTTGAAATACTGGGGGTTTTTTTCAGACACCAAAATATTTCAAAATCCTTCAAAAAATCCACTGTCAAGTTGAAAGCTAAACTTTCTGTATCTAACCAGAATGCTTTGTACATGTTCTGGACTAAAGGCTGTGAAGCACTCATTGTCTATCTTGTTTAATTCTTCCATATCTAGTCCTGCATTCACTCATAAATCAAAACCTGCCAATTATACAACAAAACCAGTACTTTTTGTTTTCTCTTTTCTTTAAGAGATAGTCAAATCCATCAGAAGAACATGCATACCTTTTCTACAGCAGTAGCTCAGCACTGTGCCACTAATGACCACAACTGACTTTGCAAGTAATGTTTTTCCCTGGAGCCACCAGCACAAATCAGTGAGAAGCAGCAGACACCTCTGCCCATGTCTCCACACCAACACAGATACAACAGCACTATCCCAAGTGAACCAGTTTTATCTTTTTGACAGGCAAGTCAGATAAGGATGTATGTGTCCCAGTGATGCCCTGAAGGGTGGTTTCACATGGTGTTATCCTGCCTCACCACAGGCTGCTCCCACAGAGGGGGTCCTGCTCTCACCCACAGCTGGTTCTCAGCGTAGCCATCCCACACATACCAATCTGGCGTGACATGGGCAGCAAGTGGGATGAAGTCATCCCCAAGCCACACGATCCCTAGATGTGACAAAGGGGAAGCTGTGAGAGCCCACAGCTGGGGCAAAGCTTGAGGTGGTGTGACTTTTTGGTAGAGGCTCACAATTACACCAGATTAGGGACAGCGGGACAGCCAGCCCTTGGACACGCTGGGAGCTTGGGGACAGAGCCAGAAGCAAAGATTGCATCTCCTGGACTGCAGCTGAGTGCCCTAAATAGAAAGACCATTCCTCTATCCATCAGAAAACTTCTCTTTTTTGCTGATTATACATAATTATGTATACACTGCATTTAAGAACTGTATAGAGCTTTAATAAAGAATCTAAGATGAAACATATCAAGAAAAAAGACTTTACAAAAACTGTAGCTTCTATTTACATTGCAGGCTAATCACTGAAGAAATAATAAAATTTTAAAGAGCAGCAGAACTACAGAAAGGATTAATGATACAATCCAGACCTCTAGTTAGTGTTTTCAAAGACAATTCTTATCTCAAAGAATCCTTGCAGCCATTTAGCCTTCTCAATTACACATTATAAGGCTTTAGCAACTTTCTGCCATGCTGATGGCAAATTTTCAAGGTGGAGACTATGCCAACAGTAACTTTTTCTCTCCCTAAATCCAGGTCAATGCATACACACTGTTCTATAGTTTCATCTGGTAGAAAAACAAGCTTGTGACTACTTCACAGCAATTATTACACAGAAACAAGATAATGAAAGAATGTTCTCAGGGGCGGTGTGGGAAACTGCTGATGGAGTTTGTTCTAAGAGGGAAGTGATCCTTCCCTATGTGTACAGAAAATACCTATAAATTTATATCAGGACTTATCAGAAGGGAGGGGACTAAACAGAATTACTTCCCAAGTTCTTCTATTAGTCAAGGAACTTCTTTGCTCAGTTGTTTGACTCTTAACCACACAGGCTTTTCTCAGAAATCCTTAGTCTAAGATACATAACAAACCTGCTCCCACAAGCCTTTCACTGCTCACCCAAGTATATTTGATATACCACCTTTAAACAAATAATGCAGCTCATATTCAAGAGCACATGATACCCAACATACCACTTTCTCAGTACACACAGTATTGCAATTGCATTATGCCACAGTTTAACTGAGGTTAATAGGAAAGAGTTCTGCTTTTGCCTGGCTAATGTTTAAAGGCATTTTATATTCTTATAACAATCAATCACATCTTGGCATATCTCAAAATATATTTGAGCATGGCAAGAAATTAAAAAAAATCCTTTAGAAAAGTTCAAACCAAAAGATTCCTAAGACTGAAGAGAAAGGGCAGGAAAAGGGTGTGCAGTTATCAAATCACTTATCTAGGAAATGTTTGATGAGGTACATAAAGTTTATAGACAGGAATCATAGAATCAGCAAGGCTGGAAAAGACCTTCAAGATCATGAAGTCCAACTGTCTGCCCTACAACCCCAAACCACTAAGCCATCACCTGAAAACCACATCCACCAAATTGGCCATCAGATCCAGTATTTCTGATGGTCAATGAGCCCTGAAACAATATGTGTGTGCACATTTAACAACAGATTTCTTACTGAAGAACAAAAAGGAAGTTTACACACAAATACTGAGTTTTTAAGCAAAGTAAGCTAGCTGCTTCAACATTTCTACTATTATAAATATTCAAAAACAAGTGAGACAGGACAAGGTAATGTTCTAGAGCCTCCAGGGACCTTGCCTAATAAACAGAAATATTTTCTCCACGCATGGACTGCAGAGTTGAGTTCCAAAGTGGTTCCTGTCCACTAGTGGTGGTGTTCACCAACACATATAAAATACATTTTAAGCTTTGTGACAATTCTTAATCGAAGTTAAATTATTCAAATTCTAAAGAATTTTGTCCAATTTTACTGGCCTAAAAGTCAATTTTCCAACCTAAGGCTTATAAGGGTGGCATGCTTAACCTGGTCAATGGTTGTTGCTGGGCTAGGAGCTCTGGCTCACGTGTGGCCATGCAAACAGCTGTGCTGGCACAATGAAGCAGAAAACAGGAACATAAGTAGCTGAGACAAAGGGGAAGACAGACAGACTGCTTTTTCAGTAACAATGACAGCTTAAGCATATGTCAAATATGATCGAAGTCAGTCACACTGGCTCTGTCTAGTCAATAAGTAGAGGGATAGGTGGGATTAATCCCTTTTAGAGGGCTCTTAGATCACACATGAGCTGTTTCTCTAAAAATACCTCACCCTGCCAGTTAACTGCAGAGAACCAGCTCAACACTAAGTCTTGCTTGAAGATAACCAAAGCTCGCTGATTTGAGGGGCCCCAATTTTTAATTTTACATGAGTGTCTCCTTCTACTGCATGCCAAGTCTGAATTGAGAGTCAGTGCTAAATGTTACAAACCACATTAAATCCTGTCCTGTCAGCACAGTGACAGGTTTCCCTTGCACTGAGAAAGGGGAGTGGTGGCTAATTGAGCCGTATCATCAGAAGGGAGTTGGGTTTTGTTTTTGTTGGATTTTTCACAAGAGAGTTTTAGCATATACACTCATGCAATTAGCATGGTATTATAATGTGTTTTACCCTCTGGCTGTACACGCATTGTTTAAGAGATGCAAAAGCTGATACAATCTTGTTTAAAGGAGATGTTCATAATCATTTTAGCTATAATTTTTAAAGGAAAAGCCACACACAGATAAGTTACAAGGAGGAAAATATCACAGCAGAGCAGTGTCCGGTCTTCTTCACTTTATGGCAATGCCAAGAGCTCTCTGGAAGGCTGTTTTAAACCACTAAGGAATAACAAATACATAGAAATCAACAGTCATCATCAATGATGAAGCAGCAGCAGAAGTTAGAGTGGGACACCATATCTGAGGGTGACTACTGGCTGGAGTGAGGAAGGACACTGCCAAGAAGTGGAACCTGCCCTCAGGCAGTGGTCACAGACCCAACTCTAGGAATAAATGACATAATTTTGATTATCCTGCCTGCAAGCTACATTAAATATCTGCTTACTTTATGAGCTAATCAGGGCTCACAAGACAGATACATGTAGCACAAGAACTGACACTTAGGAAGCACGACCATGGATTTTCACCAATACATGGACTTAAAAAGTTTCCACTAAACCTGTTTACGATCCTGCTGCAAATCATTGCCTACAAAGAGCCCCCAGTAGCAGCAGCACAGATTAACCCATTTCTGACAGAGTGCACTCAGCAAAAGTTGGGAATGACAGCAGAATTTTTAGTACACAAGTCTGGAAAAGAAAAAGACACTATCAAAAAGAAGAGCTGCTATTTTTTTTGAGATATTTCAGAAATTGATATGCTGTTAATTATTTTCAGGTCACTATTGCTCCAGCTGGCAATACTTCAAAGATATTAAAATAAAATATTAACAGTGGGTTAAAAAAAAAGTCTTTATTTTTAGAGATATGATACAGTATGAAAGCAAACTGAAAAAACATGGCAGAGGAGAAACTACTGAGCAAAACTTTGATTTCACTTAGATTTAACTGAGACAGAGACATCCAAGATCAGTCAGTACAGAAGAATGAACTATGCAAACAGTGAACGACAGTCAGAGTTAAGAGCCCAAGAGATCTGTTGGAGAAGGTAACAGCATCTACCACTGGAAGACACAACACTCACTTCCCTCTCTCAGCTGTATATTTTCCTCCGACAAAAAAACCTTTGCAACACAAGGAAGCAGCTGGCTGTATTATCTTTTGGTAAATGCATACACTGCCCCTACAGCTCAGCAAAAGGAATTGAAACAGTTAACTGTATGACAAAGACCTTTTTTTCCTCAAAAACATGGATGTGCCATATCTAACAGCCATTTCTTTGGGGTTTTTTGCTTGCTGTTTTGGTTTTTTCCCCTCCTCTGATCTGAAGCAGTCCAGTAAAGCCCCACTCAAACTACTGTGCTACACAGGGTAAAAATCAGAGGAAGAAGTAAAAATATGTGTTTATCCTATAGATAGATGTTCACGAATAGTTATTCTTTTACATGTCAACGCTCACTGTATTAATTAAAATTTGAGATTATGTCTGGCTAGTTATACCTGAGCAGCAGCTCGAGGACACCAGGCTCCAGGAGGAAGCTGTGTGACACTGGCTGCTCAAAACCATGATCCAGTGAGTTTTTGTTAAGAAGCCTTCACTAAAAGAGAACATTTGCTGAGCTTCCTATAAATGGCAGAGGGTTAAAAAGGGTAGTTCATCTGGTTTTGGGGTAATTTTTGGCCACTATACACGGCAATAGAGGTCAGAATGCTAAAACTGTAAGGCTGGTTGGGAACTCCCAAAACTCTTTCAGCCACACTGGGAGTGGAGAGGGAGGAACTGAAAGTTTTCCATTCAGATGTCCACTGTGTTTCAAGTTTTGTTACCTGCCTGAAGTGCAAAGTGTCCCATCAGCTTGCATTAAGACTAAAGAGTAGAGCTCCACCCAGAGATGACAGTTCATTGACAACTAGTTCTCCCATTTTACCTACCTTTGGAGCTTCAGGAGCTTTCCCTCAGTTTCAGTGCTCACTCACACAACAGATCTTTTATTAAGCAGGCAAGAAGTCATTTGCAAAGTGACATGGGTTGATAAAAGCTGGGGTGTCATTCACAAGCAAAATGAAAAACTTCTTATAATTTTAGACAACTGGAACCTACAAAAATATATTCCACCAATGAAGTATTTTCCTAAAATTAAGGCAAGTAAAGTATGTTTTACATCCCAGAATCTGTGTTTGAATAACAGTGTGTGTGTGTTTTAAAGATACTGAACAGAAAATAAGTTCCTTAAGAAGAGTATCAAAAGAAGAAAATTTAATTAACTTCCTCCAAATGGGCACTCTCAGCATTTCATTAAGTTTGCCAAACATACCCCACAAAATACGGTAAGGTAATAAAAAATAACTCAAAGGCACTAAAAAACACAACCCTGTACTGACTCACTCCAAATAGCCAGGTCTTTCTAACACATATTCTTGACAAGTGGCCTTGTTAGAGGTATAGGATTCATTCGGGGAAAAGACTGAATTCAAGCTAAGAGATTTAACGTGTTCCTTTCAGATAAGCCAGAAGAAAACACTTAGATTTAACTTTCACTGAGAGGTATTTTATGTGAAAGGGTTAAGAGACTTGTTCTTCATACCAGACTTCAAAGGTATGCTTGATTCCTGTCTTGCTCAGCTGCCAAATGCAGCCCTCTCCAGAGCTCCTTTTTCAACCATAGATGTCCTAAAAAGCCTTTTAATGTTGGGTTCTAATCACACCCTCAAGCATGTGTGCCATTATCACTTATTCTCTAAAAATCAGAGCTAAAAGCAAAACTGATTACTGCGAGGAATCTGTCTCCTTGAACAAAAATTGATTCAGAGTATCTTACTTAAAAGAATGGATAGAAAATTAAAGGGATACTGTTATGGCTAATATCTTTTAAAATGTTTAATTTGTCTTCCTTCATGGAAGCTTAAAACTGAAACTGCTTTCCAAATCAAATTTATTTCCCCATTTACACCAAATTTTCTGGCTACGCTTGAGACCATTTTATTTACTTCTCAACTGCCTATATGAACCACAGCTAGAATAAGTTATTACATTATACATGACATTTATTCGGATTAATTTTTTAATTCCATAGAAGCTTTTTTTTTTTTCAATCAATGGCATAGCCCTGTAAGCTCTGTGATGTTCATAAATACATAACACGCCAAATAAACATATAAATCCCCATGTATTTTTGTACTTATTTTGTCTTTATTTTTAAAGTGCACAACACAGCTACTACTCCACTCCTGGCCCAATTCACTGACCTCTATTCTCATTCCCACTAGCCAAGCAAGGAAAACCCAAATGAGAAACCTTCTTCCTCATGTCCAACCAGCCTCCAGGCTTTGGCACAGTTCCTAGAATATTTTTGCACCTCCAGAGCAAAGTAGGTTAATAAAGTCTCTGGTCATATCCTCTAGATAGATAGCCAGCTTCCTGCAATAATCACCCCCAACATCTTAGGTTTCACAGTCAGCTTCCCCTTGTAGCTCTCGTCCTCCCTCCCACCCTCTTCCCAGGGTGGGGGGGGACAGAGACAAAATGAAACAACTAAAAACTCCTTTTTTGCCTCGTAACTCCAACTGAAGCGACACAATAGTCACTGTGAATCAGCACCACACCTCAGTTCAATATCTCAAGACTTCATCTTCCAGGTTAAATCTATCATGTTTCAGCCACGTGGTTTTTTTTCACCACAATCCTATCTGGCTGTTTGCCAGCACATGGGAAAAAATATAAATAAATCAGAGTGTATTCAAACTAAAGTCTGCAACAAATATTTGAAATGCAGCACTTCACTCCAATGTAATTACACTCCAGTGTTCTCTGATACCATCAAGTGAAATAGTTGTATCTGTTGGTTAAGTATTAAGCCTCAGGACTTCAATACATTTGTTGTATAAGGTTCACAGTACCTTTTAATTCTATGAAATACTGCTATTTATATTAATCTCCCTAAATTCTGTAGTTACGATAAATACATTAATATTCATCAAGGTTTTTAGCTGGAAGAGGCAAATCTTATTTACTGACTTTTAAAGTTTCGACTTATATCCTGCCCATTCCTTATTATAATGCAAATATTTATTACAATAATACAGAATACAGTGTTGTAACTCAATACTTCTTAGTTACCACTCTCACTTCCATCCTCTTTACCAGAAAGTATTTTAGACAACAATATTTTATTTTCTTGTCTTGCATGGGAAAGGATATTAGCATCACAGAACTTTAAAATATTACTTAAAATACACCCTAATCTTATAAAGTACTGTAATTCCCAACACAAACACTTAACCATGGCCAAAATAAACACTAACCAGAGACATCTCAATTCCTCCTCTACTGAATAAACCAAAACTAGGAGCTCAGACACAAAACAAACAGCACATCTGACAAAAGTTCTTTAGTGCTACCTCTTTCAGAGACAATACAGCTTTTCTGCATAATGGCAACTCAAACTGAAGATAATCCTTTATATATATTTTGAGAATAGTGGTAAAGAGCCCAACTATATTAACAGCAGCTTCCTCCTTGTATACTAGGCAACTGGACATCAGTATTTCAGACGCCTCCTCTGTACATTTTACTCATGTAAATTATGGCAAACTGCTGCTTTTTTTTTTCTTTTCCTTTCTTCTGTGTAAAGATTTCTATGCTATCAACACTGCACAGTCACTGCTTCTTTGAATTACTGTAGGACCAGAAGGGACACATCAAAATACCAGCATAAAACAAACTGAAAAGCTGTACAACCCAAAAGTCTGGACGATACTTGAAGGTTAGGAGACATTTTTGGAACATGAAAGAAGTGCTTCTTTCTTCAGTATGTGTTAATAAAGACTTAAGACTCACAACCTTGCAAAGAAGAAAAAAAAAACCTAAAAAAAAAATCAGGCTTACATTTATTAAGAGGGAGTTTAAAGAGACATCAGCCTCCCATTACCATGGACCAGTGAAGTGAATGATCCTCTGTCACATACCATCAAGTCTCATAGTGCTGTAAAAATTCCACCTATTTCCTTGACAGTCTCAATTACAGCAGAGCCATAACCACTCCTTTTCATGAGATTCAAAAGGCAATTTCAGAAATATTAAGATATTAGAGTGAGAGACTAAAATAGACAGGTAAATAGTACCTCTGAATTAACAGCCTGCCGAGACCGACACAAGACGTTCTGAAATTCTTTTATGCCTGTGACAGGCAGAGAGTGCAACCAATGCAGCTTCTCAACTTGAGAATTCTAGGAGATCACTTGGCTTAACACTGTAAAATTTACAAAAATCTGAATTTTCAGGTAAAAGGAAGTCCTTTTTATTTTTTAACTAACTGCTTGATATTGAGCATTTGGCCATCAGGTCTGTCAAAATTCAAGTCCTTTAACCTTAACCTCCTACCTTTGTAACACTTCCCAAGACTCAGTGTGACCCCCTCTCCAACTGTGATCAGGTTTATAACCATCACTCAAACAAATAATGAGGGGTTTTTTGCAGGAAAGGACAGCATCACTATGCCAGCACTTTATCTAACGCTTACCTGAAGCAAAGCCAGTGAATGAACATTCAGCTTTAGAACTGAGACATTTTTCCATTGCTTGCATAATAATACAGGAACAAAATTAATTATCAAAACAGTGATGACTGAGTTTTGCTAGTCTCTACTGCTGACTTTATTTTTTCTTCCTTTTCCAGGATAAAATTTTCAGACGGCAGTTGTAACAAATTAATTAGAAGTATCAATAACTGAAACATTAATCTGTTATATTATCAGCCATGCCAAACCCCCAGAGATTAAAACAAATGTACTTCAGGTATAAAATGAACTGTATGTTGGCTGATGTGCAGTTTATTTCCTATTTCTAAACACAACATGTCACACGTTTCTTTTCCTGGCATTCTGAAACAATGGAGAGATCACTCAGAGGGGTCTTGCTCCTTTAATCTCATCATCCCTAGCATTTATTACATCAGCTTTATGTCTTCATTGAATACATTTGGTCAGGGCCTGAAGGTGTGATGTGTTTACTGGCCAGCAATTAAAGTCACTGGCTGAAAATACAAAAGGTGTAACACGGAGCAGCAAAGTTCAAATGTTTATAGAAATGCTTTGTCCTCTGTTCTTCTCCCAGTGCTGGTGCTGGCAGGATGGTGCCCCTACACACTGCTGAGAAGTTTTAATTTTTTATATTAACAAAAAAACCCAAACAACCAACCCACCCTGTTAATCCCCCTGTGCCTGTTCTGAGTACAAGAAGCAGGTACTGGAGGAGACTGCACACTCTGGCAGGCAGCACAGCTCCAGTCATGCTTGGACTTTTTTCCTCCTTCTTAGAACTTACCAACAATATTCAGTCTTAAATGTTTAAAATATTACAAGAACTTCAAGAAAAGTGTGTTTCTTGCTCTCCCCCCTCAAAAAACAACCTGAATTGGATGGGGCCCTGAGCAACCTGGTCTAGTGGGAAATGTCCCACTAGACCAGGAGGGTTGAACTAGATGATCTTTACGGTCCCTTACAACTCAAACTATTCTATGAATTGTTACAAACCAAACTCATTTACATCCCACACAGCAGCAGTTTTGGCTTCACAACATCACTAAAGACCTGCAGGGCTCCTGTCTAACCTTTTGGTTTCAAAGCTATATTTAATTTTAAAGCTATATTTAGTTTTAAATGATCTCCAGGAACAGACACAAAAATCCTAATCTATGTTTCTTGATTCCAAGTCAGCCAAAAACCTTGTGATAACATAAATCACTACCATGGGTGTAATTCCAGTCTTGGGACATTCTAAAGTAAAATACATGCTCTTGGAAGAGAATGCAGGACTTCCAAGGAAAATGAAACTAATGGCTCCAGAACACTTTATACCTGAAGTTTAATACACAGTTCAGGATGAAAGATGATTACAGAAGGATTCCCTTTACTGGGTCATATGATAGGTGACAAAACCTTCTTGGGAACCACTGTGGGAGTGATGATATATAAATTTAATATTCAAATTACCAAACACCTGTCAGTTCTTAATGTTTTAGATGAGTAAACAGAAGCATAAAAGTGATAAGGTGACAGAGATCAGAGAAAAAGCCACAAGTAGGTCAAGGCTGGTCCCGATTCTGTCAACATTCACCTCCTTTTTTTCCACTGCTTCAGAAAACAATAAGCAATCCAAACCTAAAGAACATAAAAGCTTTTCCCCTTCAGCAGGGGCAAAAGGAAGGCTGCAATTCAGATTAAGGGCTTGGGTAAGTATGTCAATGCCCTGCTGTCAAAAGCACAGTGGAAGACCTTAATCCTGACTTTCAGACACAATCAATGAGCAAATATGCTCAGAAAACCTTGAAATATTTACAATAGATAAATAAAATGTACTTTCTACTTCATAAATAAGAACTGCTTTAGTTAAACTGTTAGGCAGAAGCCTTACTCACTTGGATTAAATCAGGTGACCTGTGATAAAACAGACAGTTTTAAGAAAAATATTTTTGTCTCTCAGTATTACTTAGACATTCCCTGTGGGAACACTTATGCATAAAGCCTGAGAGCAGGAAGGATCTGTGCTAGCCATTTGGAAGCCATGGACACTGAAGTATTCCACAGAATGTGCTCCAAGACTCTCCTTCTCAAGAAGCAGTCTGGATATGTGTATTGAGAAGATAACCATCCTGCTCTGCTGGATCATAAATGGTGACTTTCAAAGGCTTTAAGATTTAAACCTGAAAAGAATTATATCAATTTCATATTCTTTTGTTTCAGTTCATGATCCAAACATTCACTCTTGAAGCAGCACTCAAAGAAGACTGACAACCCAGGCCACTGGCACGGGATGCTGGTGTAGGCACAGCTCATAGGCTGCCACCATCATGGCTGTAAAACTGTGTCCTTAACCAAACACAGCTCCAGAAATAGTCTTTCAAATCAGACAGTGACCATACTTGTCAGCCAGGATGAGGCACATAAAGTCACTGTTACTGTCCATGACATTCTCAGATTTTTTTTGGTCATTTCAGAACAGTGAAAGGAATAAGGGATGAGGAAAAATAAAGATTTCCCTATTAAATGAACAGAAATTATGTGGGAGCTTCTTTCCCAACAATTCAATTTAGACATAAAAATAAGGTAGATGCAACTTATTACTCATTCTGTTTATTTCACTTTAAGAGCTGGATATTTTATACAACCCTCAGTTTTTTGTGATTGTTTTTCTTCATTTATATAAGCTGAACTACAAGAAAACAAACCATTAAACTCCATTGTCCTTTAACTATACATTGTGTTACAAAGATCAGTGTCAAGACAGATGACTTAGGAGGACATGTGCCCTTAACAAAACCATTGGCATATTTTCACTTTCCAAGACCTCACTTTCAGCCTCTGTGTATTCTGGATGTGCCCTTGCAGTTGAAATAGGAATCAAGACTTGAAAAAATGTTAATTGAATGGAAGACTCCTCACTTTAAAAAAAACCCACACAACCAAACCCAAATAACAGCATCTCAATGTTTATTGTATTGTTTTGACTGTCTTCACTGTGTTTTTAAATGCATATAAAGAGTTAAGAGCTAGTTTGCTGATGCACCTTTCTAAACCATTAGCCACAGCTCAAGCCAGATGCAATAGCTGTTGAAGTTAAGGTAGACCTGGATGCTAATTACTCCATACATCTCTAACCTTGTGCAGCATTACATTATGCATATTCATTTTATGAATATCATGTCTTTCTTTCCCTGACCTATTTGATCTGTGTCACTTCTGCCAGTCAGAACAATAACAAAACGAATAAATTTGCTTCATCAACACACCCCTAAGCTACAAATCAACATCAAGGAGGTCTGGTCTAGAGGCTTTCAAAAGCCCTTAGGAAGAACACAGGAGATTCAGAAAGCACTAAGAGATTCAGAAAACTCTCTCATTCATTTTACCTAAAATGCCAGCCTAGGAATTGAGAAAATTAAGAAAGATGGATTACAAGCAGCCTGGGAACAACTGATACATTCTCTTCCTTCTTCCATAAAGCTTGCCTGCAAAAGTGTCTTCCAAATCAGAAATCTGAACTAAAGAAACCAACAAGAACTTACAGAAACATCCAAAGTAGTTATATTGCTATGTGGGAACAAGCTTTTCATAATGCTTTTGTTCTGCTCACCAAGTAATCAAAGAGGGGGGGAAAAACCCTCTTATTTAGGGCTTTCAAGTGGTTTCACATAAGTTGTCAAGCATCTTTAAAAACAAAGGCAGAAGGAAGACCAGAAAGTTAAAAGACAGAAAGATGTACCCTGCTGTCCAGCAGGCAGTGAGAACATTGTGAGCTTCCACTCCTGCCAGAATCTTAGAGTCACAGACTGGTTTGGGTTAGAAGGGATCTTCAAAATCATGCAGATCCAACACCCCTGCATGGGCAGGGACACCTCCCACCAGCCCAGGTTGCTCCAAGCCCCATCCAACCTGCCCTCAAACACTCCCAGGGATGGGGCAGCCACAGCTTCCCTGGGCAACCTGGGCCAGGGTCTCACCACCCTCACACTAAAGAATTTCCTCCTAATGTCTAATCTAAATCTTCCCTCTTTCAGTACTGATCCATTACCCCATGTCCTCTCAGAAGTGTCATATATAAATTAAAAGGGTCCAGACTGGACTGTGATGGAACTTTCCCTGCATTTCCTGTAATAAACCTTAACCTCCTAATAAGGAACCAAAACAGTTAACAGAAAAATAAAATTCTTTTCAGTGAAACAAAGTCCACTGCCCCAGACCACATGCCAGACTCTCTCCTTCCTCATCTACAACTTGACTATAGGCTTCCAAGTCTCATTTGCAGAGTGCTCGACAAGTGCTAGCACAGATCTTGGCAACTACTTCACATGGAGAAGATGGCTCATTTCTGAAAATTGCTGCTACCTTTATGGAAAAAGCCTTGCTATTCATAGACAAATACTCCTCAGGAGTTACAAGAACTTATATTAAATATTGAAATGCATTATCTGAAATTAAAAACCCTATGGACACTTCCAAGAGAGGAGTGAAAGTCAGTAGCTTTTCAGAAAAAAAAACTAATCATGTAGATCAAGCCCTGAATAACTACTTGACCATCAACTCAATCCCATCCTCAGCTCCCATTAAGCAAAGGCTATTCTGACACCACATTTAGCTTACAAAAGGGAAAAAACCAAACTATCAGAGCACCGCCTGGTGGTGCCAGGATAACGAAGAAAAATATTGCCATGAAACCAGGAATAGATTTAGGATTAAAATTTGGAATAGCCCCATTCCAAAATGACAAGGAAACTAAAACACCAGTTCCTCTGGTGAGCAATTTTTTGCACCTATTAAAATGAATTTGCATATGAAAGAGAATGACAGAACATTTTCCAGTGTATTTTACATTTCCACAAAAATTCCTGCAAGACTTCATGAACAGAAAGATGTGCATTTATGTTTTTCAACTTACACACAAATACCACCACACTATGTCCTAAAAAAATTAAAGAAATAACAGTAGATAATCTATCAAAGTACATATTCATAGAATTCATAGAACTATTCAGGTTGGAAATTACCCTTGGGATCAGAACCAGTCTGGTGTTATATCCTACATCATAAACAGCATAAAAATGCCACTGCCACACATATGCTTCCAAGCCTTTAGAGAAAAACACCACATCAGGAAATTAAAAGAATGATACTACTAGGACACACTGATTCTGCTACAGCCCTCACGATTAAAGCTCAAATTCTTACTAAGCACTTTTAAGCACTGTACATGGCCACGTTCCAAAACCAGCCACAGTCATGGACGTTATTTCATATAAAGGCTGACATGAGTTCACCTTCACTTATCCATCAATCTCACACAACAAAATTTAAAATATACAGCTTTAAATATTAAAATAAAGTCCAGATTGCTCTGGTGCTCTGGGGTATGGAATAGCAATGTGTTCTGGTAAGGGGCTGTATTCACTAATGCAGTTGGTCCTGACTCTTGCTCTCTCCTTCGCAGCCATGTGGACTCATAACACACTCAATGTGCTCACACCTTAAACACCTGAGCTCAGGTGAACACAATTGCCAGTTTTTCCATGATTACTGGAAGCCCCAGTAAGCATTTTGTAGTGAAATGACAAAACTCTGAAGCAGGGAAATACGTTTTCAATCTGATGGGTCAAGGCTACCAGTGTACTCTACAATACATAATAACCTTCAACATGTTAACATATTTCAGCCAAGTTAGGGCATTTCTGACCATAGGCGAGATTTCCCTAAAAGACCCTCAGTTCTACACACCTGAACCACAAATGTTTGCTCACATTTTGCACCCACAGGCCAGCCTGCAGCCCATGCACTTGGCATATATGACAAATCAAGGAATGCCAAATGTCTCCGTAGGGCAGATGATTTTGCTCTTTCCAGGTTACTCCTACAACGCACTATGGATGGAGCTCTGGTGATTCCCACAGAGCAGCAGTGTTTATTTCCAAGTTTAGCCCTCATATCTAAACACTATTGTCTTCATTTAAACATGCTTTTTAAAAGCTGCACTTCATACAAAGTACCACAGACAATACTGGAAAAAAAGAAATAAGGTTAAGTGATGAAAAGGACAGTTAGGACAGAGTGAAAGAAAATAAGTTACCTATGTTAGAAAGCATGGCTTACTACTACAATAACCACCTTAATTTTAATAACCTCTCTGTATTTAGATAGCAGATAATTGCTGTCATTTGTGCCACCTTTAGCTACCACCCCATTCCCTACCCATCCCATCCACTGTCATTCACATGTTCACTTTTTCTTATTCAGTGCTTATTATGGATCAATACTATTATCAATAAATAAATGTATAAATCACATAAGTCTCTACCCTTCACATACCTATTTGTACTGTCATAAACACTTTGATGTAAGCATCTATTACCTCGCTCAGGGGTCTACTTTTACAAAATTGGATGCAACAGTTTGACTCACAATAAAGCAAAACTTACAGCAACTACCAGGTGATATATTTTCAAATCACAACCCCAGGGCTCTGTCCACACCAACTGCACATCACTGTGTGTAGAACAGCTGCCTACACCCACAGCTGAGACCTCCCAGAGCTGTAAAGCATCTTCCTGTGTGTGAGAACCAACCTGCACTATTCCAATCTAGGGAAGATAAATGTCATCTTTGAGAAATGTCATCAGAGACACATGTTCTGGCCCCAGCCAATGGGGTGTTTCACATGCAGCAGGGATTCTCCCATTTCCTCCATCCTGTGACTCCAGTTAACCCATCCTGATCCCAAGCCTCTCCTCCCTGCACAACCTCAGCGATTTGCAGTAGTGCTAATGAGTCTGCTCACCAGTGTCATCAGCACAAGCTCCATTACCTAAAAACATTATCTATTACTTTAGGAATTTCCCAACTTTACAGGTAAGTTAGGGCAGACTCCAAGCAGCATAAACCCAAGCTACAGCTGAGACCATGTTTTGCCTACTGAAAGTTACTATATAATTGTAACTACTTGGTACTAAGCAATAGAAAACAGTCATCAAATCATCTATTCCAGAAATTTAAAGTGGACATCAGCTATGGAGTCAGGACCAGGCATACAACATACCTGGATTTCAGAAACAAAATCCAAGCATTTCCAGATAGATTAAGTTATAAATATTATTAAGAGAGTAATCTTTAATCAAGTGCTTACTGTTAGATTCTAAAGGTTACAGAGGAAATTGCAGTAACTGAGCCAAGCTTCTTTTATTGAATTCTTTTGACCAGAAATAAATGGGTTTTCAGTAAGCCCTAGAAGCTGTTCTGATGTAAAGATCCTACTTTTTACATTACTTCTCATATTCCAGAAGGATTTTAAAATCTAAATTGCCCCTGTATCATCATGTTGTCTGTTCCAAGGACTTTTTTTTTTTTCTTCCAACAAATTAAACAAAGTAGCCAGTTCTCTTTTCAGGAAATCTCCAGAGTTAGGAAATAAGCACAGAAATCAGGCTAACAGAAATCTAACCACAGCAAATGCATAACCAACAAAGGCAGAAAAAAATCAATTTATTCTTTGTCTCAGTTCAAATTCTATTTGGACCAGTCAGAATAGTCCTATAACATGTTCTTGCTACTAACAAGTAATTAGCATTGCTTCAGCACACCTTCGACCAAGTACTGTAGCAGAACACAAGCAATTGTGAGCACTGGAAGGGTTATAAAGACAGCCACTACATACTCAGCATGGAGAACCCGTGCTTGAAACCACGTTAGAAAATAGACCTGAGCTGATCAAATGGTACAACTCAGCTGCACACTCCATCCACCAAAATCATCCCTGCATTATGCAAGAAGCTCGTGGGGTTCCCTACATGCCATCTTTCAAAAAAAGAGAGGGAAGAATGTTTCACATTCTATGTAAAAAGAGGACTTGACTGCTCCACTGCAACTTTTCTTATTAAGCAGCCAAAGACACACTGGGCTCAAGCAACCAAAACTTCCATTCAAAAAACCCTGTGAGCTAAACCCTGTTGCTACAGAAAATCAAGTAGTAAAACTACTGTTCAGTATTTTCTTACAACAGGACTTCAAAAGCTAACCCCCAAATACAGAACACATGGGTCACCTTATAAACAGGAGCCTACAGAAATAGTTTGACCTAAAATACAGTAGTTTTCCCCCAAACCTCTCCCTCCATCATAAAACTCATTCATCTACACTCATGGTTTTGCAGACTAAGCCAGCTTCTCAATTATCTTTTTAACACCTACATTACAGTTCTTTGGGCATTGTTTTTACTACGCCATTTTAAAAGCCATTACCAATCATACTACCAAACGACTGTTCATTTTAATAAACACAAATTCAGTTTAAGGTCTACACAACATTGAGCTAGCTTTTCTCAGATGAAAAGCTGAATGTTATGTATTCCAGACTAGAAGGCAGAACTTTCCAGAGGATTAAAGATACATGAGACCCAGATCCAGCCATTACAAGTCATCAAAAAACACTTCAAACGTATCCCAAAGGCTTCCTTCTACTTTACCTGCCCAAAGCTATTTTCACTCTCAATCCCATTGTTCCCCCAAGAAATCAAGCAGCCTTCTAGACATCAAGAAGCCTCACAGAACTAACACCTCTGTTCCTTGCCTTTATTTACTCCTCTGTTTGATCATGTGCAATTGGTAGGAGTGCTTCCACCTTCACTCACTTATCAACACTAAAGGCACCTGTGGTTTTGAATTAGTAAAATCAACAATTTAAACACAGGTGAAAGAGTATTGGGGGGGGGGCGGGGGAGAAGGGAAAAAAAGATCTGAAATGTGCCTTCTGAAAAATCAATATTAGGCTGTAGATCCAGTCACAAGCTGTTCCACTGTAACATTTGCAGAATTGAAAGGGAAAAGAAAATGCTGCATGGTCTAACTGTATTATCAGCATGCAGTTGTATGTGGGTACAAACACAGCAAGACTTGCAGGTGCTGCAAAACAACATGCATTTCAAGTGACCTGTGAAATGCTGACCTTGGCATAATTTACAGTGAACTAATTGATCCAAAATGGTCCTCGCCCAACTTTGAGAAAACAATGTAATCCACATTCCTTCCTTCTTGCATCATCTTACAAGACAATAATGAACAATCTCGTATATTGCTTAGATAGAATTTCACTTAATTCCCAACGTCTAATTTAAATGCAAGGAGTTATTGTATCAATTTCATTTAATTCAGCACATTTGGGGAACAGTCATTTAAATGTTAACAGAATTTTTCTTCTCATAATTTGGAAAAAAAAAAACAACAACAAACAACCCCACAACTTAAACATATAAGCTCTGCAAAATTTCCCATAAAACTTAATAAGGTCATTGTTCTGCTATATTTCTTCACAGAGTTAGAATCCAATTTAGATAAAACAATCCTTTAAAAAATACTGACATAACGATTAAAGATAATCACCTGCAGATCTTTAAATTGTGATGGTAAGTGTGAAACACAATACACACTCTCTGCTCCTTAACGTGCCCATTGCCAGCATTGCCTCTTTTGCCTTAGGCAACCTCATGGTTACCTCCAAGAAATAACTGAATAAAAACGACTTAACCTCTTTCTTAGGCAATCACTGCCTATCTGCATCAGTCGCCCCAGATAAGAGGAAAATTCACTTGAGTATAACACAAAAAGTGGAGAAAAAAAACCACCAGCATTCAGTGCAGTGCTCCCATCCAGGGTGGTTCTGTCCTGCACCCACGGCCCCTTTGAGGCTGGCAGAAAAAAAACACTTGACCCAGCCGGACAATGAAAGGTGACATTATTTTTTAAATGTCATCTGAAGTCAGGAAATTATAATGAGATTTCTATCACAGCTTCTAATGGAAAGTGTTTGCATCATGGAACTAGAAAGAACTAAACGGTGGTAAACTTTTCTAACTGGAAATATCTGCTCACATTTCTGTTATAATCACTTTTAGACAAAGCAGATGCATCATTTGAATGGAAAAGCTTCATATTTATCTAGAGGAGTGAAGATCATCAGCAAAGCTAAACACAACTGTCCAGACAGCTCCAAATATCCTGGAAGGATTTTTTTTAAACTATTTCTGACCATTTTATTAATTCTAAACATTTTTGTTGCCCGTTACTAACAATAAAGTTCACTACACCAAAAAATCAACATGTCACATTGTATGTTTTCTACTCTTAAGAAAAACTCCAAGTTACATTCTTGATTAGTATTGTTGTTGCATCTTAGCCAGCTGTAATATCAGTACTTTAAAAGGCTCTTTGGATTTGTCTTGGATTTGCTGAGTTTGAATGTTCTGCAGGGATCTTCTTTCCGGATAACATTATTGGCATGGATTACTCCTTCCAGAGCCTCTTTATCCAATTCTGGTGGATATTCTGTTCCATCTACCAGAGTGAACACTGCCTGCTCACAGCCCTCCCTGCATGCTCAGTCCCATTCACCATGAGACCTCCAGGATAAACTTGTGTATTTTTTGATCAATAACAAAAAAAGTCATTTTAGTCTCATACAAAAGGTCAGAAGAAATAATTTACAGGAAAGCAAACAATTGTCCACCTAAAGGCTAATTAACACGGGACATTTTCCTAATGTTCAAGTTCTTCCTTCCACTAACAGGTGAGTTTTGAGGGACTGAAAAAGGGGTCACGATACAAAAAGCTTCAGCTTGAAAAATATCTCTCACACCAGAAGTCTTAAAGGGTTTTGTAAAACAAATTTTCATCATTCACCTTTTTCTAAGCTTTTCATGCTTACCAGACTGGACTTTTGCATCATTATTTGCATTAACTATGCAAAACACCATTCTCGTCTGCAGCAATATCAGGTACCAGAAGGGGAACTTATCCCACAGTTACTCATACTTTTTTGAAGCTGTAACATTTTATTTTTTCCTAATATAGATCCTAGAAATTGTGTCCAAAACAAATGATCTATAATGCACACTTGCTCAGCATGCAACCTTCCTTTAAAGTCACAGTTAGGAGATTATCGGTTTATCCTGGAAACGTCTTTCCTACTCCTCTGCTTAGTAGCAGCATAGGGATAAAACCCTCTTAAAATAGTTCTAGGGTCCAGGCAACAATCAATTGTGTGCAATATTCTTTCGATTTATATAGTTAGGGATTTCAGGCCTTTGAAGGGCAGGAACGAAAGGGAGATTTAGGCTAAAATTATTTCTGCCTTTAAAGGTTAAGGCAGCCTGTGCATAACGTCCTGTCTCAACATCAACAGCCAAACTCTTTGGAATGCTATACTGCTGTTTCACTTTCTGAATTAAAAGTAGTAGAAGGAAATACATCAAAGACCACACTGCAATTTAAAACTCTGTAAACTAGGACTTAAAAAAAATAATTAAAAATCAATATACTTTTTTTCTATTGTCGTTTGTAACAGATTTCCCAGAGATACCTTTAACATAATATTTATGCCAATAAAACAGATTGCTTGATTTCACAAGCTTTGATGAATTACAATAACTCTTCAAAATTAGACACACACACAAAACAAAGACAATTCACAGACACCTTACAGAGTCATAGTTTCTTATCCCACCTGAGTGGATATGTCCCAAGCATCTCCATAAAATTCCAGCAGTGGTGTTAAAAGCTCGAACCAACAACAGAGGTAATTACTCCCAGTTTTCCTCCACAGAAGATGCAGTTCCTCAACACTAGTCTAGGAATCTTGCATGGAAACATGGGTGCTTCTTGCAGACCCCTCACTGCTAAACCTATGAGCCTTTGAGCCTTGCCAGGTTCATCAGATTATCATTCACTACAATAAAGTATTATTATTATTATTATTATTATTATTATTATTATTATTATTATTATTATTATTATTATTATTATTATTATTATTATTATTATTTACTACTTCTACTACTACAACAAATCCCACCAGATGGCAGCAGCAAAACAGGGAGCACTTCTGTGAAGGACAGCTCCTTTTTCTTGGAATACACACAAGGCTTCCAAAAATCAGGTAAGACAATTTAAAACACGGGGCACAAATCAAGTTTGTCACCAAAACTAAAATCTGGATTTTTTTTCAACGCTTTGAGAGCATGTTGGCAGGGACAACTTAGGAGCAAATGGCTTTGTTTTCAGCAAACTAGGGATGCAACTTGGTTTGTGGCAATTTGCCAAACCAGAGTGCACTGAAGCAAACCGGCAGAACCCAGGGAAGGTACCTACACATCTTTTCCTGCTTCAGCAACTCACACCCCACATTTGTCACAGGTCAGAAATGCCAAGCTTTGGTGTGGCATTAGGATGCTCATCTTTACTCTGTGTCAAAGCACAATGGAAATATATAAATATAGCAATTCAATGCTGTAACATTCAAGGGATTCTTTCCTACTTCGCCAGCTTGGGTCAAATTCACTTCAAAATCTTCCTGTAGTCAGAGGAGATGATGTGCCAAGGAGAGCTGATTTAAAACAACAGTGACCAGATGAGCAAGGGTCCAGTTTGTTACACAAACACCAGCAGCAGCAATACAAGCCTGCATGAGTTAATAATGAAAATGCTGAAGCATGATGCTTGGGCTCTTCATGAGTGAAAAACTCCAGCAGCACATCAGCTACCCCAAAACATGAACGAACCAATGACCAACGATAACCCCACTGCCAAGTCAAAACCTCTCTCAGCAAGCTAACAAGAAACTCAGTCTCACTCACTACTGACTAATTCAACTAGCTAAACCTAACTGCAGGAGAGGCTGCATCTTCTAGACAACGCAATGACACACCTGAGTAGCAAGATGCAAGGCTTCCTCAAATACTCAAAACTGTCTGCAGAACAACATCCATTTCCCTCAAAAGTCCAGACAGGAACTTTGCAGTTCTCTGTGAGTGCCAAAACAAGATCAGAGATGCAGACAAGCAACAGAATCCCTACTCTAAATTAGCATAGGCCTTATGTTACTGAAAATTCTGTGTTACACTTGTCCCAAAGTATACATTTTTCATGTCTGAGTCAACTTCAACTATAAATATCCAAATCAATGTTTATATTCAGTTGCATTATCTCACATGGCTAAAATTAATTTACACAGGCCTTCTTTTAAGCTTTGAATGGAATCTAAAATTCAGTGTAATTATTGCTTACAGCCTCTTAACTTCAGTTTGCATTCACTTGAGGTAAGTTAATATGAAATGCCAAAAAGCCTAAAAGTGACCACGGAATCCAAACATGTGAGCAAGAAGGAACTAATTGCAACCAATGATTTTCTCAGTCTGCTCAGCCTTACAAAGATCTGACCTCCAAGCTTCTGGCTTTTATTTTACCTAACACTCTCCCTCTTTTTTTGGTTTTAAAGCTGTTGTTATATCTTGAAGTACAAGCTGTAGCTACAATCGTCCAGGCAGAGTCCCCACCAGTGGTGATTCCTGCTTGCGTGGAATGGTCTCAGGTCAGGGGGATATTTTTGGCTCCATTCCACCTGACATCAGTCCAGCCCAGACAAACCCTTCTGCTTCCCCACTTCTTTTTTTTCTCCCCTCAGCATTCTTAATGATATTATATTTAAATATGCAAGCTTGACCTTTTTATTCTACTGAATATTATGAAAGCAGATCTCTCTCTGCACCTTCTTTTTTGGCAAATAAAACGGAGAAAATAAGACCTAGGAAATACATCCAGGTAAACAAAATGCTTGCAGAGACGATAACAGGGTCTGATCTTACATAACAACCTAAATTTAAGCAAGGCTGGAACGATTAAGTTAAAAATACCCCACACTTTATCAAAAAATATACGAACAGATGGAAATAATCCTTAGATAATTTTTACAGCAGGTTTCTTGTCAGTTTTCATTCTTTTGTATCAACTTTTTTACCCCGTAGCAGGATCACAGCAGTGCTAACTGTACAAAAGCACCCCTTTGACTTGAAAAACTTAGCATTTAAATTAACTCCCCAGGGCCTTCTGAATTAAGGGACACAAGATCAACTCTAACATTAACCTAAGCGCAGTTTGTGCAGCTTGTTCAGCCTTCTTAGAGAACAAGGTTTTACTACAAACACCAGCCTGGTTATGAGTGACCAACTTTAAGGGCTGGGATGAAGGAATAACATGTCTTGCTCTTCTGAGGCCCGTCCTGCACGGTGCTTCGCTACCATGTGTGGGTACAGGCTGCAACCCCAGGCCCAGAACTCTTCTCTCTCAGTAAAATTAAAGCAGTACCTAAAGCAAAGCTCCTCAAGCACCACAGAAAGCCTTGTCGACTGAAGGTTGTATAGAAAGTTCTGCAGGGACAGAAGGCAGTTGCACACTTCAAACTTTGTTTCTGTGAGACAGGAAGTGTGCTGCAACGCGCTCGCTCTCAAAAACACCACGGAAGCATCCTTCATGTTCCTAATGCACAGCTCAGAACTTGTTAAACTGACAACGGGTTATTTAAAAACAAAACAAAAAAGCAAACCACAAAAAAAAACCAACACAAAAAAAAAAAAAAACAACAAAACATGCCAGTTTTACATCAGTGATTCCGAAGAGCAATAATTACAGACATTATATGAAGGTGGTCACAAAATATATTGGAAGAGATTACGTTCCCCTGACGGAATCCTCTGAAATAGCAGCTGGTGGGAATGACAGGACTGTGGGCAGTGCTACAGTGAGACAGAAAATCCCATCTCCATTTATGAGAGGAGAGCAAAGTTCAGATCCTCTGTTTCAGGTAGCACAGAGCACACTGCTGGAGGTCAAACAGCCTCCTAGACAAAGATCTTGACAGGTGACTGAAGAAGGAAGACATTTTCATATGCTTTTAATGTCTAAGTCTTAACTCAGGTCAAAACATATATTCTAATGCTCATTTGGTAACCTGAAACTTTAGGAAGCACGGCTTACCTACATGGAATACATATTCTAACAAAATGTATGGAAGGTATATAAATACGTTGCATCTGTCTCAAGAGATTGCGTGGCCTGTTAGTCAGAGGTTGCTCTTCCACCACTCTAAACCTTGTTCTGCCAACAAACACCAGTGAAGCCAACTCTCTAAGAACAGAGAAGAACCAGTAAAAAGAGATAAAAGTTGTAGGAAGCAGCCAAGTTGTAGGAACCAAGAACAAATTCTGATCTGGTAAAAAATATATATATATATATGAAAAGGAAAAACCGGTTCAGGTTTTTGGGGGGTTTTTTTTGGTTACTCACCAGACAACACCAAAGGCTCCATATCCAATAGGTCTGTCCGGCTCAATGTCCAGTTGCTGCTGTGGATGTTGTGAGTGCTGATGATGGTGCGCTTTAACTGCAGCAGCTGCTGCAGCTTGTACCTGAGCTGGGGCTGCTGCAGCTGGTCCGGGGGCCTGACCCGGTGCCGGTGATGGGAAATATGGCTGTTGCTGCCCTGGGTTGAGCATCGCGGCCGCCGCCGCCGCCGCCGCCGCCGCAGCCGCCGAAGAGGCATGTTGCTGTACGGGGTGTACGGCAGCTGCAGAGCCTGGGTGCAAGTGATGTTGAGGGTGGTGGTGGTGATGGAGGTGAGGAGGAGGGAGGTGAGGAAGGTGGTGGTGATGGTGGTGGTGGTGACCTGCTGCTGCTGCAGACGTACCGCCATTGTAAGCCGCCATCATTTTTGCGTTGGCTGTCGCGCCACAGAGAGACATTCAAAACAAAACAAAACAAAAAATGCCCTTTTGATTGGATAACAACTGGGTCAAGCTGTCATTTGGCCATAACAGAAAAATAATAATAAAAAATAATAATCATGAAATCCGCTAGAGTTTAAAAGAAGTTGGGTTTCATCACGCACGGCCCACCTTTAAAAACATCCAGCTCAACTGGCCTTATCTCCTCGCGAAGCCAAACAATTTGGAGACTCTCTCTTCATGTGTGCGTGAGCCAGAGGGCACGAACCCTTGTCCCCCAACAGTCCAGCTGTGGTTGGCTACTGAAACTCCATCCTTGGGCAACTGGGTTGGGTTTGGTTTGTGGTTTGTTTTTTTTTCCTTATCTTTTCTAATATATAAAAAAAAAAAGAAATACAGCGCTTAATCCCCCTTCTTCCCAGAGGGGGGATCTGAAGTCTCTCCCCTGGAACACCCTGAGAGGACTGACAAGTCTACCCCTTCCATTCCCACATCGTTTTATCTCCTGGAAACCTCCCTGAGCACCCAGGCACCTCCTACATGGCTCCCTCCTCTCAGGCACCTGCTCCCTCAGATACAGCAAAAAAAAAAAAAAAAAAAAAAAGCCAAACTCGGGGAGTTTGCAACTTTTCCTGGAAGGCCTGAAAACACACACACACACACACACGAGCACCCAGGAAAAGTGAAGAAGGGACGGAAGGGGCGAGGGGAGGAGGGCGAGGATCCGGCGGGGGAGGGCGAGAAGGGGTGAAAAAGAAGATCAAAACAGATGGGAGGGAGAGAAAAAAAGGGACGGGGCGGAAAAGAAAACAAGGGAGGAACGGGGAGGGGGGGGGGGGAGAGACGGGGGGGGGAAAATGGGAGCGGGGAAAGTGACAAATGAATGACAGGGACGGGAGGAAAGGGGGCGAGGGGAGGATGCGATGGGGGCGGCGGCGCCTTGACAGGCTGACCGGGCGGCGGGGGGGGGCGGCGGCGGCGGCGGCGGCGGGGGGGGGATCCCCCCCTCTCCTTGATCGGCGGGGCGGGAGGGCGCGGGCCGGGCCGGGGGGAGGAGGAGGAGGAGGAGGAGGAGGAAGGGCGGTGTTGAGGAGGGGGGGGGGTCTCCGCTGCCTGAAGGTGCGGCGGGCAGAGGTGGGGGGCGGCGGGTCCTCAGGCCCCCGCCGCGCAGCTCCGCTCCGCCCCCCCGGCCGCCGCCGCCGCCGCCGCACTCACCTCCTCCCGGAGCCCCGGCGCACAGCGGGCACGCGCACGGGCGGGCACGCGCACGGGCGGGCACGCGCACCCGGCCTGCCCTCCCTCCCTCCCTCCCCCCCCCCTTCGCCGGGCCTCCCCCCCCCCCCCCCCCCGCCCCGTCCCTCCCCCCTTCCCCCTCCCCGCCCGCCCCCATGCGGGGAGCGCGCGTCCGACCAACCGCCCGACAGCCAATCGCAGCCGGCCTACCAAGCGCCGCGAGAGCCGCTCCCAGCCAATCAGCGCGCGGGATACAACCCGCCCGCCCCCATCGGGCCCGGCCGCTGGTGAGACCCCCCCCCCAACCCCGGCTCGGCCCCGCCCCCTTGAGCCCCGGCGACCAATCAGCGCGCGGCTCCGCGCCCAGCGCCGGCGAGACCCCGCGAGATTCCCTCACCTCACACAACCCTCACCTCGGGGCGGCCCCGCCCCCTTCGCCTTGCCTGCCAATCACACGCCGCCGCTCCAAGCCCACTGGCCAATTGACTAGCCCCCTCAGCCGAGTCCCGCCCCCGAGACCTGCTTTTGGCCCAATCGCAGCCCCCGATCCTGTCCCATGAGCCAATGGGAAGAAAGCAAAGCCCGAAAAGAGGTTACTGGGCCAATAGTGCTGGGAGGCGGGGCCGCAGCTTGATTGACAGCTCTCCGCGCCAGTGATTAGCGGCGATGGGCGTGGAGGGGGGGGGCCGGGTGAGGGCGCCGGAAGTGGCTGATGCGCCCGCCCGCCGGTGAGCAGCTGGCCAATGGGAGGCGGGGGAGCGGTTGATGGGCGGCGGAAGGAGCCAATGGCGCTGCCGGGGCGGGGTGAGATGAGGACGCGGCGGGGCGCGGGGGTCGCGGCGGGCGCTGAGGGGAGCGGGGCGGGAACCGGGGCGGCCGGGCCTGGGGGGCCCTATGCCCGCCGGGAGGGCCCTCCCGTTGCCCTCCCGGGGCTGTGCTGGCTCCAGGGTGAGGCCTCACCCCACACACGCACAGCCGGGGCCCGGCGGGGGAAGAGGAGCTGTTTTCCTGAGGTGGATGTTTCCCCCTCAGCCCCGCTCTCCCGAGGAAGGTGATGCCTGAAGCCCCCTGTCCCAACAAGGAGCCTGCCCAGCGGAGGGGCGGGGACTGGCCTCGAGATACTTGGGGTGGTTTTTTTTTGGCTGTTTGGAGCTTAGTTTGTTGTTCGTTTGTTTTTTTGGGGGGGTGGTTCTTATGAAGACCAGAAGGCAAAGCTTGAAGGCTTTGCCTGAAAGGCTTGAAGCAAGTGAGGCTGGGCCGAGCACTGAGGGCCTTTGTGGGCTCCAGAGCAGAGGCAGCCTCTGGGTGAGCTGCCCTCTCCCCTCAGCTCAGCAGGGGAACAGGCACCAAAACCTGAGGTTTTTAGACCTTTTCAGCAGCGAGCTAGTAGCAGGTACTGTAGCCAACTCTCCTACAAGTCTGTTGTCCTGAGGCTTGGTCATTCCTGTGCTCAGAAGTGACAAATGTGAAGTATGTGTTGACTCTAGGACCGAAGTATTTTGTGCTGGTTTGTTGTTTTAGTTCTTTTATGCCACTAAACCTGCATGTTTGGAGAGTGCAGTGTGGTTCTTCAGAGCATGGGTGTTCCCTAAAGCATAGAGATGAATAAAAATGTGTTAGTTTTAACACTTTCCACTTCCTTGTGGGAATATTAATCAGACCTGGTTAACAGGTTTGCTTCATAAAAACTAATTATTGGAGCCTTACCCATTATGGTAGTAAAGTTAAATTAATGGTGATAGTGCTGAAAAGGTTCCTTCATAGCATCAAACTGGGCGAGCAGTTCCAAAGGGAATAAATAAATGACTGATGGTGAATTTGTCCTGTTCTGGGTGAGCTGACAGCCTTTCCTTCCCTGCATCTGGTTTCTGTCTGAACAGGGGGGAGAAAAAAAGCCTGGCAGAAATATAACAGTACAACTGCATTGCTGAAATTGTACCAACAAATCCCTGATGGTGCAACATCCAGTGCTGTGATCTGTCTTTTCTGTATATCTCTTAAAACTGAACATCGTTGGGCTTCTGTGCAGGGAAAAGAGGTTATAAATGTGAAAGCCTGTTGCAGTTCCTGAAACTGCAGTGCAAAATCTTCTCATGAGTTTTGGATGCTTTTTTTTCTGCTCTTTGAGGATGTAAACCAGAAAAATCTTGCAGGAATGAAGACAAGTTATTTTGTTAAAACTGTTTCTTTTGCATTTTGAAATGTTTTTAGCTAACATTCCAGTCTGGAATTACAGTCAAGTTTTGCTAACGTGCCACAATTTTAAAAACTGAAACTTTACTGCATTAATTAAGGGAAAAAAGCAAAGGAGAGATTTGGTTTACAGCCATTTTATAATGATACATGTTGAAAGAAGAGACAGAATATTTGTTTAGAAGTTGTATGTCTAACAGTCTGTGTGAAGCTTTTATGGAAGTTGATAACAAACTGTTAATACGAACATGGCACACACCAAGGGTTCTTTTGGTCTCTGCTTCCCCTGAAGCTCTGGAGAGGTTTGATGGGGAGTCTGGGACAACGGAGAAAGTGGATACAAAGGAGGTTGTGTTGGCCTGGCCATGGGGAAGTGCTCTGGGGACCAGGAGGCTTTTAAAACTCTGCCACATCGTCGTTATGGACTTTTTCTTCTTTCTCTGTTATTTCACAATTTTTCCAAGTAATAAAACTGAGCAATTGCCTAATAATTGTTGTATGGAAGCTTGGGCTCTGCATCTGCAGATTAATGTCTTGGTGGCATCATTCTAGTTCAAATATAGAGTGTCACCTTAATATTTTGTTCAGGTTAGGTGCATGACTGAATTAATTGGATTGTTTCTCTTTAAACGATTGATTTTCAATATAGTTTAATTTTTTTTTTTTAGTGGTGTATTTGTCCATCATTTTCTACTGCATGTTGGGAAGAAAAGAGAGAGAAGAAACTCTCTTGTTAGTGCCACTGGACCATAGCTGAATTTATGGATGTAAGCAAACTGGTCAGCAATATGGAAAAAGTCAACTTTTTGTGGTTTGAACTGAAGATCTTGTAATAGCTGCTTATTAAGAAGTGTTCATACACATGGTTGATTTTGGTGACTGATTTAGGAGCCTAATCTCCATAAGCTCCTTGTCATTAAAGGGTGACAATGTCCACTGTGGTGCTGTCTGAAGGAACCTGATTTAGGTCTGTCTGGACATCACCTCAGTGTTTCTTTCCCCATTGACTAGATGGAGCCTTCAGAGAGAAGCTTCTGAGCAGCAATGCTTAATATTTTAAGCATTTTACCTCAATTTTTGCAGTGGATAGGGGATAATTCAGACTTAGTTATCTGGTTGATTTTAACAGCTTGTGTCTCTGAGAACTTGCTCTTTCAAATATTGTGCTCATGAAAATATGGGAATTGGATCCACTTCTGGTTAGTGTGTAAAGCATCTGTTTACACTTCCTCATGAGCAAACCAGGTGCCAATTAACCTGAGGGAAGTACAGCTGAAGCTCATGCTGTCTCTTTATCCACATGACTTTAGGGAAGGATCAACACAATGGGGATTGTTCTCAGCATCTTTGCTATAACTGAGGACGTTCCCTTTGTGCAGCTTTCATTGCAAGTATCACATCCTGCTTTACAAGATCTTGGATGTTGCCTGTGTGTTTATGAAAACCAGACTTCTTTAGCAAGTAATACCACAGGTGAACTGCTGGAAAGGTTTTGTGTTATCAGTGTGCTTTTTCTTTATGGGTATCACCACACAGCAGCCATCTCAAGCTTTTGGATAGAGGTTATCTTTAGGAAATCTCAAAAGGAAAAGTAACCAGTTCCCTCTGCTCAGCCTCACTGTTTGCTTATGTGTTGCCACTGTGGGATCTGGGGACACTCCTAAGTCCACCCTTTGATAATCAGGTTAATTGCCCAAAGCAGAACTCTACATCCAGTATAGACAGTTTCTTCCCACACACTTTTTCAAAACTTGCTGACTTCCTATTGATATATCATACAACATTTTTGTATTAGTTGTAGTGAATCAAAACCATAGTGACTTTGGGTTTGCCTGTATTTGAAGAAATAAGTGTCTTGTCTTAGAAATGCTCCAAAAGTATCATTAGAGAGTGTCATGTAGATGAATTTTCAGCAGATTAAAAGTAGTGAACTGGGTTGCAGTCCTGGCACTGTCACCCGTTTTCCCAGCAGCTCTTGCCTGGTCTACTACAAACCATGCTTTTCCAATTTCCATGTCTGTAAAGTGTAAAGTAAAATCTGGGAACCACTTTTTTTATTTTAATATTAGTCTTGCTAAAGGCTGCAACCACGTTACCCATATTTTCTTTGCCTGTTTGAAGTTGAACCAGCTCTTTTCACTGAGGTGAGAGACTGGTGAGATGGCAGCTGAAGGGATACACTTATCTGAAGTGTCCATATGGAGTTAAGTCAGATGCCAGTGTTGAATGACCCACCCTCACAAGTGTATCTTCCTTCCACACTAGGTTTATAAACACTTTTAATTGGTGTCTCTGGCCTCTGTCATGCTGTGAAGCCTAAGACTGGCAGTTCAGCTGCTTTTTAGGCACTTCATGCTGTGAAACTTAAGGGGAACAAGATCCAGTTGATTCATATGGAGGTATGTTTAAGGAAAAAAAGCTTTAAAAAAAAAATAGTAAGGCAACATGAAACTAGCAGACAAAGTGCTCAACTTTTCATAGATCTTTTGTTTCCTCAGTGCAGGTCTGTTACTTGAAAGTGTCACCTATTAGTTACATGAATCATTCCTACCTAGAACAGGCTGCAGAATGAATTAATTGTGCACCATTGTAAGTTGGTGCTTCCTGGTTACCTAATGCCCCTGTAAGAAGCAGAAGTCTGCTGAGGGGAGCTCATTACAGAGCTGGCTCATACAACTTAGAGCAAGAGTGTTTTGTGAGAAGTTCAATGAGCTTGAGCTGCTTGATGAGTGACTTGGCAGAATGTAACTGCAGTAATTTGAACTGGGCAGGTAGAGACACTGCTCAAGATGCTGC
Source organism: Apus apus (assembly GCF_020740795.1). Lineage (NCBI taxonomy): Eukaryota > Metazoa > Chordata > Aves > Apodiformes > Apodidae > Apus > Apus apus. The sequence goes on along the minus strand of NC_067299.1, from coordinate 6,550,204 downwards.
CCAAGCCCAGTTTGATTGCAACTAATTTGTCATCCCCAGTGGTGCATGGAGATATGTGATTGGTGACTACTGCTGATGAAACATGACAGATCAATTCTAATCTCTTAGTGGTGAAGACAGTTATTCATGGGGACATGCATCTGTCTCTTACTATTTTATTCACAGTGAGAGTGCTGTAAAGCAGTAGCAACTTTGCTGTTTGAGTATCAGACACTGGATATTAGTATATCTAGATTTGTCAGGCACTCTTTGCTAAACTAATTTTAAATCTACACATACAAGTAAATACTGTATGTTAGAAATACAGGGCACAGACTTGTCCCTTTTAGAAAATCTGCTGTGTTAAGTTTAGTCCTTTCTGACTCCTGAGAGATTTATTTTCCCCTTGGATTTGCCACTTGCATTGCAGGGGTATAATCTTTTTGACAGCAGTCTGCATAAAGGCAAGAGATAGAAGACAATTTGTAATGAGCCACTTCTATTTCTTTGATGCTTCTCAGCAGTGTTTTAACCTTAAGATTCTCCACAAAAGATTGTATCTTATTGCAGAGTATAAGATGTTATGGTCTGGTTCCTAAGATAGGCTTTGTGGTGTTTTTTTTCTAGTACCACAAGAACTAGCTGTGAGAACAGGACTCTGAATGCAAGTCTTTTGAAGTTGTGGCTGAGTATTGTGCATAAATGTCCTTCAGCCTGATGCATGTAGGGTTTTTGTGACCCTTTATTGGAGGAAAAGTAACATTAATAGGAAGGAAACATAGTAAAATGCTTGCACAGATTTGTCTCTGATCCACAAAAGGGATACTCTGAGCTGCACTAGTGGTAGTTCATCATGTTGGGTGCTTGACAAGCCCACATGTACCTTGATATACAACTCTGCAGGTACAGTCCTCAGGATTCTCTAACACCCTGATAATATTTCCTTCATAAATCCTCATCCTGAAGCCCTTAAGGTGTCACAAACATGGTGCCAGTGCCTGTGAATTTGAGGGGGTTTGGTTAATGAGATAAATACTATGCTCTCAATAAACTATTGACCTAACATAAAACAGAATAAACATTCATATACACAAAGTATCATAGGATTAAAATATTGTTGGCATGTATTAGTCCTTTTCTTTGCAAAGAATAATTTTCCAGAGTTTTCATCTTGAAAATCTTTTTTCTTCAAAACTGCAAAAGAAGAAATTAATCTCCTAATAAAATGCAGTGAGAGGCAGGGGGAAAAAAATATTTTGTTTGAATTTTGATGTGTAAAGGTTGCAAGGATGGCAATATCCCTTTGTTTCAGAGGAGAGCAGGATTCTGCTGGTCTTGTTGAACAAGGGACAAATCCCTCTCCTACTCTGGGCAATGTATTAATGAGAAGATGGGGGGGGGAAAAGTGGAAGCTCAGTAATCTATAAAACAGGCATGTTGACCAAGATGAGCTTCATCTTTGTCTTTAAAGCAGCAGTGTGGGAACCTGGCTGCTTCTTTGGAAAACAACTGAAATGATGGAATGATACTTCAGTAGAGCTGCACAGATGTGTCCAAGATACAGGGCAGGGGCCAGCTGGTGTAAATGACAGATGGTGTCATCTAAGATACTGCGTGTCTGTGATGTTGGAGATGAGATTCTACAGGCACTTAGGTTGCTTCACAGGCCTGTCAGCCCCATTTGGGGCTCGTGCAGTGTTGGTTTTCCGTGGTCGTGTTGCAGTTGTGTGCTCTATATACAAATACAAGGATCATGATTAACACTGGGGCTTGAATTAATCCTCAAGACTTGCCTCCAAAACACTGAACTCCATACCCTGTAGTGCTTTCTAGCCAAAAGGGGTTTATTTTTCATTTTCTGAAGGAGTTGCTGAATTCTTGGCTTGCTGCAGAGCTTGAACGCAAGCTTGGTTTTAACTAGAAGTGCCCAGGTGCCTGAAGTTGTTTTATAATTTGCCATGTGAAGACTTCAGCCTGATTGTTTAGATCTTTCTGTCTCATTTTTCCTTCTTGCTGCTAAACACCAGTTGCAGGAGGTAGAGGAGAGGTCTTTATTCCCTGCGGCTTTTTGGAGAAAGAGACAGTTCTGCAGTTCTCTCTGTTCCACATTTCTTTGCACCAGAAGTAACCCTGCTGCTCTTTGTTACCAGTGTTTCCTTTTATCCCTCTCCTGGCAGCTGCTCTTTCTCCATTTTGATGTTGGAAAAGCAAATCAACTCCCTCTGAAGCAAATGTCATGCCAGTAAAGACGTCGAAGCAGCAAGAAAATCATCTCTGTCTCTGAAGACTGAATTTGGAGACCTTTGTGAATGAGATGTTCTTAAAATAGCTCCACAGCTTGTTATCTTCCCTAGAAGGAGGAGGATTGAAAACGCCACCACAAGCCACTTGTTTCTGTGTGAGCAGGATCCCTAAATCATGGGGTTTGGGGTGGGGAGAGAAGCAGGTTGTGTATTTTTCCTCCAAATCAAAATAGGTACAACAAGATCCAAGCACTTTTTATCTGCTGTCTCTTATTCAGCGATGGGAGAGGGAGGAAGGAGGTTGAGACACCACTATGTATGATAACCTGAATTTTCTGGATTGTAGATTTAATCAGAATAGAAAATCCTGTTGCTGTGATGGTATTTTTGGAAACACCATCTTTCAGAGACCTGACGTCCTGCTCTGGTTGTCCCACAGTTGGCTTTTTGTTCTGTCATTGAGTCCAATGACAACAAATTGAACAAAGCAGTTTGAGTTGATCTGAATTGATTGTATGCATCTCTGATTGTGCCCCTTGCTGGGAGTTTTGTTTGCAACATCATGGCTCATGGTCATGATTATTTCTTGTCCTGCATTCAACTCTACTGAAACAAAGTGCTTGCAGCAATTTGCTGTGTCAGATTAGTTGTATTTTGACCCAATATTCTCTAGGTATGATTCAGTGAAGTCCTGGTAGGAGATGAAACCTTTAGGTTGTTAAGTTCTTGCAGATGATGATGTGTCTTTAAATACCAGTTAGTTTTGTTTGTTTTAGCTTTATAATGTAGCACAAAGTCCAGCCTGATTCTTCTCCTCCCCTGCCTTTATTTCCAGTTTGGATAGCTTCTTGGTGCTTGTTCATATAATGACTAATTTTGTCTGGCATAGTGGCTTATAAATCCATCACCCTGTCAGATTTCCTTGAGTGCTGTAATAGACCATATGCATTCAGTATCAAAAAAAGGAACAATGCATTATGGAAACACTTAAACAGTAATTTTTAAATTGTGGTCTTAGCAGCAGGACACCTATCCATTATAGCAGGGTGATATCAAGAATGCAACTTAAACAGGTTTTCTCTGGGGTACAGAGTAGTAATTATACCCTGTGGTCTTGCCAATATTGCTGTATTTCTGTCACACACATAGTTAAGATAGAAATACATACAGGACTGAGACTTCTGGAAACTAATAATAAACAACAAACTTGCAGCCTGGTTCATGACAGTGTTTCACTCCAGCGTTGTCTTCAGAGTGTGTTCTAGGTAAAATAGGATCATAGAATTCTAATTAGGCTTGAGTTGATGTAGAAGATTTGTTAAGAGTTAGTGCAGCTTGTGCTTTATTAGGTAGTCACAGATATGAAAAGCAAATTTCGTAATGACTCCAGATTAATATCTGTATACCTGCTAGTACACTTTGGTGATGTTTATTTGAAATGGACTGTGTGAAGCACAAGCCTCATTTCATGCAAGTCAGCATGGTTTCTTTCAAACTGACCTCCAGGCTGTTCTTTGGTTTGGATCTTTTTTTAGAAGCAAGGTTCTCCAACTGAGTTATGATGGAAATAGTTTGAAGATCAGGTTTTTGTCCAGTGTGGCTCACAGAGCCATTCAGTGCTTTGTTTTCCTTGTGTTTTATTTAACTTCTGTTGGGTTGTTCAATGGGTGTTTGTACTAATGCTGCCTGTCTGAGCCTGTAGTGTTTGTGCTGGAGCTGGTGAACCACCTGCTCAAGTTAGTAGCTTGGTTTTGTGATTTTTACCATGGATTTACATTTTGGTGCTTTGGGCTCATGTCTGTTGCAGGAAAGTATTTCAAATGTAGAGATACTAAAGTTACATCAAACATTATGTTGTTATTAAAGGATCTCTTCAGTGGAATTTCAAATAACTGATCTCATGTAATCAACACTAAATAACTTTTTACCTTTACAGGTTTTTTTTTCACACAGTATTGTTAATGAAATAACAGAAACCAGTTTCTTCAGGCAAAAAAAAACACTGCATGATTTTAATCTGTGTGTGACAGTACAGGTATATATTCTCCACGAGTTGCATCACCATTTGTTGCTTGTTTAAACATGTCACGTGTTTAGTGACCTTGTTCTTTTATGTGACCCACTGTTTCTGGCTAAAAATAATACCAAGCCAGAAGTTGAGTGGAATTGCTTTAAGTTATCCTGGCTGAAGATCTAGGCAACCGTGGCCTCTGTGGATAGCAGGGGTTCTCAGCTAGTGAAATGGAAAATACTTCGTATAGGCAACGCCCTCAAAAAAGCTGGTTAATGTGTGATAAAACCTGTGTGGTTCCAGCTCTATACAGTGTTACAGTTTGGATCCATTCTTTGGACTGCTCCTGCTGCTAGGTGCTTTCAATTGACTTGTTTTCTGCAACATTCCTCTAATATTAGTGGAAATACTCTTCATTTATGTGTAACCTGGAGTTTACTGGTTCCGATGACTGGGAAGTCTGTGTTTGGTTAGACAGACAACAATGAGTACGTTGTACATGGAGAATTTTGTTAGTTGTGGAGCTCTTGGTGATATTTTTCCACCCAAATGATCAGCTAGCTTGGGGTGTTTGATTTCCTGATTTCCTCAGGAGAGCCCCTCTCAATAGTCAGTCTCAGCAGCAGAGGATTGAAGCAGGGACAGCACGAGCTGTCTTGGCTGTAATACCTGTTGCCTTTTCTCTGAATATATGGCAGTGTTGTCTCTCTCAAGTCGAAGAAACTTTAATGTGTTTTACACACATCGTGCAGATGAAGCAATATTCCATGTGAGGTACATTTTGCTAATTTGTTTGCTGTTGCTTCACATAATCCTGTACTTAAAATCAAATGTTCCTGAAGAAAATAAATCTTGAATTGTGTGTACTTTGGAGCAAAAAAAAAACCCACACCACCACCTTACATTTAACATATTAGCTGTTCTTTTGTATATAAAAAAATGATTGTAATGAGTGGAGCACCTGTCTTGCTTATAGACTTGTATAATCTGTAGAGAAGCAGGCAGTAAAAGCAATCAGAAAAAGTACAGTACAACATTTTGCCAGAAAGATGAGGACAATCTTCTGCAGGTCTGTGAATATCTGAATACTAAGCAGAAGAGGAATGGAGAAGTAAAAGTACTAGGTGCAAAAATGAAATAACTAGTTGAAGGAAACAGACTTCTGATGGCAAACAGTTTCAGAATTTTAAGTTTAAATAGGAGAAAATTTGACACCTTAAATTTTTTTCATCTTCTGTGTGAAGGTGGAAGTAATTGATGGAAATAATTCGCATTACTGATAGAAACAAAGTTTTCTATGTTCTTTCTCTTGTTTTAAGACTATTAATGTTTTTCCTAAGCCTGCTTTTTGACATGATAGTACCTCTTTAAGAGCTTTCTTTACCAGATCAATTCCTTTCCTACTAGGAGAACTAAAGCTTTTCAGCTGTCCATCCAATTTATCCTTCTGGACTAAATTTCTCATATCAAGATAACCAGCAGCAATACTCCCCTCAGGAGATTTGTATCAATTAGTCATGCATCACTAATTTCTGTGGTATTGGTGAACCAGTCAGTTACAAGAAAGCTGTTTTGTAAACAGTTGTGGCGGTTGAGGGTTTGTCTTGGTTTTCTTTTTTTGTTGTTTGAGGATTTTTGTTTGTTTTGAAATAGATCTTTTCTATGGCAGCTACTGCAAACCTGCAATGCATGAGGAAATAGGGGGTGGCTTTAGGCAGCTGCTCTGGGATGTTAATTGCTTATGGATTTCACATAGTACTAATGAGGGTGCCTGTTATGCACAGCTAAGCAAATTTCTTCTGGAAATACTTAATATGGAGAATGTCATCCAGGAGATCAAGGCTCTTAAAAAGTACAACAGTTGTTTGTAGCTGTTGCATAAATGTCTTGTGTCTATGGGTGCCTGTGTTCCTGCTGCCCCTGTGGTGGCACTCGGAATTCTAGCCATCCTAAGGCTGCTGGTAACTTTTCTTTTGCCTCCTGGTCTTCGGGATATTCAATTTAATTCACTGTAAAGGCAAGTGGGATGTAAATGTTCTGTAAATGAGACTCTGGGGTGGCATAGTAGCAGTCTGGCATGAAGAAGGGAATGCAGTCTAAAGAGAAGCTGTATCCAGAGGACAGTCCAATCCAGAAGCCACTGATGCCCCCTTGCATCTCCACGTGTAGGATGGAGGGATGACTCTGCTATTCTATGATGCGTTACTGAGGCTCCTGTTGTTTAGCAGAGGACTTGGATGTTACCAGTGTAGCCTCCCCATACTGTGCTTTCTGCTGCCCTTGCCTGGAAGCCTTGTCAGTGTGTTTCACTATATAGATTTATGAATGTACTTATTTCTGTGCTTTTGGGGTTTTTTTTTGTGTGCTGTATGTGAAGAGACAGACTTGATGAGAGCTCAGGATGTATCAGTTGTATTTTATGCTGTGTAGCCACAACACTGGCACCACGTACATCTCTGGTGTCTCTCCAGCTCCTCAGAATCACCGACCAAGTTTAAGGAGTTGGAAAGAAACTACATTGATAATGTCAGTCGAAAATGCAATCTAGCAGGAAAGCAGGTTATTCCCCAGCTGGAATGCAGACAAGGCTTCAATTAATCCTCTCTTTAGCCAGAGAAAGGTGGTTTTAATCTATTTATCTTGCATTTGGTTGGGGTTTTTTTTCAGCACTGATATATCTGCAAATGGCAGAGCACTGTTACAGCCCTTTACTATCCATTTAGCACATCAGCAGATGTAACAGGACATGAAGCTGTTTTTAGTCACTCAAGTCTAATCCCAAGTAGTGCCATAAGATCTTGTGAGTTGCTCTGGGTTTATACAGAAAGGAATGACAGTACAACATGTCATTTTTAAGAACCTGCTACCAACCATCTTATGATTTTCTTTTTGACAGCTGAATTTCTTTTCATTGATGTTTAAGACAAAACTAATTTCATGTGATGATTAGAGAAGGAAAATTAAAAGGACAAAATCGTGCAGGGAGCTCATTAAAATGGAAACACTGAAATAACTGGGTAGTTGGGCATTGATTCTGTCCTCACCCCCTCACTCATATTGAGTAGTTTTATATTAAAAAGTAACATCTGCAGGATGATGCTCCAACAGCTATTATTGCTGAAACAAAAATATTTCCTTGATTTTTTCCTCTCTCCACATTCTTCCAACATGTAGATCTGTCCTGTTTATTAATTGTATGTAACACTGCTCCTTTTAAGGGATAATGCATCAAAAGGTATGAAATTCCATCTGTAGTTGGGAAGGGAATATTATGGTGGGGGGGTCTTGTCTGGTCATTTACTTCTCTGAGATACTGAGTGACTGGCTGTGGAATGGACTAATGGGAATGAAGGCTGAGGGCTGCTAGCATGGAGCCATGCTCACCTATGTTGCTCTCACCTGTGTTTATGTGACACACAAGTTCACAGGCTGTGGCCTGTCTTCTGAAATGTTAGTGCCCCCTTCCATGATTAAAACTATGCAAATAATTTTCATTCTGTTCTTACAATGTTTGCAGGCAAACCACCATTTAAAAAAAATATTCCACGTTGCAAATGCTCAATAATTGTGTTAGGATTTTGATCGCTTTACTTTATGGGTTGATCCAATAAATTGATTGTAAATCTGCCTTGCTGAATGTTTGCTATTTCATTCGCTCTAGCTCTGACTATTCTGGTAAGAAGATATATTTTTCTTTGTTTTATGCTTTGGATGACTGCTAAAATATGTATGGTTGTGTGTGCCAATTCTAAGATACAGTTTATTTATGAATGTGACTATTACTTCCCCTCAGTATTTGTACTATAAAAATACAATGGCATAAATGTTCATAGCAAGGAAATGGATAAAGCTGAAAAACAGACTTGAAATAATATTTAGAAATCTTTTCTCATCTCTAATTATCATTGTTAATTGTGTCTTCCACTCTTCAAACTATGCTGTAGTTGGGAAAGCACATGCTTAAATTAATTCCTGGACAGGAAGATGCTTGAGCTTATTTTTAAGTACGTGCATAAGTTATATTAGTTAAATGACTCTTAACTATTTGCCTAAACCTGTCTAGTGTTTGACTGACTAAATCAATTAGAAATAAGATACATATGGGTGTTGGTTTTGCTGTGAACTTATCACTGATTTTGTCTTTTACAGTCACTGTTACGATATACAGTTGAAATCAGAAAAGAATGGAAATTCCAACTAATTGTTTAATATGCTGAAATGTATGAAGTTACACAAAAGAATCTTTATGATAGTAATCCTGCATATATACAGAGAAAGAGTACCCAGTGTGCACAGCAGATGGTTTCAAAGGAAATCCTCGAGAGCTAGGATTAAAAAGCAATTTTCAGCAAGTTTAAAATGGGTCTCCATATTTGGGTCACATATATTAACTCTTTCACTGCAAACAAATGAGGGAGAAGCTGTGTCAGATTCCTATGGAAACATTTCTCAGTACCAGCTGACCAGTGCACACTGGGGAAGGAAGAAATAAGAATGTCAGTTGATTCTGGTTCTGACCCTGTTCTGACAGCAGTGGGAAGGAGAGCTGTGATATACAGGGACAGTATGCTTCAAGTAGGTGGGATTCTTCATTGGGCTAATAAAGACTGGCAGCCCTTGTAAAAACAATGTGTACATGGCTTCAGCTTTAGTCTGTGCACTGAGGTGAATTTACATCAAGACAAACACAAAAAATGAGGAACAAAATAATAAGAATTATTTTGTTCTTGGAAACTCAAAGTATAAAGGTGAAGGTACCTAAATCCCATTTCATTTCAGATTTCTCAGCTGTTCCTGCCATTTTTCATTGATTTCTTTGGCCTTTGGATCATAACTTCTTGTTATGCTGTTGGAGAGATGTGTGGATAATCCTGCTCTTCTCTCCTGCTTTTTATTTTAACTTTCTGATAAATAATTTTTGGTGTGTTAGAAATGGCAGATTTATACCTGCTTACATTTAGTAAATTATACTTAATCACTGTTTATGAAGGCGTAAAGACTTGACATAGAGCACTTTTCTATTCCTTTTGATGTGGCAAGTGTGTCTGGTAGGTGACAAAAAAGAAATTGAACAGCAGTATTTTGGTTTTGTTACTCTTAAGTTTTGCTTGCAAGTGTTTCTGCACTTCCAAATGGAAAGCAAGTTAATGTTTTCTCAAAAATGTTTTAGGGGCACACTACAATTTTATTTTTTTTTATAAAAAAGGTTATGTTCTGAATTAAAGAGTACCACACAAACATTATTCCAGGCTGCAGCTGTTTGGTGGTGGTGTTCAAACATCCAGGAATCATTAATATGATGCATAAAAGTATTGGAGTGCAGATCAGCTTTGTATTCTGAGAGCAAGAGAAGACACTGGGCTTTTAGTTGGTAAAAATAGCACAGCAAGTTGGAGATTAATTCCTTTAACTTACACTAGCTAGTAAAGGTGTTGGGAATGTAATTCACCTTTACACTTACACACTTCTGGCAGTGTAAAGGAGCCTCATGTTTGACGTGAACTGACTGTTCTTTTAAAGACTCGTCTGTTTCCAAAGTGGAAATTCGAGTTAGACATTAAGCAATGTTTATCATTAAACATTGAAATGTAATGACTGATACTATTTGATTGTGTTCTCAAAGCTGGGTGTGTTTTGAGCAGATCTGGAAGGCTTGCTGAGCAAAGGTGCCTGATGCTCTGCTAAGTGAATTAGAGAAGTAATCTCTGCTTTAAATGGCAGCAGTGGCAATGGAAAGCCAAATAACCATCCAGGCCTAATGCTACTTACCTTTTACTGAGGAGCTTACTGGCTGTCCCAATATTGATAAATGCTTTTTCCAAAGCAATGTTCTGCTCTCTGACAAATAAGTAAATCTCTGTGAAGTTATTATGTCATTGTACATAGTTCTGAATACTGGAAACAATGGCTCTTGCTAATAGGTAAAGGCCTTCTTACCTTCAGAAACTCTGAACCGGAGAGACTGAAGGTTCATTTCCTCTGAGTGCTTTGGAATTTACCCCTACTTTTATGTTTGTGTAGTGTGTGTTTATTACAAAGTGGTTTTTGAGTAGTTTACTGAAGCAATAATCTAGTAACATCATGGAATCACAGAATCATCAAGGTTGGAAAAGACCTTCAAGACGATCAAGTCCAGCCATCCACTCTACAACCCCTGACCACTAAACCATCTCCTGAAACACCACATCCACCATTTTTTTAACACCTCCAGGGATGGTGCCTCCACCACCTCCCTGGGCAGCCTGTTCCAATGTCTCACCACTCTTTGTGAAGAAGTTTGTCCTGCTATCCAATCTGAACCTCCCTGGTGCAACTTGACCCCAATTCCTCTGGTCCTGTTGCTGGTCACTAGGGATCAGAGGCCAACACCTGCAGCCTCCTTTCAGGTAGATGTAGAGGCCATGAATTCATGTTTCATGTAACTAGAAGTGAAATATTACATCCTGACAAACTGGGCTGTAGATGGGCTTCTCTGCACCTCTTTATTGATGGCACTTTAAGTAGCGAGTTGAGGAGAAACAGATAATGAAAATTGATTTTCCCTGCAGGTCTCTTGCTCTGTTGGACTTCGACAGACCAGATCTGTGAAGATAATTAAAGTTCCTTTGCTCTGAATCCTGTAAGTGATTTTTTTTTGTTGGTTTTAGGGAAATTGTTAGGAGCTTCTTTGCCTCATGTAGGGGGGGGGAAAGGTGAAAACACCAAATCGCAAACAAATGGTAGAAATGAAGTTGGTACAGATTTGTTTTGTGACTCTACATGTTTTCAGGAGATATTTCTAAACAGCATGTTGTATTCAGGAGCACCCCTGTCCCCATTCCAGCCATGCTGAGAAATGCAGGAGCAGAACCCTAATTGCAAATTGCTGGTAAAGGTACCAAAGGAAACAATATTTTCATGCTTCTGTCAGAGCTACCACTAGGTTAGTCATCTCAGCATGGTGGAGGGAACCTGCTGTTGCTGTGTATTGTATTTGGTTTGAGAAGAAACAAATACCTGAAGTATCAGTATAGTATCTTAACCTGAATATGATGAAGACAAGTTGAAGGGGTGATAAAAACCTGTGAATGGAAGATTTTCTCATTGTTAACGTCACTGGGTGGTCATGGTTTGAATTTCAGGTGCTGTGATAATGTAGTAGACTTAAAATAGGGGTTTAGTGTTTAATAGACTTCTCCTAGGAGGAGACTTTCCTGCTTTTAAACCTGTACATGTAGAAGATTGGCTTCTGGAGCATCTGGGGTGATACCCCCCAAGTTCATGGAATTCTGCAGTTGTCTCTGGTGGGCTACTGCAGGGAAGCAGAATGTGGGTAGGAGGCTTGCAACAGAATGCCATATTTCTGACCTTGTTTCAGCATCCCTTTGGTATCCTTAGGACACAGCTCTCTGCTGACTCTATAATGAATAGTTATGTATGTTGCTAATGACAGACACATTGCTTATTTCTACAAGAGTATCTTTAGAACAGTTGATATTCTTGCACTAATGAAAACATGCAAAGAGCTCTTCATACCCCTGTTTTTTCTCTCAAAGCTGTGGGACCCATTTTGTGGCTTGTAGAACAAAGAAGTTAGAACAAATTGCATAGCCAACATCTGCACCTGGCTCACTTATTAAGCAAATATTTGGCATAGATGCTGAACTGCCTTCTGCCAAGAGAGCTTGTTGGTACAGTTGTTCAGGAATGAAGAAGTGATAATGTCTTTTGCTTTTTGGTTCACCAAAGCTGTTTTCTTGATTTGTCAAACTAAAAATTTTGTTAGGAGGGGAAAAAAACTTTACTTGTAAATATCAGAGCTTAATGGGAAACCAAACTTCTTCCTAGCCAGCCATGTGAAGATGATGATGGTGTATCACTTCAGTTCCAATGGCAGACACATCACATATGGGTTGCCATTTTGATGGCTTTGAATGGTAATCTGACCCATAAAACTGATGCATAATATTCAAACTCATTTTTTTTCTGGCCTGCCCTGTTCTTGATGCCATCTGTGTTAGGATGGAAATGAGCCTGCTCAGAATGTGGTCTGCCAGTTTTAAGCAGAGTGGTAGTGCCAATCACAGATGGATTTAAAAGAATAGCCTCATGTGAGTAAGAAAAGAAGGAAGGTTCTCCTGAGAGCAGGAAGTTCCACTTGAAAATATATTGTCTGCTTAAATTCTGTGGTCTATGGAACATCCCTCAGACCTTTCCATGAATTCTTCAGTTATGTAAACTAAACATGCTTTTTAGAAATGAAGAAAAAACCTTCAGCTTCCAAATGTTGCTTTCCCTCCCACCACTGCCTTCTATTGCTGTCATTCATCATGGAATGCAGTGCAGGAAGCTGACAGGATCTGATCCTGTCAAGTGTTTGCAGTGTATCCATTCAGCAAAACCAATCACAGTAAATTATGTTGGTTTTAGGTGTCTTTTTAGTCTGCTGTTTGAATCCTGCTGAAGTCATTGCATTCAGATCAGTGGGCTGCTGTTTCTGAATTCCTGCCTTTGACCATTGACAAAAATCTGTGTTGTAGGTGAAGCTGAGCACTTCTCTGCTGCTGCATCTCAGCTCAAAACTTAAGATATATAAGCACCTAATTTTCACAGTAGTCCATGAGATCTCAGTTCTGTCCTACTCAATTTGAGAGGCCCTGTGCTCTGAAGTTAGAGATTCAGTGACCTGATGTGTAACCACAAGTGTCTTGGTATTATTTATCATCCAAAGGAACATATTAAATGATTTTCAATGGTTAGGAATATGGTCTACAAAAATCTTGATTTATTTGGGTTTTTTAAAAATCTATTTAAATGGATTACATGGTTTGAATGACCATTTGCTTTTGCAGTAAGGAGGCATGTAAAAGAAGGCACTCATCGATTAATTTCATTTTCATGACACACTTGAACATCCCTCTCAAGTCCTCTTTAAGCCTTTTATTTCCAGGCTAAATAAACATCAGTTTCAGCAGTGTCTCATCTGCTCCCTTTAATTACTGCTGTTGAGAGAAAGTTTCTGCCGATGCAAATGTGCTATTTTGTCATGTCACATCAAATTGCATCAGCCTTATATTTAGGAACAAAAAGAGGGGGAGGCTGAGACAGGATGTGACTACAAATGGAACCAAAGGGTTTTCTGAAATACAGGCTGAAAATAGACAATTGAGGCAGTGCTGCTTTTCCAAGCAAAAATCCATGAAAGGGAAAATCAAGTCTGTGACGACAGAAATGAAGAGCAAGGCTGGGGGGTGTGAGAAGAGGCAGTTGGAGATGGAGGTGTGGGCTGGTGTCAGGGAGAAGCTGGTGAACTCATTTACGCCAACACCCTTTGCATTGTCAGGTTGGTGTGAAATGGTTTTAGAATATGTGAGACCTCCTGTGTCTCCTCTTGTGCCTTCTGTGCTGGCTAAAAGACTTACCATGTTTCCCTTCAGCTTGGCTCAGGACATGCCTGCACTTTCCTTGGTGATTCTATAGGAAAAATTGTTTTTCAGGTGCTTTGTATAGTGTGTTCTATTATAGTAGCCTAGTAGGCCTTCAGAGTTCTAATATACATTACTTATATACTCAAAATATCTTTAAACATTAATTAACCCTCAAAAGGCTCTTGCACTGCAGGAGTGTTGCCCATCTGTAACAGCTGAACAACTCCATAACTCCTTTATCACTGTGGAGAAACTACAGCCATAAAACTCAAGCCCAGGGGTTGCCAGCAAACCTAAGTTTTTGTGGTTCAACAGAAATTAATAGAATTGTGCTTTTTTACACCAGCCAGGAATTTAGACTACTGACTTTAATGCTGTCTTCTGTGGCATTTGCCTGGAGAAACTGTGGTAGAAAAAATGAAGTCCTCCAAATCCAGTTAGCATGGTTGTAGGTTATTTATTTAACCTGATGTTCTCAAACCAGGACATGGTAGTAAAAGGGCAAAAAAGGTTTTTAAATGTTTCTAATCTGTATTGAATAAAACAGGAGACATTAATATGGCTTAAAACTGGAAGAGGGGAGATTGAGGTGAGACATGAGGAGGAAAGTCTTCCCTGTGAGGGTGATGAGACACTGAACAGGCTGCCCGGAGAAACTGTGGCTGCCCCATCCCTGACAGTGTTGAAGGGCAGGTTGGATGGGGCTTGGAGCAACCTGGGCTGGTGGGAGGTTGCAGGGGAGGAACTAGATGATCCTTAAGGTCCCTTCCAACCCAACCCATTCTATGATTAAATCGAGTTCCAATACAGATATGATACCACTATTCCAGATTCTTATGTTGGACATTAATTTATACACTATTTCAGATTATTTCTTTCAACTACCAGGAGACTTCAAACAAGCCATCAAACTAAGTTTATTTTTAAGTTGTCGTGTCTCTTCACAAATAATATTTTACATAAATTGATCTTGGGGAAAGTCAATTTGGTTCTTTTGAAAATGTTAGCAGCTTCCCCGTGGAAAACACTTTTTGCCCTCTGAGAACTGGGTGTGAAGGATCTATTGAAATCAAATGCATAAATTATATAGGTAATATAACTTGCTTGGAAATGGTGAGTCTGATCAGAGCGTGCTGGCAATTAAACTGAGCTCTGATAGATCAGCTGTGTTGGAGCATCATCAGAACTCTTGGGTGTGGGTGGAAGCTGTGGGGGTGCTTGCAGCACCTACTTAGCAAATTAGAAAAATACTGTTAATTTCTTACAGCTGAGCATTAGGATTCTCTCCTCAGATGTCATTGGTGATGTTAGAGGTAATATTTTTATTCTTGTCACCGAGGATAATAAAAATGCAGCAGAAGCTTGTATATTTACAGCATTAGGACAAATGTAAGTCAAGGAGTATTTCAGGCTCAAGCTGAACAGGCAAAGGCACCCAGATGGTGTAACTTCATGGTTAGATGTTACCAGTCCTCCAGGACTGTAAAATATTAAATGTAGTAATGCTGGAATTTGAACTCTTGATTTTTAAATTCTTTACAACAGAAAAATAACCCAGGGTTCTAAATCCATAAACACAACGAAGCCTGGTGGAAACAAGGGAGTGAAGGACTTTCCTCAGGGTTTATACACAGCTGTGGTGGGTGGGAGTCTGCAGTCCCCAGTCCACAAATGGGAAGACAGGCCACTTGCTGACAGCTTCTAGCTGTAGTAAAAGGTTTGTGACTTTGGTTTGGCTGCAGTATTTGGTGTTCTGCCTTTTGTTATTTTTGTTTGGTAAATGCATCCCTTGTCTGTGGCATCTGACTAGGCTGTAAATGGAAGTGTCATAGAGACTAGGTGTGCTTCCTCCAGGAGTGGAGGGAGGTGGTGGGGGATTCCTGTAGAGGTACTTAAAACATTTATTTGCATAGAATTTCATATTTTTAATTTTCAGTTTAATCTGCTTCCCAAGACTTAAGAGAATCACATCTGATTTTTTCATCTGATCACTTGTTTAGTACATGAGAATTTAAAAAGGCCTGAGTAAAATACATGTATTTTCATGGCAAAGAATGCATTTCTGTTATACTTTTTCAAAGCAAATCACAGAAATAATAAATTGGGAAGGAGAAAGACAGATGTTTGGTTTTATAATTGGGTTTGTTGGTTTTGAACTGAATAAGTCTGAAAACTCTAGATAAAAACTGCAGATCAAATGAGAAGATACCGTAAGCATTCTCCGTTTTGTTCATCAGAAACACCCAACTGACAACACTACAACTAGAAAATGTTCTTAATTAATGTCTTCAGTTAAAGGAAAAGCATCGTGGCTTTCTTAAATATATGATTAAATCTGTATTGTTTAGATAATAGGATGGGAAAGACACTTGGTGCCGAGTGCTGTGTCAAATTCGTCAAGGCATATTTTAATTCTAGTTCACTTGCTGGATTTCACAGCTATTTGTCTGGGTATTGGGGTAATTTGGAGGGTCGAGTGAAGCCAGATGATTGTAATGAACTCATTTTGTGTCTTTGACTCTGGCAAAAAAAAAATAATAATAAAAAAGATGCTATTTATGGGGTATTTTGTATTGTTAAGACTTCTGTTCCTCCTGTCTCTCAAACTTTCTCTAGGCCACTCTTTGTGCCATCACCAATAATTACATCAAATTAATTCAGCATAATTTAGTTAATTATTAGCACTGGAGGTTAACAACATGACTTCAATTGAACTAAAGCTTTTATTCTTCCTTTTCCTGAGGTTTCACAAAATGTAAACAAATCTGAATCATGGATGAAAACCTAAGGCAGCTCCATTTCCATCAAGGGCTTTTGCCAGTTAGAAGAGCTGTCCTGCCACATTCAGTCATTCAGACAGGTGTTGTTAAATGTGCTGTCTGCTGCTAAGGGAAAATAATATTGTGGCATTCTGTATCAACATGCAAATACTTAAGGATAAAGGAAATATTTTAATCACCCCAGAGCCATTCAGAAAGATTGAATAATAACTTTAAAAATTCAGACGTAGAGAGGATATTGAACCTAGTTTAGCTGACAGACATAAAAAAGAATTAAGACATAGGTTCCAAAGAGTCAGAAGATAGCTTTTGGAATTAGGGATGCTATTGTGAATCACAGTGTAAGGCAGCAAACAGCACAATTCTTTGTATAAGGTGGTGGTTTGAGGATCAGAAGATACAGCTTCTGTTCCCAGATCTGCTATTGACTCATCTGGCTTTGCACAAGCCATGTAATTTTCTGGAGCACAGTTTCTTTTCTCAGATACTTTCCCTCTTAGAGATCCAAGAGGATTGGCTCTTTCTGCTTGTGCACCTGTGGTCCAGGCATAGTACAACAGGGTAATTGAATCCCTGGTGTCAGTGTGTAATGTATTGGATCTCTGCACTGGGGTGCTAAGAGCTCTGCCTTTGCCAGGGGTAAAAGCAAGATTTTACCTTCAGCATCAAGGGCCAAAAGTGAGATCCAGCTTTCTTTATGCAAAGTGCAGTATGTTTGTTTTAATCTATTGTAGCCAGAACTATCAGCTGGACACTCAGATCAAGACTTTTGGCCTGAACTCAACTCTATAGACAATAAAATATAAATGTTTTTTCCCCTAGCTTCATCTCAGCCAGAGCTATATATTAGTCACTCAATAGAGTTATGTTGCATTTGATCAATTAAAGGAAGCTCTATTCCTCTGAAAACAAATGGCCTGTAGGGTTCTGTAGAGTGGTTTCTGGTATATTATTCTGGCTCAATGAAAAAAATATCCAAAAGGCAGGGGAGGAAGTGAAAATTTGAAGAAATCATGTCCCAGTTGTAAATTATTTACCTGTCTAACAGGATATGCAGGATCTATTTTAGGTTCTGCTATTGTTTTGTCATGTGAAGATTGTTTAGTTTCTTTCAGTGTGTCTTTTTGGGGAAACTAGAGCTGAAGATATTTGGTGTGCATTTGTATTTGAGTTCTGTGAGCTCTGTATATGGTGAGGATTGTTTAACAGTGGATGAATTTTCTGGGACAGAATGCAGAAGATGGATAAAATCCCATCTTGCTTGAAAACTGCTTAGAGGATTCTAGAACGAAGTGAAAGGGAGCCTGATCTTGGGTTCTGTTGGTATAGGATTGGGAAGAAATAAGATTACCTTTTGTTCAGAAAAGGTGCAATATAATATTGCTAATAATATAGTGTGTAACACTGTGTAATGCAGTGTTACTAATTGTATCATAGAATGGTTTGGATTGGAAGGGACCTTAAAGATGATCCAGTTCCAACCCCCCTGCATGGGCAGGGACACCTCCCACCAGCCCAGGTTGCTCCAAGCCCCATCCATCCTGCCCTTCAACACTGCCAGGGATGGGGCAGCCACAACCTCCCTAGAAGTGTAAGCAAAATGCAACAGTAGCTTTAAATTGGAGATACCTCTGCAGTTCCTAGATTTGTAAGATTTTTTCTATATATATTTTTTTTCATCTTACTACTATAACTGATGGTAATTTAAATCTCAGTGGTGATGGAGGAGGAGGGAAGCTGTGTTACTAAGATACAAGTTCTCAGCATTTGCTTTCTATTCCCATGTAAAGCATGTCCATGACTTTGCCATGAGAATAGGTGATAAGCAGCTTTCTTCCACATGAGTTGTGCTGGGCTGCACAGGTGCCCTTTTAGCTCTGCAGGGAGAATGATGCTCCTGGGGGGACAGATCCTGTACTATAAATGACTGCAGGTCTGTTAAGGTCAGTGGAGCTGGGCTGGCCTGTTGGTATTGTTAGGAGTCTGATCTATAGGTAGAGTTTGCAAAACTATTTAGAATTACAAAAGTGTTTTCTTTCAGCATAAAGCTTCTGTTTTCCCTTTGGAAGCCTGTGCTAAATCAGAATAGGAGAGAAACAACAAGGACTGAGCTAATGTAGGGAGAAAAACATTTAGTCCTGGGCTCAAGCAGTGGGTACAGCTGCAACTTTAATTCATGACACTAAGTAACATCTGCCATCACTGCTCAGATGCAGTTTTAATTACTTCCTTCTTTTAATAAGGTCAAATAATGAAGCACTGGAATAAATTTTTAAGTAGCCCTTTCTGGAGCCAGGTACTGATTTCCTGAGTGATGGAGTTCCTTCAACACTTTTAATCTCAGAAGAATATCTTCATAACTTTTAAAAAGAACAGTATCTTATAACCCGTGGAGGACGAGGGTCCCTGCAGGAAGGGGGTGGTGGTGCATAGAGCTCTTTCACCATCCAAAGCAAGGAGAATATACAAATCTCATCCTGCAGCTGGCTTTGTGAAGAGCTCTCCCTTGTGACATCCTGCTGCAGCCAGTGGAGGATTTTCAGGGATAAGAGACCTTTCTCAAAAAACACTTGCTGGACTGGGACCTCTTTCTTTGCCATAAGGTTGTTGCTAGCCAGACTTTTCTGTTTTTTTGTCTTATGAAGGAGATTCTCTTTGAGCTAAGCCATGGAGAGTGACAGTCAAGTTGTGGGGAAAATTAGAGATATGGCTTTAAGACCTCAGAAGCTATGGTGGCATCTGCCCACATGATTAGCTGTTGGTATGGTAACAATCCCTGATTAGTGAACTGTACAAGTTAAAATCCCTCTTAAGAGGCTAAAGACTCCTGCACTTAAATGTTCTCTAATACTGCTGCTCTAAGCACTTCTTAATGTATCTTGAGCAAGATGTGATGGGCCAAATTCATCCATGGTATCATTCCACCACAGACAGGGTTTATGGCAGGGAAGGTTTTGGCTCAGATTATTACTTGGATTGAGAGCAAAGAATCGGAAGATGCGAAATCTCAGCAGGTGTGGATTTGAAATAATGAGGCAGCAAGTTGTTCTTGATGCTGCTGTAAAGGATAATGTACATTGGGAAGGATGATTACAGGATGAACTGCAGATCCCAGAGAATTGTACAAGTGCCACTGTCATTAGTCTAGGGATTATGTGTGTGTGGTCAGGACTGGAAAGGACGTGCTGTGGTAGATTGGTAGGATGAGAGGTCACACTGGAAAGCCCTGCTATACTGTGGGTTTTGTTTCCTTGTAGGCTGCATATGATATTTGCACTAAAGGAATGTTATGAGGTGTATGTTGGGAATTCTTGGCTCAAAAAAAACAAGCAGCGGTTTTTTATTAATCTTTAGTCAATAGTGTTGGGTCACAGTGACTTCTCTTGCTTTTTAAAATTCTGACTCTTACCTTTCCATGACTTTCCCATTCAACTCTTGTACTTTTTCTTTCTTAAGCAGAGCCCTTTCTGCACTAAGTGATAGCTGCTTGAATTATGTGCTTTTACCCTCTTTTTTCCAATAAATTTGGAATGCACAAGCAAAATGGACCTATCTTAAAACACAAAGGTAAAAGAAACTTGAACCAGTTTGTCCTTCCTGAGTCAAGTTAGGAATCATGACAAAAACTTAAGCCCTTTGTATTCTTCTCATGCTTATATGATCCGTTCATACAATTCATGTTTTCATTCATCAAAGCCAGCATGTTTGCACCCTTCCAAAGAACTTTTATAGCTTGTGCGGCCACCTGGGTATCAGTGCTTTAACAGAATTTGTGGTAGCTTGTATTGTGCCCAATTGGAAGCTTGTAAAAAAAATCTGAAGATTTGAAAAGTATTAGAAGGGGGTATAAGTGCAGCCTGAAAGTTGTTTACTAACTATAATGAAGTAGTAGGAAGAACCAGGATTGCTAATCTGCAACTAAGCACAAGAAGACTTCAAAATACAATCTTTACAAGGAAGGAATGAACAGGCAGTTTTGCTTTAAATCTCATGGCATCAAGATACAACTCAGTTCATATTCAGGTGTGATCTCAAAGGTAAATACTTACAGATTTGGCCACTGAGAACAAATTTATGTTAGCAGCAGGTGAACTGAGCAGTTTCCCTTGAGACTCTGCCTTTCAGAATTTTCTTTAAGCCAGGAGAAGTCATTGTCAGGAGAGAAGAGTAAGCAGAAAAGTTTGAGTTGCACCTAAACCAGGGAGATTCATCTCCTCCCTTTGCTGCCTGAACTTGACATTTAGTGAGCATGCTCCAAAGAATATTACTCTAACTAGTCTGAGCATGCTTATTAATTATCCAGAACAGGGTAATCTGGCCTCAGTGTGGGCAACGTGTTTCCTCACTGGTGTTAGATTGCAAAAGCCTGAATGTTTTGCTTGCTTGTGTTTGATGTACTGCAGGTCTCTGCTTTGTGGTACCAAACAAGACTGTGAGGTAAAACATTTGCCTTGTGGCTTTGATTAATTTATAGAAGTGGTCTTCATCATGACAAGAATTTGTCTTTTTATGGCCCAGCCCCAGGGCTTTTGTACCTTTTTATAGACATGTTGATTTATGTCTGTATTCAGTTTTCTTTTACCATACAGGTCTTCTAAGCTTTTAGTCATACCCTAAGAAAAAATGTATTATAGATCTGATTTCCCGTTGCATTAAAATTACTTTACACTGTATCAGCAGTAAAGGGATCATAAAGTGAGTGCCAAGAAACAATATCATCTACACTTGATCTGCAAGAGAACTCGTGTTTCTCGGGGCCTGAAAATACGGATCTCTTGTGCTGAGCATGCTAGGCTACCAGGTGTGCTCAGATCTCTTTGTTCAGCACCTTAAATTTTCAGGGTTTGAGACCAGAAGGACAACTAGATGATACAGTTTGACTCTGTCTGATGTGGTATTAAAATCTGACCCAGGAAACTGCATGAAGTCAGGCAGCTCATGCTGGACCAGCACATCTGTGCCTTACAGCTCCCAGGCTGCATGCTGCTTGCCAGGGCAGTTCAACTGTGTGAAGCTCTTTCCCTTTTGTCCTTTACAATGGACTTGCAGTAGCTGGTTGAGGTCTGGAGAATTGCTAGGATAGTGGCAGCCTATTCATATATATTTTTTTTTTTTTTTATGTGGATATAAAAAATAAAATGGAGCTCTATTCCAGTTTTCCCTCTGAAAGTTACTTTTTTTCCTTTGATTCATAGTTTCCTTGTTTATACATTCAGGGATCATTATAATTTATTTTTTTGCACAGCAGCTCACAAGGAGCTGATCAGTACAACTGTCTAGTTCTTTTTGTAGAACTTTTCTTTCAGGGTTATGGTTCCCTGTTGTGTGGGTATAACTTGCACTTGGAGTTGTTTGTATCAGGTGTATTGAAGCACAGCCTGGGACCCAGCTCATCCAGAAGTTTAGCACATTTTCTCAGATTGCCACATTGTCATTGTGTACATCTTTGTCAAATTTTAGCAATTATCATTTTGTATTTGCAGGGAGGCAACTGCTGATAGTTCTGAATAGCATTTGGCCTAATACTGGGGCTACAGAACTGCGTGAAGGGAGTCCAGCCAATGGGGATTCCTTGTCAGCAAAGAGGTCTTGGAGATCTGTCATGTAGCCAGTTCTTAAACCCCTGCATGCTCTGCTAGTGCTGTGTAAAGCTGACTTCACACTGCAGGGCTCTGCCCCCAAAATGTGCTGCTCTTGCACTGTCATTTGACACTGCTTCTCTGCCCCATGCATCAAGCAAAGCATAAAACAGAAGAACAGCAATAGAAGTGAGCAGAACAAGACTGGATATCATCCTTCGTGCAATAGGGCTTTACAGATCATATTTAGAAAGGACAGAATCCACAACAATGACAGGCCACAGCTCGTCAGAAGTGATCACATCAAACCAGCAGATCTTAATAAAAGCCCAGTGTGCTGGAGAGATGTGTTTATGAGAAAGTGACTTCAGCTTTGTACATGCTCACCCAGACACGAGGAGGGGCATCTCTACAGGGCAGACTATTGCCCAGGGCTGCAGAACATTCAGTAGCTCTCTGAGTGAATGTGACTTGGGAGAGAAGGACGTTTGCTGGTTTGCCTAGGGCAGCAGAGCCTGCAGAGCTGGCCTTGAACACAGTCACTCTCCTGTGACCTACTGGGGAATAAAGAAATGACACTACAGTGTAGTAACCAGAGAAGGCAGTTAGTTAGTTCCCTGGAACTGGTAAGGTCTGCCACTCTGCTGCAATGAGGTGTAAGTGTATTTAAGAACTCAGAGCCTGGAGTCATAGGCTTTTCCTGTATTTACCAGCTGGGAACCTCTGCAACCTGGGAGGACTGGTGTAGCCAAACACAAAAGACAGTAGGAATCCTGAGCAGCAGCAGCAGCAGCCCACTTGGGTGTCTTCCTGGACTCATGTCAAAACATGAACCGAGATGATTTGTGATTAAAGGGGTTTCAAGAGGCTTCCAGTTTGGTTCTTATTTTGGCAGTTTGATTATTAGTTTCCCATGTAGAAAATCTTACCATCTCATTTTGCACAAATACCACTTTTGAAATCTGTAATCATAATAGAAGCAGATTTAGTGAAGGCATAATGACTCAGGTTACAGAACTTGGCAAGGAATTTTTAATACTAAGTTGACTAGTGAATTTTTTTTCTTGCAGGGTCTGTTATTAGACACTTCAAGGAGGACAAATAATTTTGGCACCTTAGATAACTGTGTAAGATGTTCCAAATTCAACAGTGAATTCCCAAGATACCTAAAATCATGCATAGGTTTGAAATACAGCCTGTTTCACTGCTATGTTATGAGAACTAATACTGCTGGGAATATTCTTAAACATCTTCCTAATTAAAACTAGACTAATGCTACTCAATAGATAATTTGCATTTGTTTTTCTTCTATTAATTTTTTTCAGTTTGTTTGCTTACTACTTCTCAGTGATGTCTATGATTTAGTCTAAGCACAGGCTACTGAGACCCAGGGATATGGTATGGGGTTTGGTTTTGGGTTGTTTTTTGGTTTTTATGAGGCATTTGCTCTTGAACATGCAGTGTGATGAACTCATAACAGGCAATCTGGAACAAGAGCCTGGAGCCAGCTGCAGTCACTGGTACCAAGTTTTGGATCCCACAGGTATCCTAGGTGACACAGAGTGAACAGTAAAAAAAAAAAGAGTATCAAATGGTTCTATCTCACTATTTTTACTATCTCTCTGTTTCTAGTTTCTTTTCCCTCCAGCTCCTGGTTTGTGTACTTGGCTCTGTGCAGGATGGCAGTGGTCAATGGCAACGCTTTCCCCAGCAGAGGGTCCTGTGGTGTAAAGATAAGTTTATTATTCAGAGGTCAGAATGCTGAGACAGTCTGTGGGAACCCAGCTCCCTTGTGCTAAATGCTGCTCAGTGGTTGGTATTCCACACCTTTGGATCATTGTTGCCCTGTTGTGTCTCACCTGACTGTGGTGAGCTGGTGAGGCAGTGTTCCAGGCTAGTTTTATATCAGTTAGTTGGCTAAATAAAGTGAGTGAAATCTAAGCCTGTCTTGGTTCCCCAGTGTTAAAAATGGGCACAAGGCTGCTGTGCTACTTTGCTAGGATGCTGTAAAATCAATACCTTAAAGATCATCAGGTTTGACTAGGATAAGAAAACACATCTCCAGGCTGTGTACGGGGGGAAGAAAGGGATGGGGGAGCCAACCTGTAAACAGCAACAGCTCAGGTAACCCTTGCAGTTCTTTAATTAACACTTCCAGTCTCTGAATTTCAGCTTTGGTGGCCATTTAACTAGGCCAGAGGGACTGAGATTCTAACTGTTGAACCGTAGAGATTTGCTTGAAAAACAGTCACAGGAGCATAAAAAACCTCATCTGAGAGCAGTGACAGTGTCCTATCAGTATCATCATGGGTTCAGCTGTACACTGGGTCAATTGACAAGCTTGCTAATGCAGAGTGCAAGATTAATTGGCTTTGGTCAGCCCTTGCTTCACTATCTGAATATCATTATCAGGAATTTAAATGATTATGCAATGCAGAGAAATGCCACAATAGTCTCAGTGTCTCCTTTTATACTTGACTCTTTTTAAACAGGGCTTTATCTAAATGCAAATGTGATTTCAGCCTTCTGATTAGGACATTATACAGTCATCCATTCCAGAAAAGCACAATTAGTGGATTATTTTATTTCTGACTCAACAGTTCTTGGTTTAGATAGTTTGTTTGTTGTGCTATGCATGATATTTAAGTTATCAGAAGGAGATTTACATTATTTGTCAGGATTATGGCCAGATTTTTTGAGGTCGAGGGTGTTTTCTTGGCAGATAAAAATGGCAACGTTTGTAGGATTCAAGGGGGGATGTTTTCAGAACAAAAGGCAATAGTGCAGATCCTTACTATGCTTCATTGTCCTTGTTATGCTAAGAAAGAGGCAAAGTACAGCAGTAATTATGCAAATTCTCCAGTGTCATGGGGTGCACAAGTGCAGAGTTTAGCTTTACCTGTTTGCAGGATCTAGTCACTGAGTTAGGCTCATGCAGTGCCCCAGTAACCTAGAACTTAAGAGTGGGTGGCATGATAGGTAGACAGAGATACCACTGGTAACATCTACATATCCTGAGAGCCAGTCTGAAACAAACTCTTAGATGTTATTTGATGATATATTACTTATTTTTGCCCCATCATTGGAAGTGTTCAAAGTCCAATCAGGTTGGATGGTGTTTGAGCAACCTGTTCTATTGAAAGATGTCCCTGTTGATGACAAGGGGCTTGGACTGGATGATCTTCAAAGGTCCCTTCCAACCCAAACCATTCTATGATTATATTTCTGTTTTCGGAATGGGACACAGACTTGGAATCATCCTACCTAATTTAGGCTTGTAACTGCAGGATCTATATTACAATTCTTGTTTTGCTGCTCTTTCTGTGTTCAGTGGATAGAATGGCAGGGAGTAATTCAGTCTATGTAGTATTTGGGTCACATTTTGGAATTGCTTATCTTTCTGCTGATGTGAGGGACAATGTAGAAATCTCTACTGACTCTCATGATTATAACCATCTCCTGTACTCAAATGCAAAAGTGAAATGAATCCAAACCAAAAAAAAAAAGAGCATGGATCTGATGCCCAGCATTGTTTTCATTGCAAAGTGAAAATGATATTTTGGAGAAAAAAAGATTGGAAGGAAAGATGAGACAAACATTTTGAATGCTGGGGGTAGTCTGATCTCTGTTTTAAGCTGAACTTTTTAGGTAAAGCCATAATTAGCACATCTTGTGTGTTTGGGAAATGAGCTAGCAATTGCTCCAGTCAGACTGAAGCCTTTTTGAAAACTCAGCTCTTGATCATCTTTGTCTGAACTTCTGTGACTTCTTTCTGCCCTACAGATGTGGGTTTTTGGACAGTATCCAATTCCTGCAGTGTGTGAGGCCAGAGAGCTTTGATTTAACAAATAGAAAAAAACCCAAGGAGAATGCAAAGATTGCAGCAGCAGTACAGAGCTAACTTACTGCCCTCCTGATGGAAGAAAGGTTTCCTAATTGTTTGTGAAAGCTAATGGAAACCATATTTTGGCTGTGAATGATTCTCAGGAGGGATCCTTGTGAAGTCTTGCCTCATCTCTCCTACTTTATTGATAGGATACATCAAAGATTCAAAAGCAGACACACCCCATGAAGCTCAAAGTGCAGAAAGCCACAGTTCAGTTTTAGATACCAGAGGAAGATGAGGCTCTTCATGGGTAAGGGAGCTTTCCTGGCACCTCACTCATCTGTCAGAAGTTGGCACAGATTTTCCTTCCTTATGGCATGTCAGCTGTGGGAGGAGCAGGTAGTTAGCAGAGGGTCATGGCTATGATGACAGAAACCAGAAGCCAACTAATTTAGATTTGCTTGCCCACAAGACATGATGATTTTGCATGTTGAGAGAAGAGGGTGTTTGAAAACCTACTCCAGTCAGTGGCATCTACTTCCAAGTTATTGTATCAATCAGAAATGCTGCTTTTTGTATTTTGTCCATGGAATCTTTCTTAAATGCTAATATTTCAGTCCCTAATTTTTTTTACTCTAGACTTCAGTAATAACAACAGAATCAAAGTTGTTGTCTTAAATGTAAATTTGATCCACCTGGTGTCTTTCCATGATGTGTATTAGGCCTCCTTGCACTAGATGGAGCACTTCCAGCATGATACAAAACGAAGATTTCCAGTTGCTGTATTTGACATTGACATCACCCATTTATCCATCTTGGGAGTGACCCTTGTCTACTTACCTTTCCAAGATTCCCTGAATAGGTAGTCATTAAGCTATGATTAATTAAGAAGGTAGCCAAGCTGAGTCGTGTGCAGGTAGTTGACCTGTTGAGTTGTGTTAGCTCCAATGGAAAGTCATCCCAGCTGTTACAGTGGTGTTCACAGAGCTTGGGGTGCAACAGCCTCTTTTTGGTTGGTTAGGGGGGTTTATTTTAACTTTAATAATGGCAAACAGCACCACACATGGATCCTTCAGTTCATTGTGATCACAAAAAAAAATGTGGCATGTTGGTAATGAATGTCTAGTTGGGCTTTTTGTAACTTTCATGGGTATTTCTCACTAGGGAGTTAGTTGCTGTGATCAGCATTTATTTTGGAGTACCAGTTGTTGTTAGTCTGAATACTCTCATACTTTGGAGAAAGGGATTTGCTTGGGGAAAGGGTTGCTAAAGTGATTATGAGTAAAGTCACAAATGAACTACACAGAACTTTTTTCAGATGTAAGAAAAGGTGTCAGTATTCATAAGCAGGAAGGGGAACCTGCCATACGTTCTTCAAAGGTTTAGGCCTATTAAGCCTATTGTATATCTCAGAATTAGTTTTAGTAATTTACATCATCAGCTCATGGGATAATAACCCTGTTAAGTACTTCCTTAAGACAGTCATCCTTTTCCCTTGGAGGCTAGAAGAGCTTTTTTCTGAAGTGTCATCAGAGCCTTTCTTAGGGGCTTCCATAACACCCCTCAGCCATGACTCACAGTGTTTCTGTGGGTCCTTAAAGTGTTATACAACTGGGATGTTGGCACCAGCTGAGCAAGTGGTGAGTTATATTGTGTGTTCCATTAGTCTACACAAAACCAGGCTCATCTTACTGTCACCTCCTCCCCATCCCACCTGTTTGGCTCATCTGCCTCGTTCTGCCTCATCTTATGACTTGTCATTAGTCTGCCTTGTAAATTCTTTGTGGCAGAAACTTTTTCATTAGATAAGTTTGTATATACAGTAAGTACTGTGACAGAGCCTGGATCCTGAACTGAGGAGTATGGGCACAATTCCAATACAGATGATAATGCTAATATTGCAGGGCTCTTTCTCACATTCCTGTAGACAAGAAGCTCTGCCACAGGAACAGCTCCCTCTCATTTTACAAGATGTTCCTGTTGACAAAAGATAGTTTGATCCAAGAGATCAATAGAGCAGAGATTTCACCCAATCTTTCAGCAGTGAACTGAAAGAACCCAATACCCTGAGGGGCTCAGATAGGACTTTTACTGTGGTTTTGTGCCATGAGTAAAGCAGTGTTATAGAGGCCAACCCCTCAAGAATAAGACATAGTCTGTGTTTTTTGTCATGGAGTTCTTTAATTTTCTTCACATACAAGAATCATACTTTTTGTGCCTAAAATATTAATGGTGTTCAGTGACCTCTGCTAATGTACACCACCATAGCTCTTGTTACTGCTATGGAGATATGCTAATTTATGTCTACTTATAGACTGTTTTACTGAAAATACAGATTACAATAGTACTTAACCCATTATGATGGGCATGTTGTAGGTAGATAATGAGGAGATTTGCTGCACTGCAAGAAAAGCTAGTCTATACAAAAAATGCAGCCCAGGCATGCAACAGCTGTGGTGTTCTATTCTGAAATAAATTTGGCCAAAGGACTGAAATTATTTAAGAGAAAGGAAAAAGATATTCCAAATGATGAGTAAGTATCATAACAGATTCTAAAATAATGCCACACACCTACTTCATTATTCAGTTACTTATTCTCTTTTTTTCTTAAGAGTAATGATGTAAAAGTGCCTTTATCCAAATGTTAATCTAGTTCTCTGCAGATGGTAACCATCTGTTAAATGACAAGTCATTTACAGTATTTGATTAGCACTTTATATAGCTTGGATGGACTTATTGCTACAATATGTAAGTATAGTTCTGGAAGTTAAACTTGTTAGATTTGTTCTTTTCCTGTTGCTGTTACCAAAAAAAAAAAGGAAAATCCTGAACCTATCAATATTTTTGCTTCTCTTCTATATTTATAGATGTCATTTCAAGTTAAAGCCTGACATTCACATGCCAGTTCACAAGATATTCTTGAGAGAATGACAAGATTAGAAAATGTCACTAAATTCCAACACCACTTGTAGCAGCTATGAGTGTCCTCATTCTACAGTGTCACCATGTTGATGGACTCTTCCAGGTGCTCAAGGAAAGCCCTGAGAGCTTGAATGAATCTAAGAATCATGGCTTGTGAAGTAGAAAACTCCCTCAGGGCTGCAATGCTTTGTGCTGACAGCAGCTTACACTGTGGATCTTTTTTTAAGCTAGAAAAAATGTACTATGTCAATACACCTTGACAGTAGCATCACAGAATGAGCTTCTGCACACTTTTGTATTTTCAAACTTTGATCAATGACAACTAACCCTCATCTGTCCATAAGCTGGGTTCTGATTCAGTCCATAATTGTGATTTCTTCTAAAGTTTCTTCAAGTGCCGCTGCTAAGCCTTAATTTGCTGGCTGTGGTTTTTTTAATAAAATTCAATGGGCATTTGGATTTGTGTTTCTCATTTTCAACAGCTAAAAAGCTGGAGGATGGCCCCCCTACCAAAGGCAGGATTAGTTCAGAACTCTCTGCAGTTGTATCGTTACCTGCTTCGATGCTGCAAGCAGCTTCCTGAAGAGAACATTCGTCAGCATTACAGACATGCAATCAGGCAGGTGAGAAACAGACCTGTTTTCTGCTGGTGGAATTCAATGTGGCTGAGTTGTTTTTTGTTGTTCTTCTACAGTTTGGACCCACTATTTGTATCTCCTGGCACTTAAGAAATCATTCTGCTGCAACATGAGTGGGTTTAAAGGATTATACTGGGAGTATGTGAAGGAGCATTTCTTTTTGTTTGCTTTTAATCTGAAACCTTCCATTTTTCCTGGGCTTTCATCTCTAGTTCTTGGGTTAGTCAAGAGAGTGAATCATCATTCCTTACACACCCAGACACAAATTTTGTGGGAAAATGTGCTGGTTCCTTGTTGGTCATTTTTTTATTAATACACATCTTGCCCCCAAATGTGCCCCCTGGGTAACTCTCATCTAACTGTTCATATGAAAGTAATTTCATGCCTTTGATAATACCTGTTGTCCTGTGTCTTTCTAGTTTTGATGTACCAGACAGTTTCAATTGTTCTGAATTGAAGTTCTCTGTTGTTTTTTGCTGTTGATATATGAAAGAAGGAAAACCCTTTATAGGAAGTTACATCTGACAAGACTTGTTCTGGAAATAGCACAGCCAGATGCTGTAATGTATATTTTTACAATTTCAGATCAACAGTTTGCATCAAGCATTTTCTTTGGGATTGAAGTTATCCTTATTTTGACAACTGTTGCATGCAGTTGGGTGGTCAGTGTAACATTTTGACTTTTGCAGAGTTTCAAAGTTCATGCTGATGAAGATGATCCCGAGCGAATCCAGCAGATTATTAAAAGAGCCATTGAAGATGCTGACTGGGTGATGAATAAAGTGAGTGCTTCAGATTGTCTAAGTTTTGCTCTGATTCAGTTCAGATCAGAGGAAAAGATTGCAAAGCAAGTTGGGAACAGCAAACTTCTCCATTGTCCTGGACATTGATGTGTCTGGGTGGAATGAAATGCCAAATGAAACCCCACTAGACATTTTAAGATTGTGATAGTTTTTGTTTGAAAATTCTTCTTTGTCAATAGAAACATAAGGATATTTATTTAGAACCCATGATGCTTTAAGTTGCTCTCTCTATAAATCTTTGTTTTCATGAAGAATTCTATTACATTTCAGCAGTGGTGTCTAGTATAACTCTGTTAGAGGAAAAAAAGCCCTACCATATTTTGCAAGCCACAGTTGGTTGATGGGCACCAGCTGCTTTCCTGACAAGAATCTCTCTTCTCTTAGTTTACATAAGCCCTCTGAAAGATTTATTTTCTTGCTCAGATCTTGCCTGTGGCTGCACAAATTAGAGTTAAACAACTTAGTGGCAAAATTGTGGTAATTGCTTTCCTTCTGCCATGGTTGTCACCCAGTGGGTATGCCTCTCTACTATCAGAGCACTGAAGGATATCACTCACATGGGTCTCTTAGATAAAATAGATATTGTTTACTGTTAGCTGAGAGTCACCTGGATTTAAATCTAGTTGGGGAGCATGACATGTTATCATGGATTTCTCAGAGTACAATGAAACAAGTCAAAAGTTCAGCTTGCTCCAAATATCTATGATTTAATTTACTAAATGACTGTTAAGTCCTTCTCTCTGCCAGTCCATGAAATCCAAATGAGAATCGTTACAGGAGCAAGCACAGATTAGTCATAGATTATAAAATTATAGCAGTAGCCAAATCCCAGCAGTTACAGCCTAGTAAATAACCATGCCTGCACCTGATTTTATTCTCCCTATAATTATGAAAAGCCTCATTCTGATTCTGCTGCAGAGACTGTAGTTTGCTTCCCTGGAAAACTGGTAATTGAGCTGTGTGAGAGGAGGATCAGATTCACAGTGCCTGCCAAGAAGCAGTATTTTATATTGTAGAGGGAAAGCCTGTCAAATTGCAGACTAACTTAAAGGAAATGGAGATAATTTTATGTAGATCATGAAGAGGGTTGTAAATCCTTGTCAGTAGGAACTGTAACTTTTAGTTATGTGCTCAATCCCACAAATAATTCTTTTTCTTTTTCTATTTTTAGTATAGAAAACAGAAGTAGAAGAGGAATGATGAAGAGAAGAATGTCATTGGTAAACATCCTTAGAGGACTTGCAGTCAAGCCCACTACTATATTATAGTTATTGCCTGGAGTTTTCTCTTAGATAATATAGAATGCAATAATTTTTATCTCAGTGGGATGTCATGAAGCTAAATTACTATTTCTGAAGCTATTTGAGTCTGTAAATTAAAAGGCACAGTCTAGGTTCAAAGTAATAGGTTGTATAACCACAAACTTAAAGCTGAAACTCATCTAAGTTTTGAGTAACACAGAGAGCTTCTCAGGAAAACTTACTGTGAATAAAAATGTAGTGCAGTGCAAATTAGTAACAAATAATAACTAGTGCTCTCTCTGTCATTCATATCTGATGAATTCCACTGTCTCAGCTAAAAGAACTTAACTGGTATCTGAGCATAAATGTTTATGCTGGGAGCCTGAGAGATGCTCAGATCATCCTCTGACAGGACCATAAATGCTTTCAGGGTGAAGCAGAGGTATGAGCACAGATCTGGTTTTAACTTAGTAGCAGACACAAAAGCATGGGCTACTGAGTGGAGAGCACAGCCACAAGAACTTCAAGCCCACCTGAAACTTGAAGCACAGTATTTTCCACTTGCCTGTCCATGCTATGGAAACTCATGGTTGTCTTTTCTTATTTCAAGATAGGTGCCTGTCATCCTAATCTCTAAACTTGCATGAAAAGGGACAATATTCAGGTGGGGTTTGTGCACTGAATGGCATGATCACAGAAACATGCAGTGCTGTACAAATACAGAGGCATTTACAACTGTTTTGCAACATATAATAAACGTCCTTCAGAAATGGGAGTCCATGTCCTTATTAAAACCACAGCCTTTTCAGTGCCCTCATAGATTTTCGTCATGGAACACTCACTGGAAATGCTAGCTGTCTTTTAATAAAATTAATTTCGGGGTAGAAGAGTTTCCTCGTGAGCCATGACCTTTGCTTTCAGCTGTACTTGGAGCTCTCTGTCCCCAGGTGGCAGTGCATGCTGCGGTGCGCTGCCGACGCCCGGAGTGTTTGGGGGTTGGATTTATTTTTGCTGTTGGCGAGTTGTTGAGCTTCCTCACTTGTCAAAACAGAACTCGAGTGCTAAGACGGGTTTCAGCCGTGAGAGAAACAAAAAGAAAATCCCAGCTCAAAGCAGTCAAGCACTAGAAAAGAAATGGGGGCTGGAAGTGAACAGTTATGCCATGAAGTATTGTCAGGAAACTTCTTTTGCCTCTGCTAACCCTCAGCTCTCCTCTTCAAGAATTCCTGCCCTCTCTTATGCTTTCCTCTCCCGCTGCCACTGTTGTTCCTCTCTCTAGTCCTACATCTTTCACATCACCTTATACACCTTCAACTTGTGTTGTTCTTCTACATAATCCTTGATTCTGTTCTCTCTTGTCTCTCTACCCCACTTCTTTCTCTTCAAATCCTTTCCTGACAGGTGTATCAGAAGATACTCAGGTGTTGTGCTGGGGCCATCCTTCTTAATTTCAGATAAAGCATGAAGGTAATAGTGTCTCTACACAGTAGGTGTAAGCTTTTGTTCTTCAGGTGAGGAAAGTCACTTGTCTTTCTACTTGAAGACATTTTTTGAAAGTGCAACCATTCTGGTTGAAAATTTCAAAATAATTTGATGCAAGGTAGAGCTCAGAAAGCTTCAAACTTGGCAGTTGACAAGCAGGTTTGATAGTAAACACCTTAATGTGCTACTTTTAATCAAGAACAGCAACCAGATGATCCATGCTGTACTCCACTTCTCTTAGATGTACTTATAATATGTAGCATGGAGATGCACTGAACTTGATTTCAGTGCCATAGTGAGGACTGTGAGACTCAATGAGCTCAGCAGTGTATGGAAACACAGTAGCTAAATGTAGTGTCCTCAACAACCCAGACAACTAAAGCAACAGAGGGTTTTTGTAGTGTGAGACACAATATTTTGTTCAGTTACTAAATAGGATAATTGCATGTCTCTAAATAATTCTTACATACCTGTTATTTAATTTATGGATAGTTGAAGAGGGAAAGCACCAAGGAGCTGGAAGGTAGAGCCGTGACGTGTCTGCAGCTCCACGTGGCTGAGGTGCCAGCTGAGATATGGGAACATCAGACCAAAGGTATGATAGATGTAACTGATATGGTAGGACCAGGATCTGTTAATTTTAAATTTTGGAAACAGTTCTTAGTAGGGTGCAGAGGGGCAACATGGTTCCTGAGACAGGAGACCTCCTGACTAAATATATTGACAATAGTGATTCCTTTGTAGGACATGATGAGATGTTTGATTCTTTTGTTGTTTGTTTTTTTTCCCATACAAACATAATCTGGTTTTCAAAATAACAAGCCTTATAATAGAATGAAAATGTAACATGAAGGTAACTTTATTTACTCTGTTATGAAATAAGCAAAATTCCTGGTTGTGGGGAGGCATGATGGAAAGAACTATTTACTTCCTTGTTATAGTGAGAGCAATCCCAGTGTCCAAGACAGGCATGTTTGTCTAGTGACTGGGCTGAAGAGTCATTCAGCTGCATAGCTGAGGCTTTTCCTTTCAAGACATGATACAAATTCTGCTCTTCAGCAACATAGTTTAAGACCAAAGATGTTTTATTAGCCTAGATGTAGATGAGAAGCTGAACTCTGAAAAAGAATTTGGGCAGAGCTCCAATATTCTCAACCAAAATTATTATGCAGAGAACTTATACTCGGAAGTCGTTTAATCCTGGAATTGCTCTAATTTACAGTTTACTAACCTGTTTGAACTGAGAGTTTATATTGTAGATTGAGTTCTCTCCAATAGTATCCAGGGTCACCTTTGTTTGAGCAACTCCCTGCCACCCAGCCTTGCTGAGACTGAAGAACTGTTCTCTGTTTCACCGATGTCTTCATTTGGTGTTAATGCCACTGTGCTAATTACTAGCTGCCTGTGGCTCCAACAGGGCCCACTGTGGGAAAGACTTACCCAGTTGCAGGGATAACTTTGTTCCTGCTGCTCACAGGGGAACACTTAATTGGTCAGTCTCCTCCATGGTTCTCTGGCAGTTGCAAAGAAAATAACACCACCAAATGGATTGGTGCATCTGTGTTTCCATAGTCAGTCGTCTGGAATCTCTAAAAATAAAGATGTAGGGTGCAAATTAAGGAAAAAAGCTCACAGTGCTCATTAAACTGTTGATGCCATAAAGGATGTCAGTAAAAAGGGACAAGTTTATTCATAGGGTTTAGTTTCCTTTTACTGAAATGAGGAACCTATTTCTGTTCTTGTACATCATGCCAGTTCTGGTAAGTAATGGACTGTTGATAAATATGTGCAATAATTGGATGATTAAGGGCCCATCAGAAGGCCATGTCAAAGGCCCAGTTTTTGTTGGCTCCACTGATAATCACTACTATAATAAGCATTCAGTTCCCAGCATCACTTTCACTGTGTAATAGTATCACCTGGCCATTCACTAGCCTGAGGGTTTCTTTGTGTTTGCACAAATGTAATAACTACAGTCAGTAAACAACCATTTTATAGCTGGTTACTGCAAGACTTGGGGTCAGTAACTTCTCTTAAGTACTCCTACAATTAGAGGAGTTGAGTGGAATTAACTGTTTAAAGGTTGTGTACAGACAGCTCTGTCAGTTAAGCTGGAGAGAGGGCTTTGCAGGAAGCTTGTTATGCAAGGTAAACATTAGAACAAGGAAAAGGCAGTTTTGGGACTCGTGTTTAGTAGGTTGGGATCATGCTTTTAATTCTTGAAGTATGGAGAAGCAGACTGTTGAGATCACATTTTAGCTAAGGAAAATGAGGTAAAATGTCCATAGTCATTAGCCCCTGCTTATAGACTTATCAACCTTCAATTTGAGAGAACCAAATTTGGTGCTTTACTTTCTTTTCTATGTAAATATAACATTAGGAACCTAAAGCTGAAATGGTGTGGAATTAATCTTTACATTGGAAACATGGAACTGGCATGGCTAGGAGAACTGGAACAATGGCAATTTATTGATGGGGTAGCTGGTGTGTTTCTTTAGTGTATAGGGTCTTGTTCTTAAACCTACAGGCAAATATTAAAGTGTTTGCATTTTTTACTACCAGCCTTGGAGTGTCATTTAGAAGCTTTCTGTGTAGTGAAAATCTTTCTTTTCTTTTTTTTAATAATTCATTGAGATCAGGTTTTGGTATGGAAAAGACTGTACATCTGTGGTTTGTATAAAATACAGGAGAATATTCTACACTTCACATGGTGAAAGAGATGTATGCATTTCTGATTGCATTCTTCTCTCAGAGGTGTTCCTGATTTCAATTCACACTTGAGCCCTGTGGGCAATGAATAGAATACTTCCATCCAAAGCCAGATTTTGCTTAGCATCATTTGTCAGTAATGGAATATTCTTTAAATTGTTCTTGAGCTTTGTCAATTTGTAAACTCTTTTTCACCTGGTTCATTATGACACACACGTTGCTTTTTATTTAGATACACATGAGCTTAAGAATTTGATGCTGAACAAAAGCATCTCTTCTGTGGTGTTTGGCTCCTTTTCAAATGTCATAAGGAAGTGATCTTGGTTGTGATACTGTAAAGGACAAATATACACACTACTTCTGAGAGAAACAATTTTTACTGTGTTGTTTGTTTTTTTTTTTAAGGGAAATGGTGATTATTTGTGAATAGCTTTTCACTTCACATTACAAATTTTGTCTTCATATAAAGCTCTGATTAGATGCAAACTGAACAGGCAGCACAGTGGCTGTGAATCTTAAGACATTCCATATCATAATACTCATTATGAGAGTCCTTGGCCTTAAACTGTAAGAGTCTCTAGAGCTTTGTGCTCCACCAGGGAGTGTCCCTCAGTGTAATTCAAAATAATGTGTATTTTGCAATGTGTGAGTGATCTTTTTCTCAGGAGCTGTGTTCTAAAGCAAGGCAGTAACACATGAGAATGGCTTGACAGGGAGTGCACTGCCTGCTTGGTCAGTTGCTTTCCTGCAGGCTTTCCTGCTGTATTTCTTCCTGAGCATAAGCCAGCTGGCACATCTTTCAGCTTTTGTATTATTTGATTAATTTATCTTATACTTCTGTCAAGCCAGGTTTTATGAAATAGTGCTAACTGAAGTATACACTAGTCATCAAGTACTCCTTTCAGCTTGTGATTAATCAGGGCAGACACAGTAACTTAAAAAAAAAACAACCCACAACCCTGGCCTTTGAAGAATGTTTTCTGTTTTCCTCATCATTGTGTTTGATATTTAAAATAATTTTTTTAAAGTTTAGAACCAGATGGAGGCATCTGTCATGTGCAGCTAAGAGCTTAACAGTGTGAGTGTTGATCCTTTGTCAGAGAGGTCCCTGACACTGCAGACTTGAGAGAGTAATCCTGCACACCTAAGTAAGCTCATAGATTATGAAGAGGACAATTCTGGAACTGCTGTTTATTATAACTCTCAGTCTGGGTGTCTTTCCCCCCCAGAATAATCTGCCTTCATAGTCCAGATTAATCTGTTTTTAAAAGGTTTAACTTGATTTTTTAAAATCAGTAACTTCAGAGACATCATTGGGTGCTTAACCACCTCAAATCAAATATTCTCTTTCAGCTGCATTAAGTTGAACCACCTCATTACCTGTGCTTCCCTCTGCTGGGGTTCAGCTTCAGCTGTTTAAAAATGAGTGCACTCTATGTCCTTTTATTATGGCAGCTTATTTTTTTGCACAGTCTTTGGTATCCTGCTTGGAAGAAGTTTAAAAATGGTGGTGTTTTGATTACTATTCCCTGCCATTCTACAGAATGGATTTTAAAATATAGCAAATTGACAATAAATTTTTGCAGCTGATGAGGCTGACTCATGTTCTCTTAGGTAACATCACACAGGATGTGGAATTTTCTCAGTCTTACTTTCATTTTCTCAGTCGTTATTTCATCCATAGCCAGTCAGCTGTGCTTCAGATGGCACAAAACAAGGAACAAGGAAAATTGTGTTTCAAAACACATGTCAAACAGAAGTTAGCAGTTTGGAAAATATTATGTCATGATGGTAGACTCAGGCCAAGGCTGTATTTGCTGGAGTGTCACCACCCTGATACTCACCAATCTGAGGACTCATTTTTCATGCCTAAAAGTAGAGTATTTTGTTTCCACAATTGTGTAACTGCAACGGCTGCTTTCTCTTTTTCTTTTCTTTTCTTTTCTTTTCTTTTCTTTTCTTTTCTTTTCTTTTCTTTTCTTTTCTTTTCTTTTCTGTCCTGTCCTGTCCTGTCCTGTCCTGTCCTGTCCTGTCCTTTTTTTTTCCCTCCTTATTTTTAGAGGTCACCAAATGTGTTTAATCAGTTCACAGTACAGAATGCAGAGACACCTGTTGGGTCTTGGAGCCTTCTCTCCCCAAAGAACTCAGTAGAATTTATACTCTCTTAGCTGGAAATATCTGGCAGAGCAGGTTGCAGCTTTACAGCCAAGGTTTTCTAAAGTAATTCTCAAATTGCTTTTTAGGTGCTTAACTTGGGAGACCTTAAAAATTATATTTGGTGATCATCTTACACATTTCAGGGTGTTGCTCAGGATAACAAGGCTACCTCTCTGGTCTGCTATTTCATATTGTGTCTTGTCTGTTTGGATTACATGTCTTTGGTTCACTATCTACATCATGATGCATCCTTGTAGCTACAATTAACACTTGGGTTGTCATGGGCAAGACAAGAGTAAACAGCAACTTAGAGTGGATCTCAATACTGTGGGGTTTTTTAAGAACCAATAAGAGCTCATAACCTTCCTGATAATCTCACTTACTCATTCGCTCCCACTCCCCATGTTGTCTTCACCATCTTCCTTGAGCCTGATGGTTTCAGTGCACAAAGCACTGAAGTTTCTTTGACCACTTATTAGTTGCTTTCCTTTCCCATGCTTATATGCTTTTTTTTGAAAAAAGAAACTTTAAAAGTCATGCTGCTGGCTTCTTTGCTGAAGAACTACATTGCCTCTTTCTCATTTTCAACTCTACCAGTATTAAGCCCTGCAGTCTATTTAAAAACAACTCAATGGGTTTGCTGATCATTAGTTTATACTTTGCTCCTTAGTGTGTTTCAACACTGACCTGGAATGCCTCTCTGGAAATGATCACTCAATCTCTGTGATGTGTTTGCTTTTACTAATTCATCAGAGATAAGGTGGTGGGTTGGGGGGTTTTGGCTTGTTTTTTTTGTTTGTTGTGTGAGGCGTTATTTGGGTTTGTTGTTGTTGTTTGTGTTGTTGGTTTTTGGGGTTTGTTTTTTTCAAAATGGGTTCATCTGACTGGGTAGAAACTGATCTGAAATGAAGAACTTGTTACAAAAACCTGCATGTGTGAGCTGTTGTTTCTTAGTTCCTTACCCTAGAGCAATCAGAGATTGTGTGGGCAGGAACTGTGGGCGTATCATTATGTACTTGAGAAATCATCTTTCCTGATATGGTCATTCTACCAAATCAAGACATTAAGGATTTCTCTTATCACTGGGAAGTCACTTCAGGACGCCAGTCATCTGTCTGTCAGACATGCAGATTTGCTCTCCCATTTAAAAGAAATGGGATTTCAAAAGCAAAGATATGGGAGGAAATTGAGATCAGAAATGTGGAATGGTGATTTTGAAACTTTGTGAAAATGCAAGAAATACTGATCCCAGAAAGTTCTACTAGGAAGATGAGCAACATGTTCTTTTGGAGATTTCTCTGATTGCAATGAAGTCTTAGAAGCTGGTACATGAGAAGAGAGCAGGAAATAACACAGTGGTTGTGCTTGGTCAGACAGCTACTTTGAGCTGCTTTAAGCTTGCAGACAGTGTTGTAAAGTCACAGAAAATTCCCTATTACCTTCCTTTCTGTCAAGTCTCAGATGACTAAGTCAAAACTAATCATAGAACAAGATGAGGCAAGAACATGCTTTTAACCAGAAATCTTACTGTTTCTGTCACCAGTGAAGTACAGAGTCTCCATCAGCTCCTTTGGCTTTGGTGGCTGTGATCCAAATCCCCCTTACTGCAATAGTTAGATGAAGCATTTAGACTGCATGAACTGATTATTTCACATCTTATCCTTTTGGGAATTGAGACAAAAGTTGTTATGGATAATAATAGCACCTGCTAATTAATCTGTAACAAGCCTTTGATGTTTGTACTAAGACTGCTTATTATCCATTAAACCCTGTGACTTAACCCACCTCATGAAACCATCCATCACTTTCTAGAATCTGACCTTACTCTGTATCAACAGACATTCTCCCGTGTCTATTATATTTTATTTTTAATAAGTGACTTTTCAAACTCCCAAGTGATGTTGCCCCTGCCAAATTCAGCTTCAAAGGGTGTCCTCTCTGTCAGCGTGGTCAAGAATTGTGGAAATAAGCAGTGTGTTTGCTTGTGGAATGAAAAACAAGCTAAATGGTATGTCTCTAGCCTTGAATTCTTATAGAAAGAGAGTGGGGTAGGAAAAGCAGCATCTTTTGCTGCTAGAATATTGTGTCCAGTTTGGGCAAGAAGAGTGAGTTCAGTAGAAGGCACCAGGGGGATTGGAGTTGGGGCATGTGCCTCATGAGAAGAGGCTGAAAGAACTGAGCTTGTTCAGCCTGGAGAGGAGAAGACCCAGGGGATATAATTGCAGCCTTCCAGTGACTTTGAGGAGGTTGCTAAGGAGATGGAGTCAGGCTCTTCACAGTGGGGCATGGTGGGAAGATGAGAAGCAACATGCAGAAGTTGAAATGTGAAGTCCAAAGTGGCTATAGAGAGAAACCTTTTCCCTACAAGGATGGTCTAGCAGTAGAGTAGGTTGCACAGATATCTTGTGCAATCTCCTTTCTTGGAAGTCTTCAAGACCAGACCGGATCAAGCCCTGGAGCAACCTGGTCTGACCTGATAGCTGACCCTGCTTTGAGCAGGAGGCTGGACTAGATAAAATGCTGAGGTCCCTTTCAACCTGCATTCTTCTATAATCCTGTGTATGACATAGGTTTCTTTACTGACTTTATTTCAGTTATGTTTTGAGGAATATTCCATGAATTCCAGCACTATTCAGTGTACCCTGTTTCAGAAACTGTCTAAAGTTCATTTACATGTTAGTTTTGCTTGCTAGACAGTTCTGAA
The DNA here is from genome assembly GCF_020740795.1 of Apus apus. Classification (NCBI taxonomy): domain Eukaryota; kingdom Metazoa; phylum Chordata; class Aves; order Apodiformes; family Apodidae; genus Apus; species Apus apus. The sequence goes on along the minus strand of NC_067299.1, from coordinate 6,509,723 downwards.
TGAGGAAACAGTTGCTTTAGTCAGTGGTGTACACCACTGAATAATGAAATGAAAATAATGAGCAAATGAAAAAATATGTAGAAGAAATAGTGAGAAGATATCTTCAGACTGAAGTCTTTATTTAGATTTGTGATAAGAGACAAAATTCCCTACATTAGTCCAAAGATTTACTCCATGAACTGGAACTGGCAGCAGATGGACAGAAACTTGCTTTCTGGTGTACTCAACAGAGACAAACAGGGTAAATTGTCTGTATTTCAATGTATAAGTGTCTGCTAGGCTCTCACCTTAAAATCAATGAAAACTAACTAAAAATACCCTGAAGATGCTAAAGAATGTGCCATGTAAATTGTCCTTTTTGGTAGGGGAAGGTAGATAGTTGCTAGTAAAGGAGTTGTAAACTCATTACCACAAACCCTCAAGCATTAGCTTTTTTCCCTAACTCTGAGAGGGAAAGTAATTACACTCACACGTGATGTAATATTCACATGTTGAAAGCTGTGCAGGCTGAGGCAAAACTGCCCTAACTGGAGTGCTTTGCAAGATGTCATTAAAAACAACTTAAGGAGTGAAAAGGCTCATAAAGATAAAACAGAGCCATAAAATTTCCTGAGAAAAGCCCTGTCTTCTTCCAGGGAGAAGAATAGCAGCTGAACACACTGATTTTGTGCAGGCCAAGCTGTGCTGACCAGAGTTTGATGCTTGAACATGTAGAAAAAAAGGAAATGATTAGGAAAAAGGTGGTATAAAGGGAAAGTTAGAGACTTGTAGATCAGCAGTAAAGAGAAGCACGTGAGTTGGATTGAAATGGTTTCAATGGTGCTAAATGTTGCAGTGAAAATGCACAGAGAAATCTTGTAGCTAGTTAATCTTGCAAATGAGTTTCCTTTTCCAGCAGAGAGAACTGGTGTGCTGTCTTCAGGTGTGAGGGGAGGTGGACTCATTACTGGGTGTACTTCTGGTACAGGTGGTAGTGGGAGGCAACACTTTCTTTCCTGAGGGACTTAGGCAGGCAGGTTTCACTACTAATTCTAATTAGGAAAAAAGGGACAGATTCCACGTGGACTAAAACATTTAAATATAGAAGTCATCTAAAACTTCTTTTCCAAAATCAAATACACCCATTTCTGGCAGATTTTTCACACTGGCTCTTAGTGGTAGTAAATATTTGGATCCAGAGAATCAGAGAAAATCTTCTGTTCCAGAAAGTGGTGGAACAGATGGGGGGCTTTTCTTCTTTTTATTTTTTGTGTCATACAACTGACATATATGAGATGTTGGTGTAATTAATGTCTCTCTCTGCCAGGACTTACATGGAGGTTATGTCATGGTTTTGTGTTGGACTGTGGTCACAGCACCAAGCCTGCCTGAGTTTAAGAAGTGTTTGGATGATACTCTCAGGCACATGGTGTGAATCTTGGGGTGCCCCACACAGGGACAGGAGTTGGACTGGATGATCCTGATGGGTCCCTTCCAACTGAGCACATTCTGTGTTTCAATGATAAATTTAAGTCTGTCCAGCCAGGTTGACCCAGAGAAATATGGATAGGTACAAACAGGAGTGCTTTCCAATGCACAGGCAAATCTGTGAGGATGAATTGTTGACTACTAATAAATGAGGCTGTCAAAGCTGGTCCCAGACATCTATTTCCAGATCTGGTGTTTTCCAGAATATGGCTTCTTGAAGAAGATTTCTTTGTGGGCTTAGTGATAGTGCCAAACCACAGTCAGGGTGGGTGCTAAAGGCAACGTGGTCAACAGAATGAGATTTAGCATTTCTAGATGTGATAAATGTTCCTGTGGCTGTTTCCTTCTTGATACCCATGCATTTAATCCCTTTTCTTATCAAATTGATAAGCAGGCTGGGATGGTATTGACATAGAATTATTAGGCAGTTTTGGAGAAAAGTTCCCAGCTGGTCATTTTGAAGAAATAAATTACAGAGATAGAAGTGCCAGAGATCTGGGTACTTGACAGAAAGAAAGATATGGTAAATAGGCAAATCAGGGACCTTGAAATAACTGCTTTTTTTTTGTTGTGGACTGTTCAGTGGAGCCATTTTAAGGTTCTTGGAGCAAATGACCAAGATGTCAAATGATTCCTTCTCGATGTCAAGCCCATCAGCTGCTCCAGCGGTTGCAACTGGAGCAAATGTTGTACAGAGTTGAACAGGAGGGTGTCTTCTCTTCTGGTCAGGAGTTAGTAATGTCTTGTGAATTCCTTTTGGCCTTTTTGAGCACCCAACCTCACAGTCTATTTAAAAAATGTCTCACAATTGCTTCATAAAGAAAGCACATGATTTAGTGGCATAAATAAGGAAGCAGTGCACTTTCAGGAGACAAAATTTTTCATAAGTGTGCTCTTGTCCCCCTCAAATTTAGTTTCATTGATTGTCCCTCAGTGAGGAAATACAGAAGTGGAGCAGGAACCATCCTTCTCAGGACATCACAACTGGTCCATGTTCTTTAGAGCTAGACTTTTCTGTCTGGGATGCAGTACCACAGTGAATGTAAACACTTGCTTTGGGAATGAGATTCAACCAAAACCAATGTCTGAACTTGTGCCTAAGACCAATTTCTATTGACCCAAGTCAAGGGAAAGATAGTATCTTTTCAACATGTGCACAACAGGAGACAGTATGAACATGCCAGTCAGGAAGGCACTCAAATGTGGAGATAAGTAGGGTGAGAAAAATTTAAAAGAATGAAAAACACAGTCTCTGGGTCCAGTACAGGAGGACAAGGAAAATGCTACAGTTGTACACATCAGAGGTTTTGTGGGAAAGGCTGATGGGAAGGTTAGTGATGCTTCAGCAGAGAGGACAGGCTTTCCAGTTGCTCAGAGCTCCAGAGGTAAAGACCTCAGCACAGTCCTCAAAAGGAAGAGAAAGAGAAATTGCTGTGAATGTTGTCATTGCCTGTTGTCACAGTAAGTTTACAGTAACCTAGAGAATTATCAGAAAAAGATCACGCTATGGGGGGGGGGGGGGGAAAGGCATTTCAAAGTATGTTTTCTGATTATTTCCTGGTACAGGTAAGATACTGAATCTTCCAATGATTTAACTTCCTTCATCCAGGATGGAGCACTGTTGCTTCTGTTTGCATCTAAAGTTCTCCTGAGCATGCGTTGTCTGTTTTAGTATTAAGCAAAAATGTGATTTTAATTCTTTTAATGTTGAGTCTGTGTGCTTCCAAAACTGAATGTGGCAGAAATGCACTGCATTATGGGCAAACTTCAGGACCTGAGGATTTTGGTGGACTTCCCAATAGGCTTAGTAATAACCTTTTTCACAGCTCTTTAAACTCTGAAGACACCGTCTCTGTTCATATTTCATGCAAAGCAGGGGCTGTATTTTGTAATTACTCTGATGTAAGCACGTGGAATCAGTCATTTAGGAGAAAGTTATGTAAAAGGTAAGAAACAACAGCTCCTCCATTTCAGCAATTTGTGATGACATCCTGGAATAAGAGCCCTTATCATTGCCCAGACTGACTTGAGAGACATATTTGGTGTCAACTGCAAGTAAGTTTTGAAGTTCTATTAAGATGAAGGACATCATCCATCCTCCATCATAGCAGAGGCTTATATCCCTACTCAAGGATTTCATAGAGTGGCCAAATCGGCCTCTAGAACTAAAGCATTATCTACTCAACCTCATGGTTTCTGGAGCAGTGTCTGTGGAAGTGAATTGTTTTAATGATCCCATGGGAAATAATATGATTGGCTGTATGTTCCTTCACATTGTGGTTAGGAACTGTGCTGTGAGATCAAAATTTTGTGTATGTTTTAGCAATATTTCTTTGGATGAAAAGCAGCACAGAAATGCAGAATGCAGATATACCTTATAAAAATAGTCCTCATTATTTCTTAGACTGAATTTTAGCTTCTGTTCTCTTTTGTTTAAGGTATTTTTAACTTTCAGAGCTTAATTTTATTTTATATCTCAGTATTCTGTTCTTCATCTCAACCCAGAAATGTATGGATTGTTTTTTGAAAATCAGTATTTAAATCTCTTGTGTTACCTGACTTTGATTGGAATCATAGAATCACAGACTGGTTTGGGTTGGAAGGGACCTTCAAGATGTTCTAGTTCCAACCCCCCTGCATGGGCAGGGACACCTCCCACCAGCCCAGGTTGCTCAGAGCCCCATCCAAGCTGCCCTTCAACACTGCCAGGGATGGGGCAGCCACAGCTTCTCTGGGCAACCTGCTCCAGTGTCTCACCACCCTCATAGTGAAGAATTTCTTCCTAATGTCTCACCTGCATGGGCAGGGACACCTCCCACTCAATCAGGTTGTTCAGGTTGTTGCTTAGAAATTCTGAATCCTTCTGATAATCAGTCACTCAAGCTGGAATTTCCTCCTCAGCCCATGCTTTTACAGAGGGACAAATTTGCAGTTCTGTAGTTCACTGTTTTTTCCCAAGGAAAAAGGATCTTCTGGCATGTGATAATCTGAATGGAATCTTTCTTTGCAGTCAGCTGTGATGCACAGGAATTGAGATAACCAGCACTGGTCCATACTTCTTTCTCTATCCATCTCCAGCTTTTCCTTGTGCTCCACACAGTGACATCTTCAATAAAAGTGAAGTCAAGGAGCACAGGGCATGCAGCCCTGCAGCCAGCCATGCACAGGACACAGGGGTTTATGCCCACTCAGCTGCCAAATGCTGTGTTACCTTTTTTGCTTTCATCTGGGCTTGACTGCTGGGGCTGAGGATCCTGCTGGTGAGTCAATATGTCTCAGAGGTCATTTCTGCTTGAGACAACGTGCACCCAGGCACACAGATATCTGGTTATTGGTTGTCTCGATTGCTTAGTCCCTCTGGAGGTGAGTCAGTGTCTCAGAGGTTGTTTCTGTGGGAGACAACGTGCATCCAGGCACACAGAAATCTGGTTATTGGTTTTCTGATTGCTTTGTCCTTCTTTCACTTCCTTCTGCATGTTTGTAATGTGAACATGTGGGAATTTTGAAAAGGGTGGCTGAATAGGGGATTTTGCTACTACTGCATTTCATATTTTGGCCTAACTCTTAAACTTGCAGACAGGAAGGGAAGGGTTTACTGGTACAGACTGTAAGTTTAACACTCTCCTTAGCTTTCATTTTCACCATCAGATGTTCAAATAGTGAAATTTTCCATTCTGCCCTGTCATCCTTTAACCTGCCATCTGATGCTGCCTTGATCAGGAGATAGCAAATGTAACATGACACTTTTTGCCCTAAATGGCTGGTTTTAATATACCGTAAACCTGCAGAAACTAAAAAGGAGTCCAGATGGTAGATTTGGAATCCGACTTGTATTTGTATATTTCAAAGTGCCTAGACCTGAGTCTTTTATTTTGCTTTTGATACAAAGTTGTTATGCCCACTTTATAAAGAAGATTTCAAAATAATGAAGAAGCCAGTGAAGAAGATGCTACAGTTAATGGTAAATACGTTAAAATCACTAACCAAAGAGCCAGGTTTGTCATCTTGCAAAATCTGAGGCAATATTAAAACCAAACACATTTTCTTTGGGAAATGAAAAACCAAACCAGTGTACAAGATGATGATTACCACTAGTCAATATGGGGAGGTATTTGGGAACACTAATTTTAACAGTAGTTATTACTAATTGTAGTTTCTTTGTCAGCAACCACTAGAAGCTTCCAATAAAAACAGTGAATCTCTTGAGGTTCCACAGCATAAAGGGAGGAAGAACTGGTCAGAAGTTGTTTTGTTTCATTGTGTAAATCTTCACTCAAGGACATTTTTGGATGAGAAGTGCAAAGTTTCTAGCAAACTGAGACTTCTAGATACTATCCCAGGGTGGTCTAGCTCCCAGTCTGACCCAAACCCTCAACATAGTTGAGGGGACAAAGGGTAATGGATTAAAACTGAAAGAAGGGAGAATTAGATTAGACATTAGGGGGAAATTCTTCACTGTGAGGGTGGTGAGACACTGGCCCAGGTTGCCCAGGGAAGCTGTGGCTGCCCCATCCCTGGCAGTGTTGAAGGGCAGGTTGGATGGGGCTTGGAGCAACCTGGGCTGGTGGGAGGTGTCCCTGCCCATGCAGGGGGGTTGGATCTGGATGATCTTTAAAGTCCCTTCCAACTCAAACCATTTTATGAATCTATGATTATTTATGTATTTATTTACCTCTGAGTTGAATAAGTACAGAGAGGCTTTCCTGTGGCTCATTGCTCCATCATAGCAGGCGTTGGACACTGCCCAAACATAGTGACAATACTTGTCTTAAAATAACTTTCAAAGTATCTAATACACACTGAACTGTTGCCAGGGAAATTATGTCTATTCTACTGTTAAGGAAAAGCAAGCTGGAAAATGTGAATGAAGTCTCATCACCAGTAGAAAAAACAGCCCTTCAGCCCAGAAGAGGAACAGAAAGTGAATGAATGTTCTTGATGGACCAAATTACTGGAGTTATTTGTACCACAAGGCACTGATGTGTGAAAGAAGTAGTGAGTATTTTACTAAAAGGCACGAGTCAGTTTCCATGATGTAAATGGTCTTTTGTGATCTGACTGCATTTTGACTGATGTTATACCCTTTGGTGTCTCACCTTGGGGTGAACATTTCCTGGTCAGTCAGTGAAGTTAATCAAATGGAGTAAAGCAGGAAGCAGAATACATTTCCTCAGGAAAAGGAAATGCATAAAGAACAGAGCCATCAGTTTGCAAATGCAGATAGATTCCTGCATCCTCATCACAGGAGGAGCATGTGAAATCTTAACACATCTTCTGAGGTGCCAAGTGTTTAGAGATGCCTGCAATGTTGTGTTTCAGATTCGTGATGTCGTAGGCAACGTTTCTGAAAGACTGTGGTGGAGACATCTCAAATGGTTAGAAAATAGGAAAAGGGAGTTAGAAAAAAAAATCATTAGTAATTTATGAAAAGTTGGGAGAGTTGAACATCATCTCTCTAGGGTTACACAACATTAGGAAAATCAGCCCTTGTCATCATCAGCTTTGCCTCAGTGTAATAGTTCTTTGAAGACTCAAGGTGTCCTGATCTCAGAGCAATCACACAAACAGAGCTTGTTCTTTAAATGTTTTTAAGAATATAGCTGTTTGATCTGACGCAGACTATTGTAGTCAGACAAGGAATGTGACTTGATTGGAAAGAAATTGCAGAAAGCTGATTGTTGAGGCTACAGGTCATCACATTTTCAGAAACAAAACAAAATTGTACACAAAATGACAGGATGGTTCGAATGCCATGGAATAGGTCAGCTATTCTGCTCTGAAAGGGCACCTCTTTCATCAAGGTTAATGCAAGAAAAGCAACTAGTTCTTGCATTTTGATATGGCAGAGACACAAGTCACTGTGCAAAAATAGGAAATATGTGTGGAATTGGTTTTCTGAAGGAAGAACTTTCCAAGCAGTGTAGAATATTTGTAGGAGTGCACAGTGAGCTCATTTAGTTAATCTCTGACTCCACCTAAGAAATGAATGGTGCTCTCTTATTATACAGAAGGAGTTTTATTATCAACTTTGGTGAGTAAAAAAGCAGGTCCTGTTTGAAAAACTGGAGTGATTAAGGGGTTCCCTGAATGGCTGTACCTCAGCCAATGCTTTAAACAATTCTCATGAGGAAAGATGTTTCTTTTCTGGTTATTCCAAATCTGAATTTTCATATCTAATCTCTACATAGCCTTTCCTTGATTTCAGCAGTCTCCAAGCACAGAGAAATAAGGAGGCTGAGTAAGAAAAGCTTAGGAACCATTGGACATCATAGAATTCACTTAAATTTCTACTAACATATGGGTTTTTTTACAGTACAAGACATTAAGATTCCCCATGTTCTGTAGAAAAGAGAGGTCAGATTTAATAAGAAAGAGAAGGATTCAAATAGAATTTTAAAACCCTGCTAAAAGAGCAAATGTGAAGAAGAGTTGTAACCTTTTTCTTTGACCTCTGAAGTTTCCTTTCAGTTCAAGCACCTTCACTTTGACCCTTAAGATACATAAAGTTGTATTCACACTCCAGCAATTAAAACTGTCTATATGGTTTGGGAAGAGCTGTCATGGATCAGAAGCAAGGTAGAAATTTGTGGCATGGCATTGGCTCACACAGCTCACACTTTCTTTCTGCCTGCTGATTCCTTGTCTGGAATACTTTAAGCAAAGTGGTGTCAAGTGATAATTCTGGTGAGAGGAAGGGCATCCTGTAAAAAAAATAAAATTCTGAGTGTGAACCTTTGTGAGCAGTGGATGCAAAGAAGCTTGTGCTTGATACAGTCAAGGAGATGAGTGCTCAGACTACAGAAAACACAGATCTAGTTTTCAAAGTCTGTTTTTCTCTAGCAACCCTGGATGGGACATATACAGGTGTATTGATGCATGAACACATGTACACATAACTCAGTTTACCTCTAGGGGTGCTTTACACTGTTACCTAATGGTCATTTTTAAATAGAGAAACTAGACACAGAAAGATGAAAATGCCTTGCCTGAGCTTGTCCAGGAAAAATGTGACAGATGAAAAGAATGTTTCCTGGTTTCTCTTGCAGCCTTATCCCTTATTTAGCAGATGTTTAATTAGCACCTGTAAATATTTCTCTAGTTATCATTGCAACTATGTTGACCTTGGATTAGTCAGCAGATTTAAGAATGGCCTTTAATGTGAAAAGAGTTCTAAACAGTTTCCTTCAGATAATTCTACATAGTATCAATGAGCAGATAAGTGAGGCCAAAATCTGTGTGTCTGCTGGAATCTTGCAGCATTCCTGAGGCTGCAGCTGCCTGCCTGAGTGCCACCCTTGGCTCCAGGACCACTTTGGCTTTCAGACCACAGGTAGAAACCTAATTTTGTAATATCTGAATGTCCACGTGTTGCCTAAAATTGAAAATCAGCTCAGTAATTCCATCTTTGGGCCTTCTCCTACCTGAAGGGGGTCTACAGGAAAGCTGGGGAGGGACTTTTTATAAGGGCATGGAGTGACTGGATGAGGGGTAATGGTTTTAAGCTGGAAGAGGGGAGATTTAGTTTCAACATTATGAAGAAGTTCTTCACTATGAGGGTGGTGAGACACTGGCCCAGGTTGCCCAGGGAAGCTGTGGCTGCCCCATCCCTGGCAGTGTTGAAGGGCAGGTTGGATGGGGCTTGGAGCAGCCTGGGCTGGTGGGAGGTGTCCCTGCCCATGCAGGGGGTTGGATCTGGATGATCTTTAAGGTCCCTTCCAACTCAAACCAGTCTATAATTCTATGATCTTCATAATCTGGCTGTCCTGCTGGCATTCATGCAACACTGTGGGAATAGTTTATACTTCAGGGAGTTGCAGTTTCCTTCCAGTTTTTCTAGTGTGTTGGAAAAGCACAAAGGTACAAACCTCATAGACAGAACAGAGAGCCCTGGAGGGGAAGAAATTCCACAAATACTCTATTGAAAAAGGTCCTTCAAAACTTGATCAAAATTAAGGAAATAGTGTATTTTGTTAACCAAAAAATACCTGTCCTTAGTTGTGATTGCCTGGTGAAGTGCTTAGGCTTTAAAGCTCTGTGGTTCTGTAGAAGTTGTTTATGAAAGTCATAGACTTCTTCTGTAGTATTTGTTTATGAAAGTTATGGAATTATTCTGTAGTATTTTTAATGAAAGTTATAGAATTATTCTGTTGAAGTTGTTTATGAAAGTCATAGACTTCTGTAGTATTTGTCTGTAAAAGTCAGACTTATTTTGTAGAATTTGTTTATAAAAGTAATAGACTTATTCTGTAGAATTTGTTTATGAAAGTCATAGACTTATTCTGCAGAAGTTGTTCATAGAAGTCATAGACTTACTCTGTAGAAGTTGTTTATAAAAGTCATAGACTTACTCTGTAGAAGTTCATATAAGTCATCGACTTTTTCTGCAGCTGCTGGTTCGATGTAGAGGGCAGCTGCATCCAGCGAGAACATCTGCAACTGTTCTTTCAGGAGTCGGGTTTATTTTTAGATTTTTAACATTGCCTGCCATGAAAAAAAACCTGCTCCGGGTGATACCCTGCCCTTACCAGCAGCGGGTGTAGCAATCGGGGTGAGGGCAGGCTGCGGGCGGGGGATGCTCAGCCCAGCAGGAACTGCCCGCGCTCCTCCCGCACACCCATCGGGGCGGGAGCACCGGACCCTCCGGGATTCCCCCTTCCCTGCTCAGCCTGGCTCTGCTCTTTTGCATACACGAGCCTGCAGTATAAAATGCTTTTGCCTCCCAGGAGGGCAAGAGAGCAGGAGAGATTCAAGGAGAGGAACTTGGAGAGAGAGAGCAGCATCTCCTTGCGGGGCAGGACGGTCTCTCCCAGGAGCAGGGTAAGCTGTGCCCGGGGTTCCCTGCCCATCCCTTTGCTCCCAGCAAGGGGAATAACTATGGCAAAGTGGGGGGCTTTTTTTTCCCACGTCAGGAGCAAAGTGTTGGAACTGGTCTCCTGCTGTGTTTCCAAGCTTTCCTGCTGACGACTTGATTCTCCTTTCTGCTCGTGTAAAAGTTTGTGCTTCTGACAGGTTTGGTGGTCGATTTTATTTCAAGAGCCCTGTTGTGGAGCAGGCAAAATGCAAGCAAGTCCTTACTCTGAATGCCAGCAAATAGAAAATGTGTGTTCTCTCTTCTATATTGGTTTTTTCTTTTTCTATTTTTCCTTCTTTATTTTTCTATTTTTTCCTTCTTTATTTTCCTGTTTTTCCTTCTTTTAAAATTTTTTCCCCTTCTTTTTTAGCTTTTCTTATTTTTATTATTTTTAATGTCATTGTTTTTATTTTTCCCCTTTTTGTTGTTTTTTTTTTAATTTATTTTGTCTCCTTCTTTTCTCTTTTTTTTGTGTATTTTTTTTTTCTGTTGTGCTGAGGGTTTTTTTTCCTTTTTTCTCTCTCTCTCCCTCTTTTCCCCCTCTGTTTTACAAAAATGTAGAGGACACTGCAGCATTTTTTTTTATTGCAAAATAGTAATTTAGATTTGTTCCTATTTTGTAACTGTAGAGAAATGCTTCTTACACAGTTTCTGTTACTTGGAGTAGCAGACAAGTCCTTACAGTTTCTGCACAGTGAATTGTATGCACTTCTTGTGGGATTTTACAGCAGACAGCATCTTGGGAGCCCAGCAGTATAAATTTTACTGAAAAAGCAATACAAATAACAAAATCATGCATAATTTACATCAAGAATATGTGGCAATGTGTATTTTATTTATTTATCTTTGAGTTTTTTTGAAAAACATCTGGGTTTTATTGATGTTATGAACCAGATTCAGCTGCTGCTTCTGCTTTCCCTACCAATTTCCTAGTTTGCTCTTTTTCTCCTGTCACACAAAATCCATTTTAAGGTAAGAATCTAGCAGAAAATGTATGTTCAAACAAAAGGCATGAAACTTTGTACATTCTTATATTTATGTTTCATTCAAATATATGCTGTGTGTGTATGTATATGTATATATATATATCTCTTACAAAATATAGGAGTCAGAATCTCAGATTCCATTTGTCTCTGCCAGATGAATACATTGCAAAATGTTTTGGCTAATTTACAGACCAAGTTTTTTTTTTTTAATTATTGTTATGTTAATACACAGCAACATTTTACATCCCTTTTCCTAGCTAACATACAGTCATGTGATTTAACAGAAGATTTAATAACACTTAACAAACTTGAAAAGCACCAAACTTGGGAAACCACAAGTGTCAAGGAGTGCTTTTCATAGAAGGAGAGCATGAATGTGTTTTACTTAGCTACTGGTATTTGCTGGTTTATGCAACTGGGTTTTGTGCAACATTTGAAATTCTCTTGCCAGTGTTTTAAAATAAGGCAGCATGAGACTGAAAAAGGTAACTGTTAGTTTTGGTATCAATTTAGACTCAAGCAGTTTTCCTTCTTAGAACAGGAAGCTGATTAGATGAAATCAGTCTGGTGAGTTTCTGAGCCCTTTTAAAGGGAGTTACCTTCTTGGTTAAAAACTGACCTTGTTTTTTTTCCATCCTCAGAAGTGTTCCCACATCACACAAGACAAGATTTCAGCTCTGTGAACTGAAGTCATAACCAAAGCACATAAAATGTTGTGCCCGTGGCAGTTCGTGTTCAAGCCTCGTGCTGCTAAGAACCACTCCCCTGGAGAGAAGGATATCAATAATAACCTGGAGAAAAATAGGAAGATCCATGGGTAAGATCTTTGTCTTTGAATGCTTTCATAGTTTCTCTTAATTGGAAAAGGAAGGACATTTGGTGACTTGGGGTCTGGAGAAACCTGTAATGCATTTCCAAAGCAATATTAACCAAAGAACAGTTGGCCCTGGGGGTCACTGGGTGGTGTTGCCTTGTAAGGTGCATTTTAACTTTTGCATCTAACTTACACAATCATTGAGGAAAGAAATAATTTTGTTTTCTCTTTCACAGTCTTAAGTTTATTTGGTGTGTTCTAATGGTTGCATGGATGCTAGGACTTAGGGGGCATGTGTATGCTATAAATATTAGCAAAGTGATTATTATTAGCTGTAATTAAGTTGGTAAAGTATTTCCGTGATACAATTTATACAAGACACTGTATAAAATAATGGCACATGCATATTAAATTTCTCTAGGTTTAGGCTTATTTAAGCTTTCTATTGCATACCATTTCTTTCTCTGACCATTCCCTACCCTTTCATTGATCAAAGTAATTTATATTAAATTGTGAAGATACGTGAAGCTGACTATTGGAAGTGGGTGGTCACACATGCTCTGCTAGCTAAAACACATCACTGCCCCCTCCAAACTAAGGGCTTCGTTGGGAGTTTCTGGTCTGGATGCCTCTCAGGTGTTTTTGAACATAATCTGAAACCTGATATCCAAATCAAAAAGTAGACTTAATGCATAAAACAAAGGAAATTAATACAAAAGTATGCTATTTGCTTCATAAGCTGGAGGCTGGACCGAGCTGAAGTTTTCATATCTTAAGATTTCAACCTCTTTGTTTAATTCCTCTGAGTATTCTCTAGGCAGATCATAATTGTAGAGGTGCCCTTTTTTAGCTTCCTGCAATGATACTCAGCCTTTACCATCCCAGGCCATATTGGTTGTTTTCTCTCCCACCTAGTGGTCTGGACAGGGTGATGGTTGCTTCACTATTGACTTCTACTCCACCCCTCATGCTGCTGTGAACAGTTGGCTTCTTGACTCAGTGCATCTTTCAGGGACAGCTCTGAGCAACTCCCTATTGATGCTGCAGGTAAAACTAGCAAAAACCAAGCATGTTGTGTTATACTGAATTGTCTTTCTCTCTCTTAAAGCTTAGAAAATAAGGATGCCAAATTATATGATCTGAGCAAGAAGTGGGTAGAGACGGCACCTGCCAGAACTCCAGCCAAGGCCAGCGATGGGAGTGAGGTCTGTTCCTGGCATCATTGCTTGATACTAACAGTTCACAGGAGTTGTACTTACTGCTCAGAACTTCTCCAAGTCCTCATGTGAGGACTAACTGTGGTTACATGGGAGATCTTTGGATGAAAGATCTTTTCTGAACTAAAAGGAGCTTGGTATGACAAGGGAAAGAAAGAGGTGACCTGATGGGACCGGAGTGCCCGATGCCTTCATTCACCTTTGAAAACCCAGCCTTTAATAACACATGAGGCCTTTCTCTAAAATTGTCTGGTTCACTGTTTTCCTGAGACAGTTAACTACTATGTTAAGAGACTTTCTTGGCACTTAAAAGGTGTTTGCAGTGTCAGATACTGTTTCATAAGTACAAGAATACTTGTTTCCCATTTCATATCAAACTGTGGTTAATAGTTTTGTACTCAAATTAGTAAATACATTGCAGAAGATCACATTTATACCTAGTTTCTTGAACATAATTTGTAGCATTTTAGTGGTCAAAATATAAAATGAAGCTTTAGATATTTAATACGTGTGAAGAGAGTGTGTATTTTTATCTTTTCTCTGTCCAGAACCCTCCCCAAAATGATATTAAAGCTTCAAACCAAATATCAAGATGTCCAAGACATGTAAAAGTAAGAAACTTGGAAAATGGATCCAGCTTTCTTGACACACTACACCTGTCAGCAAAGGAGGTAAGATATGGAAACCTGAATAGTGATTGTTCATAACTTGGAAAAGATACAGAGTGCAACACTGGGTTTTGATATTTTATTGTTTTTCAGATTATCAACTGCAGGACCAAAGCCTGCCAAGGGGCACTCATGACCCCAAAGAGCCTTGTGAAAGGTCCTAGAGATGGGCCAGTTCCACCAGCAGAACTTTTACCTCAGGCAATAGACTTTATCAAGCAGTACTATGATTCATTTAAAGAGTAAGCCAACTTTACCTTCTTTTTTTGTATATACAGCCTCTACCTGCCTACCTGTTCATGAGACTACACGAGTGTTTGTTTTCTTCACAGCTATTGGCAACTAACCTGTTACATAGTGTGCATTCAAAAACTAGCTAAAGACTGTTAGGAAAGGTAAATAACACTGTTACTGCACTTTATGTGCTATATCTGCCAATCCCAGGTCTGGGAATACTAAAATGGACCCTGTACAGTGTACTCCTCACCCCCATCCCTTCAGAGTTTGTTAAATTAAAGTGTGTAAACAGCTTGATTAGGACTCTCTTTCAGAATGTTACCTTCTTAACATTGGCTGTTAATGGGATTAGCTCCTATTCAGATCAATCTTAGATGTGAATAATGTGGATGATGGTTTTTGTTTGTGCTGTTCCAAGGATCTTTTCTCTGTGCTCTTTTCGTTCTGTTTTGACTCTCAAGGCTTTAGCCAAGGATTGGAAGGCTGGTCTCTTGCTTCTCAACCTTGCTCTGTGATACAATCAACATCAGCTCACTGAGCACACTAAGAGGGATGATCTAGCTTTAGAAAAGAGGTTTTGTTTTCACACAAATGGACATGGTGCAGGGACATCTTGTTGCAGGAAAAGCTGGAACACCTGATTGAGATCCAAGAGTTTGCAGTGACAAAGTTTTCACATGACAAGCTTTCAAGTGACAATTCAGTGTTTGCTCATCCCCCTGCAGAACGTTATCAGACTTTCAAAGGGACTCAGCCACATAATGGCTACTTCTTCAGGCACTTTGAAGTCTTCTACAAAGCTCTCTTCCATCTGAACCTTTCTGAGAGTCCCTGTCTTACATGCAGGCTGTGCTCACTTGACAGCATATTACATTTGCACATCTCTGTGCTTCTGCTCATGGCTATTTGATCACATTGATTTACACTATCTTACATGCTTGCCCTTGATCTTTCATCTTGTTGAAAATGTGAAAACTCTCAGACAGTGCAAGCTATTTTCATTCTATCTGTAAGCCAACAAAACAATTTTTGTCTGTGCTGGGATAAATATTTCCTAGTGTTTTGACTTCATTCTCTGTTATCAAGCTAAAGAATTTTAGAGGTGGTTTCCCTGACAAAGAAATTGCTCAGCACTTCCTTTTAAGAATGAAAATCCTACTTACTTTGCCCAGGAGAGCTGTGTCCCTGTGAAAATAATAGAGCTTTGAGAAGACAGTCACTATAATCCTACTGCTGGGCTGAAGTTAGTGTGTTCTCTAGTTTTCATTTACTTATGATTTGACCATTTTTTTCCAAACTAATCCAGAAAATCCCAGTTTAAACTGAAAACTCTACACAGAAAATCTTGTGATCAATCCATGTATGTGCTGGGTGGTGATAGATAAGTTACAGGGACAAGCTTCTCAGTGTTTATCCAGATCTCATAGATACTAATCCCCTCCCTGGAAAGCTACCTTCATCCTGGCAGATAAAATCAGTGATGTAAGTAGAACTCTTCTCTTACAACAGGATGCTCAAAAGCTTGATGGCTTCAGCAATGCCTGTGCTCTTCTTGACCCAGAACATAAGAGAAGGTCTGATGTTTAAATCAGTTCTAAGTAATGACATTTTCATTGTTTCTTTTCATGGCTATTTCCCATTCAAAAGGCCAAAAATAGAAGAACATCTGGTCCGACTGGAAGCAGTGACCAAGGAAATAGAGAAAACAGGAACCTACCACCTGACAAAGGATGAACTGATCTTTGCTGCCAAACAGGCCTGGAGGAATGCACCTCGGTGTATTGGGAGAATCCAGTGGTCCAACCTACAGGTAACCTGTGAGCCATCATGGCCAAGCAGTCATCTGGAGTAAATCAGCAAAATGTCCTTTGCTAAAATATGCCAGTTGCTTCAACTGAGGACCACTCCTCCTGTACATATCACAAGATCAACGTGTGTAGGAACCAACTGTATTGTGGAACCACGTCTTGGTCCTTGGAGGACTGTGATGTGTGACAATATTGCTCTCATATGAGAACAATAAAAATTAACCTTTCCTAGTGGAGCCACAATTAAATGAAGAAATACTGATTTTTATTTCATTTTCCCCCGTAATCTTTCATTTCCTTAAATGCATCAGAAAACGAAGGAGCTTACATTACTGTTTCAAAATCAGCTTTCTTTCTTCATGTTTCTTTTGGAAACACAGGTCTTTGATGCACGTGATTGTAGAACAGCAAAGGAAATGTTTGAGCATATCTGTCATCACATTCAGTATGCCACAAACAATGGAAATATAAGGTAGGTGTCTTTAATTTTAATTTTAAGCAACAAAAATCGCATCCAGATCTGGATTCCAAGGACTTGAAATGGTCTATCTAAATATTTTGACAACTTGTGTCTGCTCTTAATTCTCCTGGTGCTTAACTGTTCTTCCAACCATTTTGAAATATTGTAACTTCCATGGCTGATGTTGCAAAATCTGTGGTAATTCCTGGGGGAAAAGAGACCATTTGGAGATTCAGGGAAGCGGGTGGAGAGGATGAATGATTTTATTTCTACTGGTGTTTATTTTGGAAATACAAATTGCTGTGGGTAACAATTAATGTCTTAATAATTAGAAGGTGTTTGATGTGCTGCTGTGGTGTAAGGAGATGTGTTTGTCTCTCTGGACAGATCAGCCATCACTATCTTCCCCCAGAGGACTGATGGGAAACATGATTTTCGTATTTGGAACAGCCAGCTCATCCGCTACGCTGGGTATCAAATGCCAGATGGGTCTATCTTGGGAGACCCTGCCAGTGTGGAGTTCACACAGGTACCCTTCCAAATACAGCATCACAACTGCTTCCCAACTCATCTAACCCATCTGTCTTCCTTTGTATTTTTTCCCTTGCGTGTTGAGGCAGAGTGGGAGGGGAATGTGGTGGTACGGAGTGAACGGGACGTTCTGCCCAAAGGTTCTAGGTGCAGGCTGCAGCAAAGAATTGGTACAATCCTGATATAAAAATACTCCCCTCCATCTCAGAACAGGGTGGGCTAATGATCCCCTTTAGTCAGGGACACAATCAATACTTAAACATAGAATCGTAGAATGGTTTGGGTTGGAAGGGACCTTAAAGATCATCCAGATCCAACCGCCCTGCATGGGCAGGGGCAGGGACACCTCCCACCAGCCCAGGCTGCTCCAAGCCCCATCCAACCTGCCCTTCAACACTTCCAGGGATAGGGCAGCCACAGCTTCCCTGGGCAACCTGTTCCAGTGTCTCACCTCCCTCACACTAAATAATTTCCTCCTCATGTCTCACCTGAATCTCCCCTCTTCCAGTTTTAATCCTTTACTCCTTGTCCTCTCACTCCCTGCCCTTGTAAAAAGCCCTTCCCCAGCTTTCCTGGAGCCCCTTCAGGCACTGGAAGGTGCTCTAAGATCTCCCTGGAGCTTCTCTATTCCAGCCTGAACACCCCCAACTCTCCCAACCTGTCATCACAGGAGATGTGCTCCAGCCCTCAGATGATCTTTGTGGCCTCCTCTGTAGTGTCTCCAGGAGCTCCATCTCCTTATCTTATGGGCTCCAACAATGTCTCCACACTGACTGGGAGAGAGAACCTTTATCCTTTAGCACTTACCTCAGCAGGCTTTAGAGGGTTAACATTCTTTTGTCTTCAAATCCAGGGGGGTAACCTGAAAAAACCCCAAATGTCCTTTATTTACAGCTGTGCATTGAGCTGGGGTGGAAGCCGAAATATGGCCGCTTTGATGTAGTTCCACTTGTTCTCCAAGCAAATGGCCAAGACCCAGAAATATTTGAATACCCGCCAGAAATTGTCCTTGAAGTGCCAATGGAGCATCCAAAGTAAGCACTCAAGATTTAGATAATTGCATTTTTGCCTCTGCCTCACCTTGGCAGGTTATTAGCCTGTGCCTGCAACAGTCATTTTATGAGTTCTTTGTTAGGATGAAATGAAGGTAAATTGTCCTTAAGGATAAAATGCCTGTTAGAACAATGAAATGAGATTTAAATTAAGGAAGCTAATAGCAATTTTGTTGGGAATCTTTTTTCTTTTTTCCATTTCCATCATATTCAGAATTTCAAACATTCATCATTTCTTATGCCAGTGGAGAATATGGCTGGACTCATCATCACCTGTTTATTGCCTTTCTCTCTTTGTTTTCTTCTTCATGGTTGCTTTGGGAGTGACCTGCAGATTGCAGATCTCAGTAGTACTGTTCTGCAGTTTCTTTAGCAGACAATTTCCAGTTCAAATGGTAAATGAAAACTGCTCTGAGCTTTGGCAGACCATGCTTCCTGGGCCATTTCTCCTGGAGTCCCTGCTCTTCATCTTCCTGGACTTTTCTGGTTATTGCCTAAAGGAAGAAAAGACATATAAAGTAATGAATCAAAATGCTTGTTTAACAGGTACGAATGGTTTAAGGAGCTGGATCTGAAGTGGTATGCACTGCCTGCTGTTGCCAACATGCTCCTTGAGGTGGGAGGCCTGGAGTTTACTGGGTGTCCCTTCAATGGCTGGTACATGGGGTCAGAGATAGGAGTGCGAGACTTCTGTGACGTGCAGCGGTACAACATCCTGAAGGTAACCTCCTGAAGGGGTGCTCTGCTGGCCTGCAGACCAAAACCTCTTTTTCTGAAAGAGGCTTTGCTGGGAAGAGTGTTGAATTTACATCACACTAACCCTTCAGTGCTAATCTAACACAATATCCTGACTATTGTTGGACACCTCGGAATCTCTGCCAAGATGACAATTGCCAGATTGTCTGACTCCTTTTGCAGTGTTCTGGCAGGATCTGTTCCAAACAGCTGGACAGAATGGTGAAACTGCAACTGTAAAAAAAATACAGAAAGTGGTGTCCAAAGGGAATTCTTCCCCAACTTTACCCTGAGTCCTGCTGAGTCAGGACTTTTGCTGTCTGTACATTTCTCAGAGCTGTATTTATGTCAGTTCCAGTCTGCTGTTGACAAGGCAGGGGAGTCCTTGTGGTGAGGTGCAGGTCTTGGGCACCTCACCAGTACAAATCATTAATGCAGATTTATGACTAGATACTGCCACTTTTTAAACCATTTAGTCCAGGAGAGGACCACTGCCCACTTTACCAAACTAGAACAGCCTCAAGAACCACAACTCCATAATTCAAGTCTTTCTGCTGCCATCGCTTTTCCCAGCATGTCTGACTCCTCCCCCTTCAGCAATACTTTCTCCTGCATATGAGTGTGATAAGAAATCATGAGGTTCAAGTCCCACACAGTAAATTTGCTTTTCCCTTTTCTCTCTTGCCACATGTAGGAGGTAGGGAGAAGAATGGGACTGGAAACCAACAAACTTTCATCCTTATGGAAAGACCGAGCTGTTGTCGAGATAAATGTGGCTGTTCTTTATAGCTTCCAAGTAAGTCAATGGAATCCAGAGAGACACTGAATATTGAATGTCCCTTTTTCCTTTCATTTGTAACAGCTTTATAGAAATGTGCCAATGGACCAATGCTCAGTGGAGGTTATCAATGTGATTCTGATAGAGTTATTCTTGATTTACACCTGGGAAAGCAAAGGAATCCATATTTCTTGTTGTTGCCAGAAAAAAATCTCAGGTGAAAGCAGAAGGGAGAGAAAAAGAAAAGGAAGTTAAAGGCAAAATTCTCCATCCTATTAACACATATGTCTAAGTGTTAAAATCTATGTAAAGCCATTGGATAATAATTTTTATTTACCATTATGGTTTATTTAACATATCATAACAAGATGATATATGGATGAAAATGAATCAGAGGCTTTTCAGCACATACTCCCAGTGTTGGAGAGGTAAAATGCTGACAATTAAAAAAAACCCCAAAGGTCCACCTCAATTTCTATCTATATAATGGTTGCCAATAGTAATAATTGACCAGTAAGTCCTTCAAATATTAACCAAAGCAACAGGATTAACTACATCAGGCAGAAGAACAGAATGGGCTTTTTAATGCATGTGTTTCTTTTTGCAATTGTTTTAGAAACAAAATGTGACTATCATGGATCACCACTCAGCTGCTGAGTCCTTCATGAAGTACATGCAGAGCGAGTACCGAGCACGGGGAGGCTGCCCAGCTGACTGGGTGTGGATTGTGCCTCCTATATCAGGGAGCATAACTCCTGTGTTCCACCAGGAGATGCTGAACTATGTCCTCACTCCCTTCTATTACTACCAGGTACATGTTATCCAAAAAAATATGATGCCAGTCGACAGCTTCAGCAGTGTAGGTGATAATATGGGGCCTGAAGAGGTCTGAATGAAAGCCTTGGTTACTGAAAGTTAATTTCTAGGGAGATTCATAAATAGCAGGGAATATCTATTCCTGCTATATTATTATTATTGTTGTTGTTGTTATTATTATTATTTATTTACAACTGTGGAAGGTTATGTTAGTTCTGTTGAATTCTCAAGCTGGAAGGAAAATGCAATTTAATGCTCCAGAGACTGATCCTGTATTTGTACACAGTGGATTGGATATACAGATTCTATTTATTCTGGCCCTTTAAAAGATACAAACTTGTGTATTTATTATTTTTCATTTCTTAACTGAAGCTTAACTTTTTTTTTTAAAGGTGGATGCATGGAAAACACATGTCTGGCATGATGAGACCCGGAGGCCAAAGAAAAAAGAAATAAAGTTTAGCATCTTGGCAAAGTGAGTTGTTCAAATGAGTGTCTTCATGCTTTTGGCCAGCTGTTCTAATCCTGTGATGATTTTGTTCCATGTTTGGTTTTTTTAATAATTATTACAGTTGGGACCAATTTAATTGTTTGAATCAAAAAAATCATAGTCAACAGGTAATAGTCATATCTAAGATTTTTATTCAGGGCTGTCTATAGTGTATTGCTTCTGAACAGTCTTCCAAGGAAAATCCATGCTCAAGATAATTCTTTCCTAGCTTGAATCAATCCGATTTATTGTGTATCTATGTTAAAAATTATGTGTGACTATTTTTTTTTTCCCCAGGGCTGTACTCTTTGCATCTTCACTCATGCGGCAAACAATGGCAACCAGGTCCAAGGTCACAGTCATCTATGCATCAGAGACTGGGAAATCTGAAACACTGGCCAGCAATCTGTGCAGCTTGTTCAACTGTGCCTTCAACACTAGGGTAAGAAAGTATAAATCATCCACACTAAGTTCTGAATGTTTGGTAAATGTAAGTTGGACTAGAACTGATCTCAGGTTCATTTAGAGTAATTCCTTGTAAATTGGGTCAAGGGCCATCTGACAGTTACAGAGGTACCTACTGCTAGTTCTTATGTCTGGTAGCAGTTTCTCTTGAGCTTTCTACCTTCCAGATTCTGTGCATGGATGACTACAACATTTGTGACCTGGAAAAAGAAACACTTCTTCTAGTGGTTACTAGCACATTTGGAAGTGGAGATTCTCCAAATAATGGAAAGGTAATATTCATCTCACAAGTATATATGAGGCTCAGCTCCAAGTCTGAGACCAAAGTCAGCCCTTTCATTTTTCCCATGGAAGATATAGATCAGGGTCTCACTTCTGTTTTCAATCAGAGTATTGTTCTAACTTGAAGTATTTTATGAATTTTTACACAGAACTTGAAGAACTCCTTGCTCACCCTGAAGGTGCTGAGAAAAAAAATTAGGTAAAAGTACTTTGTTGTTTGGTTTGCATGTGCTTGAGTCCTTTTGCTTTTCATGTAGCACAACACTGTGATCTTGCTCTCTCCTTCTGCAGATATGCTGTGTTTGGTCTGGGGTCCAGCATGTATCCGGAGTTCTGTGCCTTTGCTCATGCCATTGACCAAAAACTGGCCCAACTGGGGGCTTCTCAGCTCACTCCCATAGGTGAAGGAGATGAACTCAATGGGCAAGAAGAAGCCTTTCGCACCTGGGCAGTCAGTGCATTCAAGGTGACTAGATAAATACTGAGCTCAACAGCTGGTTTGTTCATTCATTCATTTTATTTCATATTCACTAGCATCCCATCAAAATGGGGGGAAATGAAGGAACACACATGTCTGGATTTATATCTGAATTTTGAACTCCCCTCTTTTTTACTGCTTGCCTATGTTGCAGAGGGAACTCAGCCTGTTTTCTATTATTTTTTTAATAATTCACATAAAATTTCATGAAACCTTTTGGATAATGGAATATTGACCATGAACAAGGGTGGTAACATCAAATATCAGAATTTAAGTAGGCCAGTTTTTTAGCTACCCTGGTATAGAAGCAGAACCTTCTTAAACTCACTGAACCCTTATAACATGGCTGAACTCAACAGAACCAACAGAAAATAGCAATCTGGGGAATAGATAGCTCCTCATTAGGATTAGGATAATGCTAAGAATATACATATATAATATTTTTCTACTATGAATAACCTTCTGTTTTGCTTTTATTCTAGACTGCCTGTGACATTTTTAACATCCGTGGGAGAACCAGTATCCAGTTGACTAAGATATACACCTCAGATGAAAGCTGGGATCCCAAGAGCTACAGGATAGTACATGACTCTCAAACCATGGACTTGGTTAAAGGTATTACTTCCCACCTTCCCTGTTCTCTGCCATTTTGCTTCAGATAGGTCTGAACTCTGAAGGTTTTCTAGAAGTGATATTGGTCCTGCTAGATGATAGAATGCATAGAATAAAGTACAGTGGTCAGGAAAAAAAAAACAAAACAAGAAGAACATGGGTTGACATTCCATAAATCATTATCTTCCCCATTGCAGTAAGAGCAGAAGACCAGAACCAGCAAACATGTTGGCAGGCCCAGGAGAACAAAAGCTGAATGAACTACTTCTAGTCAGGGAAGGTGTGTACATAGGAGACATAACCAACCAGAAGTATAGCAGGTTATAGGGCAAGCATGGTTCAATTCTTCTCTGCATATCATTTGGAGA
Source organism: Apus apus (assembly GCF_020740795.1). Lineage (NCBI taxonomy): Eukaryota > Metazoa > Chordata > Aves > Apodiformes > Apodidae > Apus > Apus apus. Next base: position 6,486,608 of record NC_067299.1, on the reverse strand, counting down.
CATTTTAAACAAACCTAATGCCAGAATTGCCATGAGTCATGTCCTGTTTTCTCAACAGCACTTGCAAACATTCACGCCAAGGATGTAATTCCCACGAAGCTGAAATTCAGACAGAATCTTCAAAGTGTGAAATCCAGGTACCATACATCCTTCTTTTGAATATTGCCAGACTACATTTTACTAAAATCTTAAACATCTGAATTACCTGGTTATAAACATCTTCTCCCTGCAGTTATTAAGAAATAGGTATTAATTTTGTACTGTTAGTAGAAGTATATAATTATGACAAGATTGCTTTCAGTCTTTCCTGGTTTAAATAGGAGCTAACTTCCCACAGAGCCTCTGGGAGTGTAGGGAAAGAAGTAACTTTGTGAAATAGCCCTTTGATACCTGCTAAATGTGGAAACCAGGTGTATGGCCTCTCTCCCTTGCTTGGTATGCTGCTTGCCAGGAAAATGGTTCCTCCATTTAGAGCAAAAATTGTCCCTTAGCAGAAAATAAAAAGGCAAAAAAAGGAGAAGGACTAATGCAAGAAGCTGCTGCATTCAGCTGGGCAGCAAAGCAAGCTGAGACAAAACAATGCCCAAAGAAGTACAAAAGGATAATCAGTGCTAACATCTGCCTTGGAAATAGCATCTATGCATAGCTCTTTGAGATCCTCCAGAGGGTCCCTGTCACCCTGTTCTAAATACAGTCCCCTTCTGGGAAGCCCTCTGAGCTGGTGTGATATGTGAGCTGTTCAGTCAGCAGAGCTGCACTTCCCTGCCTTGGCTGATTACAGACACATTTATTCTCGATGGGGCAGATCAAGCAGCACTTCAGCATCTTGCCTGTTTTGATACAAGTGCTTCACATACCTGGAGTAATTATTTAACTCCCTATTATGCACTAAGCTGGTCTGATCATTTGGTAATGAACACAAGAAAGGCCTTGCCAACTGTCACTTCAGGTTTGTTCCTTTTCTGCTCAGTGCAGGGGAAATCCTGTCGACGTAACCAAGATCTGTCTGATCTCTTTTTGTTCTATATCTAGTCGTGTTACCCTTCTAGTCAAGCTTTCCTGTGAGACTAATGAGGAAGTGCACTACCTGCCTGGAGAACACATTGGGATTTTCCCAGCCAACCAGCCAGAATTAGTCCATGGCCTCATTGCACGTGTCAAGGATGCCCCTCCAGCTGATCAGCCTATCAGACTGGAAACCTGCACTGATGGTGAGTTGGTTCTCTCTAGATAAAATAACAAGTTTCTCTAAAATTCCTGAGAATTTTTATGGACTGAATTTGAGTACATTATCCTTTCCTTAGGTTTCAAAAGGAATTTGTTGATGCTTTTAGTTACTCTTATAATTCTCAATTCTATGTTGCATACTCTGGCAGTCCATGGTAATTTCTCCAGTGTCCACAGAGTTCTCTTGGGTTGACTTTGTTTGTAATTCAGTTGCTGAATTGGCCATTGACTGCAATTAATCAACAAGGGGTAATGGTTTTAAATTGACAGAGGGTAAAATGAGGTTAGATATGAGGAAGAAATTCTTCACCATGAGGGTGGTAAGGCATTGGAATAAGTTGCCCGAGGAGGCTGTGGGTGCCTCATCCCTGGAGGTGTTCAAAGCCATTTTGGATGGGACCTTGTGCAGCCTGGTCTGGTGTAAGGTGTCCCTGCTCATTGCAGGGAGGTTGGAACCTGATCTTTAAGATCTCTTCCAACCTTCACCATTCTATGATTCTATGATTGTTGTTACACATCAGAGTCTTAAAAATAGATTTACACAACATGACCATCTTTTCCATCTTAGTAGGAACAATCTACTAAATCAGAGGATTCTGACACATGGAAAGATCATTTCCTTAAATAAAAGGCTTTTTATTTTAGTTTTCTGTTATCATGCAATTCTCTGCATCAGATCCTGTCCTTACAAAAAGTTTGAAACCTCATATTTAACCCCTTTTCAGAAGGGCCCTGTGTTCTAGACCTGGTGTGACCTCATCTGAAGTCATATTTTGAAGGACACTGAGTTTTGCAAAGCTCTACAGCTGTCAAATGCCGTGGGAATTGCCAAGTGTTCTTTTATTTCCCTCATTTCCAGGTGGCTACTGGACAAGTGACAAAAAGATTCCAGTCTGCACACTCCACCAGGCTTTGACATACTTGCTTGATATCACTACTCCACCCTCCCAACAACTGCTAAAAAACCTCTCCCAGCTGGTAACAGTGGAAGGAGACAAACAGAGACTGGAAATTTTATGTCAAGTAAGTGTTAAGGATAGATTTGTGTTAGAAGTACATTGCACTGAACCATCTGAGGCCTTTTGATTGGGGAGCAAAAGCTTCAGGAATTTTTGTAGTGATGGTGCTTCATTTTTAACCCTCTGTTACATGTTCTGTGTGCCTGTAAAACCAACCACAGTGAGAAAAAGGATGGTCTTGTGGCTCAGCCAGGGCGTGGGAATCGTAAGATTTCTTCAGATCTGGTGTTTCCTGTGTGGTTCTGGGTGGGTCATTTTGCCTGCCTGTTTCTCTTGCCTGCCTTGTGGTGGTTTCTGGTTGAAACACCATTAAAAGACCTTACAGTTTGCAGGTGGAGGGGGGCTTGTAGATAAATTTTGTCAGGCATTTGATAGCATGAGAGAGGGATGTTGCTTTAATTAACCCAAGACACACTGAGGTGGTGGGTGTTTGCTTCTCCAGCTGGGCTCAGCAAGGCTCAGGAGAGATCAGGACCTAGGCCCATGCAGTTTTGTGGATATCCCATAGAAGGAGCTGAGAAACAGATTCTACTTCAGTTTCTACATCCTCAGTGAGAGAGCTGGTATCTTGAGAAAATCACAGCAGGTTCTCTGTACTTCTGTTTTCAAAAAATCAGCCATTTCTTAGGAAAACTCCAGTATTGGTCTAGGCAAAGTTTTGAGAATTCTCAGATCTTTTGCCTGCATATTGAATTGAAGGATTCTTATAAATAAGTGACACTTCAAATATCCCTGCCCTCCTGAACTCAGCAGGAGCTGGTAACGTTGTGGTGGTGGACTTTGCCTTTTAGAGCACAGAAGAATACAATAAATGGAAGTTTTACAACAGCCCCAACATCCTGGAGGTCCTGGAGGAGTTTCCTTCTGCTGAGGTCTCCACAGCTTTCCTGCTAACACAGCTGCCTCTTCTGAAGCCCAGGTATTATTCTGTCAGCTCCTCCTGTGACATGACACCCAGAGAGATTCATCTGACAGTTGCAGTTGTAAACTACAGGACAAGAGGTAATGAATTGTTGGTTTTGTTTCTGTCTCAATTCAATGATATTTAGGCTGCATTGTGGTTCAGAAAAAAAAAAACTGTTTGCCATATGGCATGAAGCAAAACCAAAAGGTTTGTGTCAGCTTTTGCTAAAGGTCTGCATTGTCAGAAGTGTATCTTTGTTTTACAAATCATTACTAGATAGACATTTACTTAAACCCCATAATCTTAAGGATAAAATCTGATTTTTTTTTTAAAAACTGAGAGGTTTTGGATACTGACAGAGGTGTTTTCCTTTGCTCTGATTAGATGGACAAGGGCCTTTGCACCATGGAGTTTGCAGCACGTGGCTGAACACAGTAGCTCTCAATGAAATGGTTCCGTGCTTTGTACGCAGGTGAGTGTAGGACAGAGAAAAATTAAAAAATAAGCCAATAAGTTCTTAATTCAGCTTCTTCAGTGTTTTTTTTTTAATTAATTGTGTGCATAAGATTTTCCAGTGAGTGGTGAGTGCCAGCTGGAGTATCTTGAGTTTGAGGAGAGAGGGAGCTCCCTGTCCTTCCAGAGATGAGATCCTTTACCTTGTCTTATGTTGAGCAAAATCATAGAAGATTCTGAAAGAATTCTCTCCAGAGTGACAGCATCCCCACTGCCACCATATCCACTTAGCACAAGTAAAACTAAGGAAACAAGAAGCAATTGTCACCAAGCCCTGTTACTGTTTTCAAATGGCTAACTTGGGCTCTGCTGCTCAAAATCATTTCAGAAGCTGACACTGAGAAGTCAGTCATAAACAAATAACCTAATGACTGTCTTTTTGCCTTGTAGGGCTAATGGATTCCAGCTCCCAGGGGAGCCAAGCAAGCCATGCATTCTGATAGGTCCAGGAACAGGAATTGCTCCCTTCAGAAGTTTCTGGCAGCAGCGTCTCTATGACTTGGAAAAGAAAGGTACTGGTGGGGACTGGCACAAAGAAGAGCCCATAACTCATCCAGAAGCAGAAGACATCCCTAGTCCTCCCAATAAAATTTCTACAGATGGAGAGAACTAGCAACATTAGCCAAGTAAACCATGTAGAGTTTTGTCTTCCCAAGACTGATTGGGCACTGCACAGAAAGAGCTAATAATTCCATCCCCCTTGAAACCTTCTGGTGGTCTTGGAGGTATTTGGTCCCCTGGAGGGAGCAGCCTGGGTGTCCTGTGAATCCTGTATGTTCAGTGCCTGCCCCAGGTGCTCATGGGGACCACAACACAGAGAGGAAACACCTTGGCCTGTGCTATCAGCCTGGCTGGGGAACCTGCTTCAGCAGGAGATTCCACATGGCTCTCCAAGGACTCGGGCAGGTTTAGTCCTCGTGCAGGACCCTAAAATCAGAAGCTGTCACACAGAGACACATACACACTCCCCTTCTCAGATGTTTAGTGAGAAAGGCTAATTAGAAAGTAGTTCTACAGGCAGCTACACTTTTCTTCTTTTTTTTTTTTTTCTTTTTTTTGCCTAAAGACAAAACACTTTCCAATGTTGGTTTCAGGGATCAAAGGTGGGGACATGACATTGTTGTTTGGCTGCTGGCAGCCAGACCTGGATCACATCTACAAAGAAGAAACTGAGGAAATGAAGAGGAAGGGAGTCCTGAAGGAAGTTTATACAGCTTACTCCAGACAGCCTGGCCAAGCTAAGGTAAAGCTCCTTTGCTCTTTAAGTCTTGGCTCCTTCCAGAATGGTCCCTCAGGGTAAGATTTGGGCTCTGTTTAACACTGTTCTTAACAAAAATGGGAGCATTTTGCTTCACTGTGTTGTAAACAAGTGACAAAAGGCCCCACTCCTTCAAAAGAGAGGAGAATCTCACTGTGCACTTCTGTAAAAGCAAGCTATAGAAATATAAAACCCTTGCTGCCATGTAGAGAGTCATGATAGACATATGATTGAAACTGTAAGTGCAGATAGTCTTTGAAACTAGAAGCTGGAATATTTTCAGAAATCTGAAGTTTTGTAGGATTTGGTTTAACTAAGTCCATGAGTTAGAAATGAGCTGGCTCTGGCCATTTGTCATCACTTCAATGACACAGCGACCCTGGAAATTAATTTTGCTTAGATGAAATCTTGATTGGAGAAAACAACAGCACTTCAGCTGTCCTCTTTTAGATATCCTGCTCTCCTGGCAAGTTGGGAGACTTTGGCAGTTGTAACTGGTTCTGAAAAAAAAGAATAAACTTAGTCTGCTTTAGTTTAATCAGGAGACAGGTCAAGCCTCCAAATCTGGGGCTTGTAAAGGTGGCATGAAGATATTTTTCTTCTCCTTTGCTGTGGTGCAACACACAGCTAGCATAGACAGGGCATTGAGAGTCTTATCACATAGACCCACATGGGGTTTAGAAAAGCCAATGGCCAAAGCAGCATTTAGGAAACCTTCCCTAACGATCCTTTTTGTGTTTCTAAGGTCTACGTACAAGATGTTCTTCAAAGCAAGTTGGAGACCAAAGTGTACAACCTCTTGCATAAGGAGGGAGGGCATTTGTACATCTGTGGAGGCGTGCACATGGCCAAGGATGTTGCTCAGACTTTGAAAGGGCTGCTTGCAAAACACCTGAACCTCAATGAGCAGCAGGCAGAGGAGTATTTCTTCCAGCTAAAGGTATGCTGTGAGGTGCAAGACTTTCTTTCCAGTCAGTGTTCCAGGAGTGGTTACAGAAGTCTTCAGAGTCACACTCAAGACCTTGCAGGCTTCCATGAACTTTGAGGAAAAAAGCTTTAAGTGCTCAGCTTAGTCCACCCACCATGATTTAAAATGCAGGTTCTGTTTGGTTAGGGTGTGAGAGTGACACGTGCTGTTCTTTTCCTCCATCTACCATTTCCCCCAGTGTTTCCCTTTGGGCCCAGGACATCAGCTGTGCAGCATGTCTAGAACAGCAAGAGTTTGAGCCTTTATTGCACCAATGGAGGACAGTGAGTTAAGAAATTAGTGGGCCCCTCACTGAGAACACAGCGCCTGGGTCTGCTGGCTTTTTAGGACCCTTTTGTTACCAGAATGTGTCCTGAAGCACGTGTGTCTGGGGTTCAGACACGTTCCTTTCCTTGCCAAGAGCAGTAGTTCACCATCACAAAGCCAGTCACACAAATGCAAAAGACCTTTACTTAACTGCTGCGGAAGGAGGAGTTGGCAGGATTGAAATAATCTCTTGGAGTTTCCTTTCTCTTTTTGCAGAACCAAAGGCGATACCACGAAGACATATTTGGGGCTGTATTCCCACACGAAGTCAAGAGAGGTGTAAGAGCTTTGCAACCCACCAGTCCAAGAAGAAAAAATCAACTTACATTTTAGACAAAACTTGCACATTTACTGTTACTTTCAAATATCAAGGGGTGAAATCCTCTTTCTTATACATGTTAAATCAAATACATGTATATGATTGTAGGATTTCACTTTTAAACCTCAGCCTTAATTAAGAAAGATACTACATCTGAGTTTTGTTGCTATTTATTCTGAGACTACTTTGAATAGATTCTCTTAATAGTGAAGATGCAAATTATTTTTTTAATCTGCTAGTGGAAATCTGCTATTTTTATAAATACCAGGAAGACTTAGGTTTTTTCCTGTGTAAGTTAGAACCGAAGTCTTTTTTTGAAATGCACTGTTTATCTTTAATTTATTTATATCAGATTGTTTTACTATGCATATTATCTTCACTTTGCAGCAAGTAAATGGGTGGCTGTGTCACTTGGAAGTGTGTAGTCACACTTGTTGAAGCTGAAGCAATATTTGCAGATCAGATAATAATATAGTGGTTCATAGATGGGAATACCTCCTACATACACTTGAGATGTGTGCACATGAGGAGAGGCAGTAGTTTTGAATTCTGCTTTGTGTGATTCAGGTACTTGAACCTGAATTGTTGTTACAGAGCCAATGGCAGTATGGCTCAGAAAATTCAAAAGCACTTTGTATGTTTGAACTGTATGCTCTGATTTACTTGATTTGTTTGTAATAAAAGATGCCTTTATATTGAGACAAGTTGGTGTGGATTAAGTGTACCTATTTTTGCTGTTGGCTTCAGCCTAAAAAGGTAGAGTTAGCTAAGAAAGTTCTCAGGTTCTGGTGAGGTGGGTTTGGCTCCAGGCAGTGCTACTTCTGCTACTTCCATCAGTAAAGAGCCCATCTCCAGGAGTTGCAGTGTCTCCCTAAGATTAGTTATGCATTTTGTTACTGCCTGGAAAGTGTGAATTTGCACCCATAGACTGTGAGATGGGCTTGCAAATGGCAAGACTATAAAATAGCAATGAGAGCAAAATATTTTGCCCTAGTTTTATTTTGACTGTAGCTCTTTCTGTGCCTTGTAGTTATGTCAGAGCTTTTCGTTCTTTCTCTAAAATTACCAGGACTATATGATCACATTAAAAAAGCTGAATGTGAGATTTTTCCCTTGTCCCTTTTCTCCAGAAGCTGGAACCTGATGAAGGAGGAGTTGAGTATGTACAGTATGTTCCACACGTGCTTCAAGACAGCCTTAGACATGAGACCAAGAATACAGCATAGATCAAAGAATGTGGGCAGTGGTGGCAGAGAACAGGAGATATCAAATAGCAGCTACAAAGAGTAAAGGACAGAGGAGGTTCCTGGCAAGTATGGAGTGCTGATGGGCACCTAGTATATATACTCTGTCAGTGTTATCTCATACTTCATTGAATTGATGTTTTCTGATTTTAGATTTCTGGGGTGGGATGGAAATGGCACATTTCCATTAAGAAAGTTCTCCATAAGCTCAGGGCTTCACATGAATCCAACAGAAGTAGGGAACAGAACAAAGTGCCACACCTCAAAGTGCTGGTCTGCTCCATGCCCTTTTGGGAGGCACATCACTGCACAGCCCATTTTCCATGCACATGGCTAAAGAGGTCAATTTCCTTGCCAGGATGCTTTCTTTGGATCTCAGGTGTCTTTTCCAAGTAATCACTTATTTTAAAGCATTACTGTAATCCTTTATAAGTTCACTTTCATTTGTGGAGTCAGAAACTCAGAAAAAAGAAAGAAGTCCTGCTTTTTCTGCCCAGTGCAGAGCAGGCTGGAGTGCCCTGAGATAATTCCATGTGGTGAAGAGGAGGGGACACCATGGCAAACTGCCAGCCAGAGAAGTAAGAACATCTGTTCCTTCCTGGACTTCTGGCAAGTCAGAGCAAGAGGCATAAGTGTTTGTATATCAGCTCAGAAGTTGCATGACTTTCCATTTACATATTCTAAGTTGATGAGGCAAGTTTTACTGGGGGAACTTCTCATTTTCACTCCACCATTGCAAAAATTTCCTCCTAGGCAAGAGGTGAGAAGGCAGTTAAAGGATTAAGAAAAGCAGAGTTCTGTTTTAGTTCTTTGTGAATGTATTTAAACTGGTGCCAGCTGTAAGTTAGCTTCAGTTGCAGCACTGATCTGAAGCTGGGTATAATTGCTTTTTCTACAGAAATAAATGGGGAAGATAAAGTGCAGCTGTTAAGGTCAGTGGATAATTATTCTATTCCAAGATTAAAACTGAAACTTCCTTTAAGAAACCAGATACAAAAGATACCTTTTAAAATCCCGAATGTGATCAAATAGCCTGTTCTGTGGTTAATTAAGTGGTCATGACAGCCCCAAGTAAGTACTGGATTTAAGCATGTGCCTTAGTTTAAGCACCTAAGTAATGCTGCGAGAGGCAGAGGAACTATTCTGGGCTGAAAGTTCCTGAGGTGATTCATGCACCTCGCTGACTTGGGGCGGGATTGAGAATTACAGATTAACACTTTTTCCAGAGCAATTAGCAGCTTGTTTCGCGAACATTTAAGCCCATTTTACATGGCTATCTTGGAATTCAGCATGAAGTGCCCGGGGATTGAAACCATTTTCTTCCTGGTTCTTTAGCCGCCGTCGGAGAAAGACTTGAGATACACCAGGTGAATTGTTCCAACCGACCTGGGGATGCCGTGGAGGGTTCCCAGGCCCCGGGTGTGTCCTGGGTTGGCAGCAGAGACACCCGCAGCTCCCGGGGTCCCACAAATAACGTGGGATACATCACGAACGTTTTACTGAAATTTGCCGCGCGGTCTGACCTCGATCGACCACCGCAACAGCCCGCCGGTGCTTTTCATAGAATCATGGAATCTTAGGGGTTGGAAGGGACCTCGAAAGATCATCTAGTCCAACCCCCCCTGCCAGAGCAGGGTCACCTAGAGCACATCACACAAGAACGCATCCAGGTGGGTTTTGAATGTCTCCAGTGAAGGAGACTCCACAGCCTCCCTGGGCAGCCTGTCCCAGGGCTCTGTCACTCTCACAGTAAAAAAATTTTTTCGTATATTCACCTTGAACCTCCTATGCTCCAATTTCCACCCGTTACCCCTTGTCCTATCACTGGTCATCACTGAGAAAAGCCTAACTCCATCTCCCTGACACTCACCCTTTACGTATTTGTAAACATTAATGAGGTCACCCCTCAGCCTCCTCTTCTCCAAGCTCAAGAGACCCAGCTCCCTCAGCCTCTCCTCATAAGGGAGATGTTCTGCTCCCTTAATCATCTTTGTAGCTCTGCGCTGGGCTCTCTCAAGCAGATCCCTGTCCTTCTTGAACTGAGGGGCCCAGAACTGGACACAATACTCCAGATGTGGCCTCACCAATGCAGAATAAAGAGGTAGGAGAACCTCTCTTGACCGACTAACCACACCCTTTCTAACGCACCCCAGGATGCCGTTGGCCTTCTTGGCCACAAGGGCACATTTTTATCCTGCTCTGCCGTCACAAGGCGTTCGCTTCAGCTCTTCCCTGGAGGAAAAAAGGGGTTTTGGGTGGGAGAGAGGAGCAGAGGGTGGCAGCGTGGAGGGGCTGGGAGCGTTCCCGGCGCTGAGGGGCTGATCGGCCCCGCCAGGCCGCAGAGCTCTGAGGGGAGGAAGGCGGAACGCGTTCGGGTAGGTGAACGGCTTTTCTTCTTTGTGTTTTGCTTTGGTTTAAACCCATATCGGTGGGTCGTCTGCAGAGGTTCTCCCTGAACGTGTATTGTAGGTTGTGTGGGGTGAAGGAGGCCCCGGGGCCTGCGCTGCCGCCTGTGGCGAGCCAGAGCAGGCCGAGCTCGGAGAGAGGATCCAACTCTCTTGTGTCCAGCTCCCTGGTTGGGGACCTTGCTTCAGTCGGTTTGTTGGTAGCCTGTGGGTTGTTTTCTGGTGCCCTGCTCTGAAGGAACCGCCCTTTCTGTGGCCGAGGTGTTCGGTGTGAACTGTGAGGAGAGCTGAAACCCCCAGGAAGGCCCGGCAGGGCTTCTGAAATGGTTCCCTCTGGTTTTAAGGCTTAAAATGCAACTGAGTGTTGTGCTGCGGCTGTCTGGAGCTGGCTGTCTCTATTTGTGCTTGGATTTGTCTCCGTTTTGATGCGAGTACTGGTTGCCTCAGAAAAAAGGAGGCGAGGGGAACGTGTTGTCTGTCAGAGGAAACTGGTTTTGGGCTGTTGATCAATAGAAGTATCATATAAAGGCTCTTACAAATAATAAAAAACGTGATCTAAACAGAAGCAGTACACTGCATTGTATAAATAATGAGTTAAGAGTTTCTAGGCTTTCAGGAGGAGGCAGGTATTTAAGGTTTTTTTCCCCCACAAAATGCGCTTTGCCAGACTTCCTAGATGGCTGCTGATGTTAAATGCCTCTTGATCCCAGATGAGTGCCCTGGTGCAGGGAGCTGGGTCTCTTCAGGCCCTGCTGGTGTCCCTGTGTGCTGGGGGGCACCTCAGGAGGAGCAGGGGGGCTTTCAGACCACCAGGCTGCAATGGCATTGCTCTAACCATGCCTGGGCAAATACCAAACTGTTCTAGCTTGCAGCTGGTGGGATATAACCTTTCTGCTTGAAGATGGCTTCTTTTTTTCAGTATTATATTTTTATCAAACGCCCTTGCCCTTCAAGTTTAATTGAGAATTAAATTCATTATTTCTTATTACTCGTGAAAGACGGCAAAGCTCACGTTATCTTAAGCCTTTTATTGTTCGCGCATGAAAGATCGAGATAAGATGGATGAAATGTAAAATTGTGCTCTTTATAATGCCTTGGCCTTTTCCCTGCAGGACGGTGCATTGCTGCCGTTATTTCTAGCATCAAGTTGTTTGGCAGCAGCGTCAGGTTCCTGGGATTAACTAGCACCCTGCGGTGTCAGTGCAGCGCTGTCCTGCTGGCAGAGCTTTTCCCGCTCTGGGGGGGAAGAGGTGGTGGCAGGATCTGGTGAGGGACCAGGCAGGTGCCCTGCAGGCCTCTGGGGGAATGATTGTAAATAATTGCGAATAAACTCTTGAACTGGCTGTGTCGCCGGTGCAGGGGGGCAGGAAGGGCTGCTGCTGGAGCGTGGCAGCAGACACCGGATTCCAGGGAAGGCCTTGGCAGGAGGCTGAGGAGCTGCTGAAGGAGCTCAGGTCTGGCCTCTCCTCTCAGTGCTCTCCTCGCTTGTCGTTTGATGCAATTTGTTGCAAGAATCTCGAGTTACAGGAAAAAGAGAGTGAAAATCCTGGTGCTTCAGCCTGTCAGACGAGCTGAAGAAACAGTTGTTAGTTGTCCTGTAACCGAGGGACTCTGCGGTTTGGCTTGTAAGAGGAAACAAAAGGAGCTGAGCTTGCAGAACAGACACTTGTCACCTCATTTGGTGATGTCAGTGGTGGACAGCTCATAGAATGGGAAGAAGGCAAACAGGCTCAAAGGCCATAAATTAACAACTCAATCCAGTGAAAGAAAGCTGTAGGACACAGCAAGGGCCACACACAAAAGCTGTAACGTGATTTATTATTATTATTTTTAAAATATTTTTCCTTACATGAGCCAAACCTGAGACTCCCGTCACCCTTTGCTTCAGGATGTTATTCCAAGAGCTTCTGTGTTGTAATAGGATTTCTAGAAATGGGACCTGCCCTCTGTCACAACAGCTCCTTGTCCTTGCCCAGTGCAGAGCAGGGTTTTTAACACATGCTGCTGCCCTGTGCCCCCCCGGTCCAGCTTTGGCACAGGTTCTGCTTCAAGATGCACCTCCAGCCTTGCTGGTGCCTGTGGGGTCTGTGTGTGCCACAGGGTGTCCCACGCACTGGGGCTGCCCTGGCTTTGGTAATTAGTCCCCCAAGGCTGACCCAGCCCGTTTGTATGGCCCTGTGTCTATTGGGCAATGGAAATACGGTGAGAAATCCCCTTCTGCTGCCTCATTCAGGACAAGGGAAGGGGAGGAAGGAGAGGGTGAAGAGCTGCAAGGAAAAGTGGTGTTGGAGCTGGTGACCCCCCTGTGCATCAGCTGACACATGGCAGCAGGACTGTCACCTCAGCATCCACTTCTCTGTCTCTTCCTACACACCTCCCACGTTTCCTGGTCTTTTACATGTACCACCTTGAATTCCTAACTTCAAACCACATAGAAAATCTCCCACTGTTTAGAGGAAGTTCATCTGGGAGCCAGGGCACCCTTTCCTTGAGGGCAAACACTAACTAGGAGAGAGAATGAAAAGGCACCAAGTGCTTCTTGTGGCTGTGTCTCTTGCTTGTGAACTTCCCATGGCCTGACACCATCTCAAAGCCAACTACTCTGGGGTGGGGTTTTGTGGTTAGTGTCACTGCTTCAGGGTCCTGTGAATCCTTACAGTGTGTCAGTGGGTCACTGTGCAAATCTGCTCCTGTTTTAATTTGGCTATGAGTAGATGGGGGGAGAAAAAGGTCAAACCACAATTCTGTAACTTTTGCTTTATCCAGAGCAAAGATTTATTCACTGAAAAGATTCCTACATATCCAGAATTTCATTAGCATAGAGTGCACTCTTTTTATTCTTTTTTTTTTTTTTTTCTGGTTGCATAAACTAATACAGAAACTGTTGTTAATACTAACAATTTTTAATTAATTTAATAGTAATTCTGGAAGACACTCAGTTGATAGAAAATATAAAAAAAATTATTTTTTTTTACTGTACAAAGTTTACATCACATTTGAAAAGAAAACGTGTCCATTTTCACCATATTACAGACTCCATTTACATTCACTACTGACGTGTGGCTTTTGTAGCAGCATTTGTACAGCCAGCTTCACATTGACAACTCCACAACTGACCGTGCTTCAGGTCCTTAACACCAGCACACCAGGAAGGAGACAGGACAGTGACCACAGAACAAGGCAACCGCACAACTGTTGCTTGGTTTGCAAAGTGTTGAGGGGTCAGAGAGCTCTGCTCTTCTCACAGCTGTACAAACGTGTCTTACATCAGCTGATTAAAACAAAATTTATCCTAGAGACAGTAATGAGCCAGTACTCTCTGATACACAGGGTCCAGGAGGCTGGGGTTTGCTTTCAAGAGCAATTGATGGGTGTTAAAACCAAGGTCGGGTTGAATTAGAATCCCAAAACTCATGCTTACAGGCAGGTTTTGGAACCCCCTCCTGCCTCTGGAGGGGAGTGGCAGGGCAGTATTCCCAGTGGGGCACCACCAGGCAGTGTTCAGCAGGGATAAGTCTCCCAGTGGTGTTCAGCACAGTTTAAAGTGCAGCACAAAGGGACGAGAGGTTTCAGGTGAGTGACCCTGCCTAAAAGCAGTGGGGAACAGAGCTCTGTGTCTGGACTCTTCACAGACACTGTTTGAATTATACCTGAGGGCAACTGTGGGAATGACAAATGGTGATAGGATTTTGTTGGTTTTTCAGTTACTTTGTTTTCATCTGGCTGGTCATCCAGTGCTGGCTGTTCTTCCCTAGCCAGTCATCTTAGGAAAAAAATTGAGACTCTCTTGCTTTCCCAGCATAGTTATTATTTGTACAGCAATGTTACTGTACAGAACAGGCAAAGAATGCTGTCTGTTTGCAACTGGTTCCCACAGAGAGAATTTCAAGGTGTCCCAGCTTTCAGGACCCGCTCACAGACAGCAGAAATAGATAGTGAGAAACACACCAAGGCTGCTGCCACCCTCAAGCACAGCCTTAGCTGAAGGCTACAAAGCAACAATTTGCATCCAGCAGCAGCTCCTGCTCTTCTCCAAGGCAAGATGCCCAGGGAAGCCCTGCAGACGGTTTCAGCCAGTGGGTTCCTCGTGTTACAGGTACAAAGACCCGTGTTCTCCCTGCCTTAGGTTTGTGTTGTGCTGTTGTTAGTTAGGCAGCACTTGCTGGGATAAAACTTCTGCTCAAACTGCTGACACAAAATGATGAGAGAACAAAGCATAGAAAGTCTTGAAGAGAACCAAGTGGTGTAGGTGAAGAACACAGTAGAGTTGGAGCGGGTTTATTTGCTGTGTGAAGGTGGGGGAGAGGAAGGAGGTCAAAAGAGTACCACAGTGCCACGCATGGCTACCAAAAAACCCCATTTCTTTCTTTAATATCCAAGACATACTTAAAAATTCACTCTGTCAAAACATTTGTAAGAGAATACAACCAACTTGCACATAGTAGGAGTGGAGCTCTCTGCTCAAACATTTTTGCCACTTAGTTTTCTACAGCAGTCAGCCACCCCTGAGTAGCCAAACTGTGTGCCTGTCACCTTGCAGAAGACTTCAGAGGACTCCTCCCTGTGATCCCCACAGCAAACCCTCGTGATGACAGTGAAAGGTGTGGAGGGGAGGGTGTAACACATTGGTGCTGTTGGAGAAATGAAATCTAGTGACTTCCAGGGAGTCTCAACAAAACCAAGTACTGTAAGGCCAGAAAGCAGCTGAATGTTCATTGCATAACAAGCATTCTCCCACTGTCCTGGCTGGCAGAAGGTAGAGAAACATGAACAGGAGGCATGAGGGAGCCTTTGCTAACACTGCTTGTAATTCCTTTGCAGATGGGATGATGCATCTGTCACCTTTCATGTGGTGATCAGATGTATCCTTTATAATCTGCGTATTACATATTGGACAGGTGCTGTGGTGTTTTTTTGTCTTAAAATTAGCCTTTGAAACAAGTCTGAGCTGTTGGGCTGAGCCAGGTCCTCTAGACCCAGGTGTAACCTTCCTGGTTGAGAGTTTTCTGTCGTTCTAAAGCTTTCCCCA
This sequence comes from Apus apus, assembly GCF_020740795.1. NCBI lineage: Eukaryota > Metazoa > Chordata > Aves > Apodiformes > Apodidae > Apus > Apus apus. The sequence continues at coordinate 6,471,396 of NC_067299.1, read as the reverse complement.
AAACAACTGCTTTAGTGCTAAAGTTTTCAAACAAGCAGCTTGCAGAGTTTATTTTGACTTGCTATGGGAGGTGGAAACACTGTTTGTGTAATTTCTTCTACAAATGTGATGGGGGCAGTGAAAGTTGAGTCTGGTTGATCAGTGTTGTATTTCCAGAAATGCTGCTTGTTTAGGGAACTAGAACCTGTTGTGCCTAAAACTTCAAAAGAAGCATTTGTCCCCTGTGGACAGAGCTATAACAAGTCACGTTGTTATTTAAGGGCCAGCTTCCTACAGGATTGTATGAGAACAAGCAGCTTTTGTTGTGAGTTCTGTGTAGAAGAGCACTTGAGCCTACACCATCAAAAACGCTCCCATGAGTGGTATATTTGTACTGGTTTAACTTGAGTCAGGTAACCCAGAGCTCAATGATTGGTTTGGGCAAATCACAGTAAAATACATCACTTTTACCTTAATGAAAGAAAAATGCAATCTGGAACTCCAACCCCTTGTACTAGATGTGTTCCCATTCTGAACAGGCAGGTTCCCCTTCTCTTAAGGAAAACAAATGCTTTGAAGGCAGAAGATAGTTCCTGTTTATCACAGACACAAGAAGGAACTAGAAATAGTTCTTTTTTTTAGTGCTCTCTGAGAATGGCTGTAGTTAAACTTGATTCACTGTTTATTATGTTTTAAAAAAATATAGTTCACACAAAAGTATCATGTAAACATTCTTCAAATAACTGCTGGTGCTCAGGCAGAATTCAGACTTTGCAAACAGCCCAGGACTGTGGATTGATGGTCACTCAGCTTTCAGCTGTGGCTGCACCAGGTTCAGAGCTTGGAAGATTCAGTGAAGATTTCGGATGCTTTGTGTAAGCAGGCAGACAACATTATCACAAGACAATTACACACCATGCTATATCTTTTGATTACTTGGTTCCAGGATTCCCAAGCCAAATCTTTCAAAACGCAGGACAACTTTGCTACTGTTAATGCTGAAAAGAGTGGGAAGGGAGAGGAGAAGGGAGAGGGAAAAGTTATTTATTTTTAATTTTTCTTACAAAGCTACAGTGTTATAAAAGGAACTAAAATGGGTTAGATTCTAATCTACAACGTTGGATCACCCGGAAAAGAGGCTTAAGTAATTAAACAGCAAACATGTGAAGTTATCAATGCTAACCTCATCAGTGGAAACATACAGCACAAATCTCATTTGCCTCCAATTGGAGAAACAGGAGATTTTCAGAAATACCTAAGGGTGTAGAAGCCTCACACTTGTTTTGGGTGTGCACTTGGTTTCCTTGAAGTAGAAGGGAAGGCAAAAACAACTTCCAGAATTTTCTTGTTAAGAGAAAGCGCTGTTTTGACAAGGTGCAACAGTTAAAAAACTCCAGGAGCAATCCAAAACCAAACCCATTTGCACCTCTTTATAGACTGTAACAAGTGCATAGAGGTATCTTCTCCTTCACCCTTAAACTGCTAGCACAGCTAGGAACATCAAACTTCAAAATGCCTTCCTACACACACAAACTCGGGTGATGGCCCTGCTGACAGCCTGAACATATGAGCTCTTGCAGGAGACTTGCTGAGAGAATTAATATGTGGGTGTATTTGTCCTCACTGAAGACAGTAAAAACCTCCCTGATTCTTGGTGCTTGTTCTCCTCTGTCCCTGGCCTCTCCCCTCCAAAACAAGATATTTTTTCAACATCATAAATCAGTAAAGAATGAAAAAAGACCTTTTCAGAAAAGGCACATATTAGCTGTGTTGCCTGCAATTCTGCAAAGCCCCTAACATTAAGTCAGGCATTTTGCTGAACAGGGGGTGTAAACAGAAGCAAAGAATAAAATTTAAAGCGCTAGATATGCAAGGGGAGGAGGAACAGAAGGGGGTTCTTGCTTTCCTCCTCTTTTACACACTGTTGTAGCTGATCTCAGCTGACCCACATGGGCCAGTTCTGGGCACCACCTCTGGCCTGGTCCTGAGCAGGCTGAGGGGCTCCAAGCAGAGTGAGGACCATCCTTCCTTCCACTCAAGAATTGCACCAGCTTCACCCAGCCCCTGACAAAATTGACTCTGGCTTCAAAGTTGGCTCTGCTCCTCAGGGAGAACCAGCACAATCTGGCCCTTACCTCTTGTTGGAAGTGCAAGTGAAGGGTTCAGGTATCAGCTGTGCCTGTGAAAATGTCCCTGTTACCTTCAGTCACAAATCCACAGCCCAGCACTAAAGATGACAGACATAACCTCTGGCTGCAACTGAGAAACTGCACCCCTCTGCCTCCTGAGACTCACAGGACACACACAGGTCACCCCAGTTCCAGGAAAACCCCCAACCTGCTGCTTGCACCTGGTTAGTTAGAGAGCAGGTCACTAGAGCCTTTCCAGGAGGTTACAGCCTGCTGAAATGCTTCAGAAGTGAAAGATGGCCACGTTGTTAGACAGGGACTTCTTGCAGACAGGAGTTGTTATTCAAGCTAACAGCCCACACCAAGCGGAGAAAGGCAGAAAAGGAGAATTCTGATAAAGTGTTGATTATGTCCATGGGTTAATTTCGTGGTTTGTTTTTTGCTTTTTTAAATGGAAGGTGATTGTCCAAGTTGCCGGTTAGGATACAACACATGGAAGCATGCAAGGTGGAGCCCATTATTGCACCAGTAGCTACAACCTACAAAGAAATACAGGAGGGAAGGGAAAAAGACACCGTGAGAGTTAGTTTTCAGTTATTTAAAGCAAGCCCTTGAGAACTACATATTGTAAAGCTTACACCAGAATGAAGCGTGGGGTTAGTGCGGTGTTTCTCACAGGATTTGTCAGAGGGGACATGGACATGTCTTCAGTGGGTTTTGAATCTGAGGGGGTCTCTGGCTGGCACAGCCACCAAGAGCCTCCCAAGGGTGGCTTGACTACAACACAACTTGCAGGGGACCAACAACTAAGCTGCCAGCACTTTCATTTCAATGAGCACTGATTCAGCTGTCAATGCTGATAATTAACACTGACACTTAAAGTACTTCTCTCATATTAAATGCTTTGAGCAGAGGAAAAAGTATTAATGTATGCAAATTGACGTGCACCACTTGTGGGGGTGGAGGGGGGTGTTGCTCTGTCTACCCAGGGAAAAATAATTAGGGTAGCTACTACATAAGACATTGTTCTGCAGTTCCACAAGCTGTTCAAGAATAACTCCCTATGGAAACACTAATCCAAAATAATCACTTGGCAGATTGCTCTGAACTGAGCATTCTCCTGAATGGACTGCCACAATGGGAAGCATTACTTCAAGTTCATTTCCAATGTGATGCTAGAGGACGATGCAAGAGTGTGACTTTCTGCTCAGGAATGTGTGGATAGCCTGGGCTCAGGCTGCTCTGTGGAGTCTGGAGGGGGAAAGGATGTCAGATCAGCCCTCAGCATTAATGATGCACCAAATCAGATCTTACTGTACAGACAAATGAGGGCATGGAAGTGTTGACACACAGAAAAAGTGTTGGAGTACAGCCTGTTTCTGTACAAAGGAAAGTGTACAGAGGACACTGCTGTATCATGCAGATCTCCTGGCAGAAGAACTGCTGTCTTTGTAACAGAACACAAATACAACGATCTTCCTTTGAGGCAAGGGAGGATTAGTTTAAAAAAAATAGGAAATGTCCCCAGGTGAAGCTGGATGGTGTGAAGGAATGGGTAATGGAAAAGCACAGCCTCAGGGTATCTGGGTATAGATCTGACCAGTGCAAGCTGTGCCTGGAAGAGGGTTTGGTACCCTCTAGGGCAGGACAGGAAAAATATGATTTCTCTTAAATTATGACTGAAGGACAGAATAGGAGCAGCAATTACAACCAGTTCCATTTTTTAAGCTCAGATTTTGTTGATTTCTCTTTAAATGATTATTTTTCCAAAAACCTATACAATTGAAACCACAAGGACTGAAGTGTAGCTGTGCCAGGTCTGCTGGAGCCATGAGTGTTCCCAGGGCAGATGGACACCTTGGCCTCCCAGCTGCATTCCATGGTACACAGAGGCAGTCACTGATGATGCAGAGAACAACTGCCAAGTGTAAGGCTCTCTCAACTCTTTGTTGTACCTTTTCCAAATGAGTGCTGTGAGATGCATGTCTACCTGCCTAGCATAAGGAAAAATACCAGGGAGTTCTACTTCTCACAGTGAGAGGGTAGTCAGCATTCCATCCTTGCTGCTGATAGTGTCTCTTTGTGTGAAGGTGAGGGCACAGCCTTGGAGAAGGGTTCCCCACGTTAAGTTGTTAGACATTGTAATGTATCAGGGATCCAGTACAGATGTTGGGGAAATTGCACAAAAGAGAAATGGCAAAATTTTCAACCAAAACCCCAAACAAATCACACCCACCAAAGCACAAAATGCCATGAGAGTCACCAGACAAGCAAAGAGAAGTGTTGGGTTAGTTATGAGAAGGTACTGCAGGAAGATCGTGAAGGGGAAAGAAAGGAGTAAATTAAACATCAAACAAAGGAGGCTGAAAGTTTTAGGTCTTGTGGTTTTATGCTCATCCAGTCTAAACTGGTCTGGTGTGTCATAACAGATGCCAGGGGATGTACAATCAGGTGTCTGGAGGGACCTCTTCCAGTTTTGACATTTTATAGATGCTTGATCATATGGGACCTTTCTCCCCCAGTTGCAACACAGAACCTGACTTTGAAAGTATTATGATCTGACAAGGATTTTTTTATGACTTCTCATGATTTATCTTTCCTTGGTCCAGATCTTGACATAATGCCAATTTAGAAATTTGGTCCAAACATTGCCACTCTTTCCTAGCTGTCAGTTTACTGCATCTTCAGGATTTCTAAATCATTATTACCACCTCCTTTGGTTTTTCCCCAGAAATCAACTATTCTGAGTCAGGACTAATACTACATTTCTTTATCTGCCTGTGCAAATTGGGCATTCTTCTGTAAAGAGAAGAGGGTGGGAGTTTCCCACATGCTCCTTGAGGAAGGCTATGAACTTAGGACTCTTCCAAAATGTTCAAAGGATTCTCTGGTCCTTCCCTTTCTCAGTCAGTACCAGCCAGTATAGGGGAAATTCTAACCACTTTGGGGTCAGTGCAGGCCCTTTCCAACACTGTTGGTAGATACTCTCTGAAACCAAACATAAAGCTGGGTACGTAATGTACTGAAAGAGGGAGGTGAATATGTTGAAGTAGGAAATTAACTTTCTTAAGCACACAAGCTCAATTGCATGATTTCCTAGGAACTAGAAAAGCAGGACACTGTTACTCTCCCATCAGAGGTTTGACAGCCCCCAGGAAGGCAAAACAAAGCACAGAAATGATCAGTTAGCAAATTCTGAGCTGCATAAATGATCTTGAACAGCAACAAATACTCACTCAGCAGACTTCCAGAAATGCCCTGGGTGGGAGAGCCGCCGATTCAATTTTGGCAGTTTTTCAAGCATATCCATGAGGACAGTGAAGCTCGGCCTCTCGCTGAGATCAAATGACCAGCACGCTGAGAGAATTTCCTGCAAAGGATTTTTGTGGCTCATTATCTCCACTTAGTTCACAGGTCAACTGTGCAGACCACGCATCTGATTGAGCACTGTGATTTGTGTGAGACCAGCCAGAGACAGTGTTTAACAGAGGTCAGGAACATTCTTCTTATTACAGTGTCCTGTCTTCCAGTAGATGTCCGCTTCTGTACGACAGTTATGGGCAGAGGCTTAGTTATCTAACCTGGTGTCCCATTCTAACCTGTTCTCTCTCCTGCCCTTTATCTTGAGAGTCCCAATATGAGTAAAATAAATCCCCTCTTTAAGGAGCTCCCTTTTTTGATGAATACTATACAGAAGGATTCCTGCAACTGAGGTACTTACATTGACTTCTTTCCCCAAACTAACAGTGGCAAGGACTTGTTTTACTCCTTCTCCACTTCCAATCTGCCAGATGAGTGCCTCTGCAGGCTGGTTCTTGAAAGGCCATTCTCTTGCTTGGAGCTCATACCACACAGTCCTGCAACAGCAACAGGCACATCAAGTCTCTGCCTGCTCTCAAGAGGAAGATACAAAACCCTGACACCACTTTTCCAGGCTGTGCAGCAAATCCCTCTCACCCACTGCTTTTGTAGTAGGTGAGAAAAATACATCCTAGCTAAAATCCTGAGTCTTTGAGAAGAGAACCACTGACTCACAAGGCTCAGGTCTGTAACAAATCTCATTTAGAAAGCTCCTGTGGCACCCCTCTTACCCAAAGGCATAGATATCTGCAGCTTTGGAGAAAGGCAGCTTGTCCTCATCCTTCCCAGGGGCCATCTCACGAACAATTTCAGGGGCCAGGTAGCATAGCCAGTCATGAGGCAGCTTCAATTCATTCTCCCTCCTGAGTTCAAAAGAAGGAAATTATACTGAAACATCACTGCTTCATCCAAGCAGCAGTGTGTGGACTGTATCTCTGTCTCCCCTTATGACTTTACTCAAATGTTTTTGCTGACATTTCCTTTCTAATTTTCTTGCCATATTAAAAATTACATGTGTTAGCCTGAGTTTCCAGCTCATTCTTGGGCTTGAAGTTGTCTTTTTTCAGCCTTACTCCATATGTAACTTCCTAGCAAAGTGCTAAGGGAAAGTGTAGAGAGAACTCTCAAAAAAACCCACCAAAAAACGAAACAAAGCAAAAGTGTGTATTCCAAAAAATTGTGTGTCTGTACTAAAACAATCAACACCCCTCACTTGTACTGTGTAACATAGCAAAATGTTTCCCTATTTGATCATTATTTATCATTCTGGAAGTGGACCAAACATTGAAACCTCCACTTACCTTCCTTCCTGAACCACACCCGAAATTCCAAATAATCCAAAGTCAGTGATCACAACTTTCCCATTGTCATAGAAAACGTTCTTGGATTTCAGATCCTTATGGACAATCCCCTTTGCATGAAGATACCCCATGCCCTGGGAAATACAAGCAAGAGTTGTAAACTTTTTAAAATTACTTACAAGCCTCTCACCCTGGGCACGCTTTTGCCTTCTAATACACTCATTACTCATAAATGACTAATTGTAAATGGGGACACAGCAGGTGTCTGACTTATGCAGGAGGGATGCAAGGAAGCAGATCTTAGCTCAGTGCTCAACCTTTGGATTGCTTTTCCTTCTCTGCATGGTAGGGTGACTTGAAGCAGCAAGTCAGTGGTTGTGGACCTCACAGTTCTGAAGAAGTCTGGGTGTTTAAGAGCAATGAGCAACTGACACAAGTTTGCTTACTAAATTCACAGGATATTTTTGCCAGAAAACAGCAACTTTAGAAATGCTTCTTCAGTAGAGCAATATTGAAAGCAAACATAGAAAACACCATGCAAATCTGGGAGAAAATCCATCAACTTCAGAATGCATTAACTTGGCTGCAGTTACTAATAAAGGGAAGGAAACCTGTCCTGCAGACCTTTCTTCAGTGCCCCCTTTGCCTAAATTCTCCCTCCCCACTCCTCACTGACAAGCAAAAGCTCTGCTCCTCTCCTTGCAGGACCTTAGCTGACTGCCCACTAAACCAGCACTTTTTTTCAGCCAACTTGAAGTATCTTCTGCTGCAACACCCTGTTGGGCTATTGGGACTTAAGAGAGCCTCTCCAGCTGTGCAGCCTCCAAGCTGCTCCTGAGGCACTGCCCAGGAAGCAGATGTCCCTATTAGCATAATGTGCCCTTACCTTAATGATCTCTTGGGCTATCTGCCTGGTTTTGTTAATATCCAGGGATATCTTGGGGTCCCTTACAAACGAGTGAAGTGTCCTTCCTTTGCAGAAGCTATAGGAAAGAGAAGCAACAATCCAGAAAAAGGTCTTAAAAATATTGCAGGAAAATCCAAATGTAACACTGGATGTTCAGTTAGCTTCCTTATCCTGTTGACAGAATCCCAGCCCTCTTTCACTGCTGAGAAATGCAGTTTTGAAGAACTTTAAGGACCAAATTGATGTACGTCTGTGTGGGTGTACACACCTACAGGAAACCTACTGTTAGAGCATGCTCAAAGATATGCAACGGATGCTTATGTATTTCTCCAGAAGCTCAGTCATTGTTACACTGCTCTGACATCTGAAGTCCAGTTTTCAGAATTTCTGCTGCTGGTGCTACTGGTCACCTCAGCAGGAAACTTCTTTTGGAACTGGCAATTAGAAATGACTTGAGTACCTCCCTGCCAGACTAATGAGGATGGCATTGCCCTTGGCCTCAATTAAACTCAGCCTGCACATGAACATCCCAAAAATCTGTACTTTAGGGGCTAATGAGGATGATCTTCATCTCAACTAAATACTGAAAACAGAAGGAGAAAAATACTAACATTTTTCCCTAATCAGGCAGTATATATTAAAAATAATACTAAGATGCTGTGTCCTTACCTGGTAATGATTGCTAAATGAGGGGGGTTCATACATGCTCCCATGAAAAGTACCACGTTCTCATGCCGGGTCTGTCTGTAGTTCATCACCTCCTTTTTGAAGAGCTTGAGATGATCCTGATTGTTCCCATCTATCTCCAACAGCCTGATGGCTACTTCCCCGTGCCATTTTCCCTTGTAAACCTTGCCCCAACGTCCTTGGCCAATAGGATCCCCCAGTTCAATCTGTTCAAAGGGAATGTCCCATTCTTGCAGGTAGACACTGGTCTGGCTAGGCTTGCGATAAATCATCCCTTGCAAGTGTGGCCGTCTGTTTGGCAAATCTTCCACCTCATCCTCATCATCTTCAGGTTCTGATTTATTTGCTTCTGGTTCTTCCACCTGTTTCCAAAAAGAGAAGGGAAATGTATGCTGAGGGTCCCATCTGAGGGGCAGGTGCAGCCCACCAGGCAGCAGCAAAGGCTGCTTTGGGAGAACTTCAGAGGGCTGGATATACACACTTGGCTACAGGTCTAGAAATATACCTCACAGGACAAAGTCATCTCAAGAGGCTACAGAAAGACATACATCTACATGTCAGTGCATGCAGATGAAGACAAAAAAGGCATTATCCCATGTAGAGGTAAATTTGTAGAACCAGTAGTAACATCTTGGGGGTCTGTAACTCTCTGTATTTGGCCTTCAGTGTGGGGGAAATGCTATAGGCCTTTATGAAAGGAAGGGTCAAGACCCTCTCCGTTCTTCAAATAAATGTGGGGGCAGGTTTTTTTGAGATTACTAAAATTCTCCTGTTAGAAATGCTCCAAAAATCAACAAGCTGGATCCAAAATCCAGTACTTCCTGATAAAATCATGGATTCTATCTCTCTTGGCTTACTCACCCCTGAAGAAACCCATTTCAGCATTCCTACTACAAGCTAAACACACACTACCAAAATTACTGACTCTTGAATAGGTACAGAAAGGCTTTCCTATGCAAAACAAACTTGTGCAGGATCTACCATGAGCTAATCTGGCTGCTGGTAGCACCTACACATGCATTATTTGCAGATTTGAGGTCTGCAGAGCATTTAGACCTTTCAAGTTCAGCAGCAGGCCTGCAGCTCCAGTAACGTAAAAACAGCTGTGCCAAACTGAGTGAGCCAGAAGTCTGAAAAAGATCATCTTAGCCCAATTAGAAAAAGTTAGGTATTGTTACCAGTGCTTCATTGTTTCAGCCTAGTTACAGAAACCAGGTATCTTCAGCTGAGATCTTTGCTGTACAAGCAGTTCAGTGGAACTGAGGTAAGAAACAGCTAGGTTGCCCAGGGAAGTTGTGGCTGCCCCATCCCTGGAAGTGTTGAAGGGCAGGTTGGATGGGGCTTGGAGCAACCTGGTCTGGTGGGAGGTGTCCCTGCCCATGCAGGGGGGTTGGATCTAGATGAACTTTAAGGTCCCTTTCAACTCAAACCATTCTATGATACTATGATATACTCATAATCCCAGGGCTACAGGTTTTTTATTGCACTTTCAACATGGCATTTCTGATTGTAGAAAAGGGCAAACCAGAAAACCTACCTCTGCTTCACATTCAACTCCATCTGCATCTGGCTGTTGATCAGCACTAGCAAGAGAAGACAGGCTTACAGTGAGAATAATGTTTGCAAATCCACCTGTCAGAAAAGTGGGTTGCTACATATGCCATTAGTGGAGAGAAGCAAACAGAAAACAGATCTCAATAGCATTAGAGTAGGTCAGAGAAAGACAAAATTACTGCTCCACTTAACAGATAAGGACTTTCTAAGCTTATTTTGGCAAATGAGGGACAAAGACTTGGAAGTGATTTTCAATGATTAAGTGGCATGAATTGATTTGGCAGTGGCACAGCTGCATTATTACAGTGTGCTCCAGTAATAGATATTCCTATTCCTACTACTGAAACACCAACAATGGAGAAGCAATTGTGAGTGCTGGCAGTGCAGCCTAAAATCTTATGCCTGCCCTACTATTCAGATCCTTAAAAAGATGTTTGCTTACAGTTAAGTGTATCATGCTCTTTTCATCATAGAACTCTGTAACTTCTATTTAATTAAATCTTTCTGATCCTGGGCATGCACATAACCATAAGTAGATATTAAAGGTGTGGACTTCTTACTGTCCCATTTAAAGGAAATATCATATTCTATTTATAAAACTGAGACTACCAGTATCACCCTTGCTGACTAAAATGATCCCATAAGTTCTCAGAGGATCAGTTAAGTTTTGGCCATAACATGGTTCTTTCAGACTGATCTGAAGATACCAGGGAAACACTATGCAAATAGAAGAATTTCAGACTGTACTTACTTAGTGTCTGCAGCTGTTTCTGGAGGCTGGGCTATTTGTGCAGGACTGGGAATTTCTGGGAAAGCAGAAACATTTATGATGCATGTTTTACACTTAAATCTCTTACAGATTGGAAGTTTTAACACTGCAATAGTGATAATTTGCTTCTTATTCAGGAATCATAAATAAACTCAACTACAGACCTTATGATTTCATACTTTGGTTCATTAAAAACTATGCTCATGTTTCCTAGTACTTCTTTGCCTGTAGATTGACCAAGCCTGTTCTTCCCATTCACCTCATCTGTAATGTCTCTCAAGGTGAGTCCTTGTCTCTGAACTGCTCACACACCTTCAAGTTGCCTCAGAAATACTTAAATCCACACAGAACTAGGACATATAAATTCATCTATACTGCAGGCCATGTATTCCAACTGCACCTAGTCTGTCCAGTGTTACCAGTGCACAGGAAATTCACCTTGGGTTGCAAATCCTTCCAAAATTCAGAATAATTACATCCTACATCATCATTTCTCACCTTAGAAACAAACAAGCTTTTTCTAAGGGTTCATGAACAGATAACTGAGAAAAAGAGTTTATACATGCAAATCCACACATGAATAGTGTTGCATCACTCTTAAACCCCACAGGCAGGAGGCCCAGTTGATAAAGCTGAGCTCAGCATTCCTGAACTGACAGTGTCCATTTCCACTAGCTAAGCATATAACCCCCAAAGCGAGTCTTTTTAAAGAAAAAACACAGTTGTGTATAAAATCCCACAGCAGAAAGTTACTGTTTTACAACTGAATAATCAAAGTTTCACCTTAGTACATAAAACACATCACTACCTCATAAGATATTAAAGAGGCCTGAAACAAAAGAAAGCTTTAACTGTTTTAGATACTTTTTTTTTTTTTAAAGCAGAATTATTATTCTTGGGCAACATGCAGCAGTGTACAAACAAGTTACTTTTTGGCAGAAGCTGGTTAGTAGAATTAAAACAATCAACTCACCTGGGAAGATAAATTGTTGTCTATGCTGAATGTAGTAGGCAGCTTTTTTTTTATTGTGGGTTTTTTTTTTTTTTAAAAAGGCAGCAAAAAAATTACCAGGAGAAAAAAAAACAAAAACAAACACAAACAGGTTAGAGGATGATCAGTAAGTGTCCCATATGCATTCAATGAATTAGTCCCAACTCACTGTTGGGAAACAGATTAGTGGATTATCAGCCTGCTTGAGGGAGTGAATTTCAGCACATGCAGTTTTGGAAGGCTATGACAGATGTTACCAACAAGCAACCAGTCTGGTGGGAAAACACCTTCAGACTTTCAAGTGGCTGAAGCAAATTTAGAGAGCCTAGGGATGCTCTGGTGCTTCAGTGGTGTCTCATGGCTTCAGCTTTTCAAAGATGCACCCAAGAGAAGGTGAAGCTCGTGAACCATTTACAAGCATTTTTTATTTCAGTGATTTTGAGCAGTGAGTCCCTAATACAAAGTAGTTGCAGTAGAACCCTTGTACTAAACTGACTCTGCTTCTGCCCTTTTTGAGTAGGCTAAAATAGCAACTTTCACAGATCAAAAGCTAGATGCACAACACAGCAAAGCTGAAGGCTGGATGTAGCAGCATGTGAGCAGCTTATGTCTTCATTTCCAGATCAAAGGAATTAAATTTATTCTGACTATGTAAATCTTTGCCCTTGTCAGAGATCTTTGCCTCTGTCAGCTTTGGCAAAGACTGCATCCTCTGCAAAGCATGTCGGGTACATTCTTCTCCACCAGATGTGTATGGCAATGGTTTAAAAATGAGTGTTGATTGTTGGTTTTCTTTGGGAAGGGACTAGGAAACTAATTCATCCCAGTTCTCATTTTCACATTTTGGTGTAGCCATGAGCTTACTTATGATTTAAAGCCACTGGTGACCAAACACAGCAGGCAACATGCATTTTACAAAACAGTAAGAAAAGGGAGGAGAAAGAATATAATTATATATATATTTATATATAGCTCTTTTCAAAAAAGGAGAAAATAGAAAGATCAAAACATTTAAGAAAGGGGCCAGTACTCCCCAACAATGTCTCCAGCAAAGCTATCTTGTTGATACCACTTAAAAACTTCTAAGAACAGAGCATTATCTTTTATCAGATAGCAAGATACATCTTCTCACCTTGTTTAAGACATAACTATGTATCCAGAAACCTGCAACTACTGTGAAACCTTGGTCAGCCTCTACTTGCATAGAGGCCTTTCTGATCCTGGAAAAGATGAGTTTACCTGGGAAGTTAAATCGTCCATCTCTCTGGCCCATAGGAGATGGGTTTGGAGGAGGTGTCGCACTGGGAGGGTTGGAAGACTGGAAAGGTGCTGGAGAAGATGGTGTGGATGAGGTTGTGGAAGAAGGATTACTGCTGGAGTCCAGGTGATTTATTGCTGGTGGATGCTCCTTCAAAGCAAGGAAAGACACTTGTGAGAAAACAATAAAAAGAAAGAATTCCTCTCAGTGTTTACTGAACGAGAGGGAGAGGAAAGCTGTCCTTGCCTCAGTCATAACGTAGTATTTCTAAGTGAGCAGACAGCTTGAGTGGTGCATAATTTATGTTTTACAAGGAGAAAATGTCACATATCCAAGTCTCCTTGCAAAGTGAAAGTTCAGGGTGCCATTCTTGCTCCAACCAGCAAAACACTGCTGCCACCTCTTCTAACTGTAGCTCCTGAGTGACTTACAGACACAAGAGTCACTTCAGTCACCACATACCTTTTTAGTTAGTGCCTTGGGAAGAGTTCCAAATTGTGGCTCTGTTGGTCTGTCTACGGGATTATTGATATCAGAAGGGACAGATTCTGTTCTTCTTATTTTTGTTACTGAAAAACAAGTTGAAGGGAAAAAAAAGCTTTAATCAGACTTCTTATTCTTGTGATACCATCAACTACATTGAAATGCTAAGAATTTGTACAGAATTACTCACTGGGAAGGAAGGATATTCTACAAGCAGGTGCCTCTTTAGTACATTTGTTGTGACATTTCAATCTGAAAGAGAAACATTACATGTTAAATAGCAACTTGTTCTTTCCCAAAAAGCAGCAGCCTGCCCTTAATTTGTAATTCTTATGCTAATCTCAGAGGGAGTTCTGGAATGCTCCAGGCCCCAAAGCAGCAGGCATTCATATGAAGAATCCTATTATGTGTGTCATTAGGCTAATGAAATCCATATGCATATCTTCACATCTGATTTATTTTTAATATAGTTACCTTCATTGACTCATCCAGCAACAGTGAAGCACTAACAGCTCAGAGCTCTGGACTAACAACCTAGGTAGAGAAGCAAAATCTAAAATCCTGGCTGTTATTTAGGTATTCAGCTCCCACTACAAGATTTACCCATGATCAGGTAGGAAACCTTTATGTCTTTTAGGAGGACCTGTTTCATGGTCTTCCCAGGCACAGAGGCGAGGCCTACAGGTCAGTAGTTCCCAGGGTCCTCCTTTCTGCCCTTTTTAAAAATGAGTGTAATTTTTCTTTCTTCCAGTCACCAGGGACTTCACCTGACTGCCATGACTGTTCAAATATAGTGGAGAGTGGCTTGGCAACTACATCAGCCAATTCTTTCAGGACTCTGGGATGCATCTTATCAGGTCCCATGGACTTGTGTACGTTCAGGTTCCTCAGATGGTTGTGAACCTTGTCTTTGCTTACGGTGGGAGGGTCTTTGTCTCCCTGGTCTCCATCCTGTGGGCCATCAACTTGAGAGCCGTGAGGACAGGGGTTGCCAGTGAAGACTGAGGCAAAAGGGTTGTTGAGAATCTCAGCCTTCTTCTTGTCTGTTGTTACTAGTTCATAAGTGTTGCTCATCAGGGGGGTTAAGCTTTCTTTAACCTTCATTTTCTGGTTTCCATACCTGTAGAAGCCCTTCTTGTTTTTCTTTACATCCCTTGCCAAGTTCAGCTCCAGCTGTACCTTGGCCTTCCTGACCTCATCCCTCTAACAACCAGGCAACATCCTTGTACTCCTCCCATGAAACCTGTCCTCTCTTCCACTGCCTGTGTAGGTCCATCTTGCCTTTTATTTTGACCAGCAGGTCTTGACTCAGCTGTGTTGGTCTGTTGCCTTCCTTGCCCAATTTCCTACACCTGGAGATTGAGATCTCCTGCGCTCCATGGAAAGCATCCTTAAAGATCTGCCAGCTCTGTTCTGCTCCATGTCCCTGAGGGCTGTTTCCCACGGGGTCCTACTTACCAACTCCTTGAAGAGCTGGAAATTTGCTTTCCTAAAATTCAGAGTCCTGACTATGCTTTCATCTGCCTTGTACCCCTTAGGACAGTGAACTGCACTAGTGTACGGTCACTGCAGCCCAGGCTGCCTTCAGCTTTGACATCCCTGATGGGTTCACCTGCATTTGTGACCATCAGGTCCAATCATGCATCCCTTTGGGTAGGGCTGTGCCAGAGCATCCCTTTGCCACTCAGAAGCTGACTGGAAAAATGTCACTACTAAGAGGGCATAATGTCTAGGGATAATGAGTTACTGGCAAACTTTTAATGAATCAAATGCAAAGTTCTTCTGAAAAAGATCATCACTGTGTGCTCACCTGCAGTACTTACACTTCACCCCGAACATCATGCTTTTCTGACAGACTTGGCAAATCTGAGATAACCAAGACTTTGTAGAGAACCTAAGCAGAAACAAGAGGGTAAAGTGATGTTATCTACTGTCTAAAGGAAATTTAACATCTGTAGGTAGTTACAGACTATACTCCTTCAGCTTGTTCTGAAAAGGGCAAGTGGTGGTAGGGGAAAGACTTCTCACTTTTCCAATCAAAAGCAACTGAAAGGCAGCTGGCACCAACTCTGCTGGCCTCCAGCTAGTTCTCCACTCTTAGAACAGGGCTGAGAGGTGCTCAGAGGTGCCTCTGACCATGGAGACAGGCTGTGCATGAGCACACATCTCTAGAACGTCCTGAAACCTGCAGCTCAGCAATTGCAGATCTGAAGCTTCATGCAGTCAAAGATACCCAAATGATAGAACATCATTTAATAAAAACCCCTCAAACTAGAATTGAAACAAGCAAGTACTCTGAGAGGGAGCAGCCAGTACATGCTCCAAGTGCATATCCAACCCATGAGCACGTGCTGCCCATCAGTTGCTCGTGTCCCTCCTCAGAGGAGCAGGATGTATCACATGGGGCTGGTTATATTCACCTGAACACCATTCTAGAGCTGAAATCAAATTTATGGGTGGCAGTGGGAGTGCTATCCCTTTTACCAGAAAACTGCATGGATAGGTTTGTCTGGTATTAGAACTGGCTAGCCCAGTTTTGGTTTGGATTTGGGAAGGGGAGCTGCAGAAACCTATGAGGGAGGAAGAGGAAAGTGTGTTTTCTTTTCATGTAGGGAGGAAGGAGCAGCTTCCCCTTATAAAAAGCACTATTTCATATTCACCCCAGACACAACTCTGCTGCTGCTGGTTCCCTACTCATTACAGTATGGGCAGCCAGCTGGCTTTGTAAAAAGCATTTCAAGTGCTGAACAGATTAGTGACGTATTATAAAGGAATGAAGCTGAAATACAGTTAAGGCTGAACACCTGACCCAACTTCAGGCCTATCTGAGAGTCCTCACTGCTACAAAGACACTCCAACAGGCTGCTGGCCTGGTCTGCCCCCTCCCTTTGCCTCCTCTGTGGCTCCCACAGCACGTGCTGCTCACCTGTGTGTTACAGCTAAGCCAAAGTCTCTTCGTACCGTTTGAGGGGATCCTTGGGAGAGTTCTGATGGAGAACAAAAGGATGGTTTAGGGAAGCATTACTCACAAGCCTGCTTACCAGTCTAGACAGAACAAATCCATCACTGTCACTAGTAGCCTGACACTGCTAGTAGCCCAGCTCAGACTGGTTTCCCTTCTGCTGCAAAGCTACTACCAGATACTGCTCTTGTATTTGTTTTCATGTGGAGGCAATGTAAGCTAAGATTTGATGGTGGAATCATAATTCTTCCTTATTTTTGTTAAATCATGTTTTACATCTAGGGAACACAGAAGTCCATCTGGTTAGGCCCAGGCCATTCTTAAGGTGTAAAGTCAGACTTTACACCCAACCAGTTTACTCCCAGTTGGTTTACCATTAATACCATCACCCAGTTTTCATGCAGTGTCAGTACATTTCAGAATATTCTTTTACATTGAAAGTTACTATCTCTATTTTATAGACAGGGCCAGCATGACCCAGAGATAACTTAGCTAGCTGGTAAGTGCAAAAAGAGAGCCCTAGACTTCAAAATGCCAGTTGAGTACTCCAGTGGTTAGACCACAAACTTCCTAAAAACTCTAAAATACTAAGAATCTGGCATATTTCCTGAATTAAAACTACAGCCATATTGCAAATCTGGAGAAAACTCAAATCTGCAGGCATCAACACAGCTTCAGGGCTGGACACTCCATGCTTACAAAAAGTCAGTCTCTTTCTTTGACCCTAGATGGCACCAAATTCTTTTTTATCATTATTCCAGTGAACTTGTAAAGGCATCTGTGGTCTTAGAATAGGCTGGAACAACTAGTTGCTTTTCCAAGAAATATTGCTGATCTGGTGTGGCCATCCAAATGCAGAGTCATCTGAATTAATCATAATACAACAGTTAAGGTGGCTACATCCTTACTGAAGAGCCTAATTAATATAATCAAGTTTGGAATGGAATTAGGCTTAAAGGAGCCTATAGATTTTAAAACAGACAATACTATGTGCACAGAGGCACCAAAATTCTTCATTTCTGTTTGAATTTATTCAAATGCCTTTTTTATTGATTGCATAAATTCTATCACTCTCTCTCCTCAGAGAAATGCTCAGATTTCTGCTTGCCTTTTCATTCTACAATTTTCTTTCTATGCTTTTTTCGTTTCTGAAAGCAGCTCCTGGGATTTTTGTTTTAAAGGGCATTAGATGTATGTGTGGTGCTGTAATGTCCTTATCTGGACTTTTATA
This sequence comes from Apus apus, assembly GCF_020740795.1. Classification (NCBI taxonomy): domain Eukaryota; kingdom Metazoa; phylum Chordata; class Aves; order Apodiformes; family Apodidae; genus Apus; species Apus apus. The sequence continues at coordinate 6,453,785 of NC_067299.1, read as the reverse complement.
TTTTACAAAAAGATGAGACACTTTCCAAGAAGCCTCTGTCTCCCTATGTTAGTTTCCAAGGTTACAGGTTGTGTCTGAGACAGACCCACAGTCACATGGATCAAAACACAAATCCTAGTCCTGTCAGCCCTTAAACATGTGGATGGACTCATCACCATCAGAGGAAGCATCTCACATTTAAGCACATGCTGAAGCATTTCTGAGATGGTTGCAGGCAACTGGCTAATCACAGAGATCCTTGGCAACATCCATAGATACTCAAGGGTTAGATGCAAAGTTATTTCCAGTAGCAAGAGGCACCAGTAACAGCAGTCTGAAGCCACAAACAATTACACCCAAACTCCTTGCTTTAACCCTTTAAATATCATAACCCTTTTCCTTTCTTTTGTCATCTGAAGAAATACCAGGTACAAAAAAGACCACGTAAACAGTCTTGCAGTAGGCCAAGCTCCTGCTACAGTTAACAGAAGCTCTGGGCTAGAAGGCCCTACTGAGGACCTCCAGATGTTGCACAGGGATGATCAACAGAGAGTTGACAAGGACAGGTTCTTCTCTCAGCAATGAAAAATCTCTTACCAAACCTAGAGAGAAAAAAAAACAAACAGCCTTTTTTTAGACATTCATATTCATGTGACAGGATACACACTTTGCTAGAGCAGAAGCTCATTCCTGCAATGTTTCATGTCAGGTATACAAACACCTCTTGTTTTGCCTTGGGAAGGCACATTTCTTTTCCAGTTCAAACGATCAGTTACATGTTAGATTAACACCTTTCCTTTATCTACCCAAAAAAAAGTGTATGTCAAAGCCTAGAGAAAGTGGTTGGGGCCTTTTAACAGCAGCAGCCACCCCAGCCTCCTCAACAGGTGTAATTCAAAATACACTTCAAAAAACAGAGACTGTTAACAAGCAGCTTTTGTGCTTATCTTAGGATATCCCACTGATACAGATTCTGAGACTACACTGAAACCATGACCAGGCAACTGGAGAGCAGAACAGGCAGAATTGGAGCACTGAATGCCCTTTGGTATAAACGCAGCCCAGCAGTGCCCATGGGGAAGGAGGAATGAGAAGGTGTCATGCTTACTTTATTGGAGGAACTTCATCTATCCTGTTTCCCAACTGCGATTCGTGGGACTTGCTCCTGGTGAGGGTTGGGAAGTTAGGTAGCAGCTGAAAAACCTTCCTGCAAGGGGGAGGAGGAGTCCGTGGTGGCTTCAACTTATGCCTTCTCTTGGTTTGAGGAGTGGTTGGTGGAGTGATGGTGATGCTGTGAGGAGTCCTTGGTGTTAACCTTCCACTGTGTGTGGGGAATGCAAAAGGGTCCAGGAGGTTTTCTGCATAGATAGAAGGTCCGTGACTGGAGGCAAGAGAATCCGAAGCTGGGATTGTAGATACTGACACGGAACGTGCCTGCTGGCTGGTGCCCTTGGGAAGGTGCAGCGCAGAAGGGCTCCATGTGGGGGCAGAGGAGCAGGGGGAGTCGGTGGTGTTTGTCGAGCTGTTCTCTCGGCGTGCCTCAGAGAGGTTCATCAGCACATCATCTTTTAACTCCCCACCTGTTCACCAACCATAGTTATGTTAGCCAAGCATTAGAAGGGAAAGCCACCGTCTCACATCCTGCTGCTTGAGGCTGTAAGGTGGGGTTTTCCCCCCTGCTTTGCACCTATGCAAGGTGCAAGCCTAGTTCTCCTCTGACACCCATCCAAGACACCTTTAAAACAAGAACAGCAGTACCTACCCTGTAGTTACATACCCCAAAAGCTAAAATCAGGTCCTGTGTTATATGACGGGCTGAGTTTGAACAGCTTGAGCCCTACTGAATAATGAGGGATACATACACCTACATAAAACAGGCACCCACATCCCAGTGCAAACCCATGTGGATTTGGTGCCAATCTGTTTAGATAAATCTGGACATCCAGCCTGGCACCCTGTCTGCTTTTAGAGTGGTCTTTGGTAAAAAGAAAAAAATATTAAGGCCATTAGGTTGGAAATAATCAGTGGTTGAGAAAAGATTATATACCTGGATTTTAAAAAATGTCATTTCTTTATAATAAGTGAATGCCATGACTTCTGAACAATGGCTGGTTTTGCCACAGTATGGATGGGAAACATTTGACAAAGCAGGACATGAAAGATTAGAAAAAAGGAAATATGAAACTGGGCTGTTTGCTGACTTTTCCATTAACTAATCTTTACCATTTGCAAATTGTATGAACTGTTATAAGACTGACAGGAAACATCACCTTTCAGTGGCAGACAGATAATTGCTACAGGGAAAGATGTGATGCACGTGAGGACCAGTATGCTATGTGAAACACTCTTGTCCAAACAGATTTTACAATGCCTTTGAAAGTAGCTTGGGGAGGGTGAGAGGGAAAGATGGTGAAACAGTGCTCCAGGAATCTGGAATTTGACTGATCTTAAAAATCTTGGGTCAGATCCATTTGCATGCTGAACACATGTGTTTCTAATGACACAGCTCCCTTCCTTCCAGAATGTCAACGTAAATCGGGGGTTTTGCTAGCTCTTGAATCTGCTATTGGAATCTGCCTAATGACTGTATCCATTCCAGCAGCCAAATAAAAAACTGCAGGAGGCAGGGGGTTTTAAGAGAAGTTCATCAGTTGGCACACTGTAAGCTATGCAGTGATAAAGGCTTGTCAGAATCATGTTTTTCTCTTCTAAAAAGTTGAGCTGAATAATGCTCAGGCTTCTGAGCAAAGTAATGCCAAACAGAATGATACCTTCTCTCTGCACTGGCAATATTTGAGGACAGGATTACCTAGAAGAAATCTGGTTGTATTTGTTAGGCCAAGGATATGTGTACTGAATGATGGAGGATTAACTGGAGCATTAGACACAATTCTGAACACAGATGGAATAAGGATACAGTCTATTGACTAGGAAAGGATATTGCTACATACATTTATTTCCATGTATTTATTTACTTGACATGCTGTCAAACCCAAATCCAACCCACAGCTCTAGTTGTGTTTGATCACTGCAACTTCATGTACATCCAAGTGTCATAACCTGATCCTGGTTACAGATATACCCAAATGCATTCCCTAGAGGTTTTTGGAGATTGTCTCGTATGAAAGGAAGCAGGATGGAGGTCAGGTTGGTGAGAACCTAATTCCATAGAGCAACAAGACAGTCTGTACCTGATTCAGTCACTTTCCGTAAGCAGCTCAGTGCCCCATTGAGTCTGGAGCACTCCTCATCTCTGGCACCACATCTCTTCATTGTTTCTTTCACCTTGGACTCATTCATTTCTAGTAAGGCATCTAAGGTTATCTCCTCTGGTATTCTCTGCAGAAAAAAACCAAGATGATACCTTTTTTTTTTTTTACTATACATATATAGATAAGACTGTCACTTGTTATTCTGATGTACTTGAAGTAGTGCCACTCCTCACTGTCTGGTCTGACTCACGATGCTCACGCTTGTGGTGCATCTCTCAGATCAGTGATGACCAGGCAGCAGATCACAGCAGTGCTCCACAGCTGCTTTCTCTCCTCCCTTCTTCGTGACAGACCAGGCTTATGCTCCAGTGTTCTCTGTATCACTAGGATGTTGTGGTAGTTCTCTGGTATTTAAGTTAGGATTAGAGGTGATTGAATTATTCTTCTCCCCTTGAGGAAAGTTTTCACTCAGTGTTTTTGAAAAGCTACTAATGAAAGTTTAACTTTTTCATTAAAAAAAAGCAGTCAGAAACAAAACAGGCCTAAAACCTGAAAAAAAAAGTCAGATAAAGATGTTTGGCTTTCCAGTAGGGAAGTGAAAAGTAAAAGCAGTGAGGAAAATAACTTATTTTCTTAAACAAAAATAAATGTTAATCACCAAGAGATAGTGACCTCCTCCTCAAGCAATTTTTCCTTCATTAGAGAACCAGCCTTACTCTATCTTGCTGGCCAAGAGATTTGTGCAGAACTCCTTGTACATCTTAATCCACCAAAGCCTCCAAAGTGATAAGGTTTAGATCAGGCAAAAACAAAAGACACGAGAGACTCAAAAGCATGAAATGATCTGGTATTTCCTGACACAGAATTGAGCTGTGTCGCCCCTCTCCTCCCCCATTCAAATGTTCCCAGTGTAACTCTGCAGCAATTGTGGTTAATAAACAAAACCAGGATATTTAGCCCAGATACCCAGGAATTTCCCTGAAAGTTTTCCCTAAACAAACCTCACTGCTGCCTACTCTCACAATGAGATCACAAATTTCACAATATTTGGCCTCTTTCCTAAAGTTTCAACTCCTGGAATTATTCTATACAAAAGGCTTTCAACTTTTTATTTGAAGGGGAAACTCAAAAGTGTATCTCAGTGTTTGGAAACAAAAAGCTTGTAAACTCCATTTCCGACTTGAAATCAAAGTTGAATGTGGTTGAATGTCCTTTAACAATGACATCTTTCTTAAGCCAGACTCATGCCTCTGAGGTCTGATGCATTAGTTTTAGCTGTCACAGTGCTAGAAACAGCCCCCGTCTTTGGAGCTTTGTAGGTGGTAACACAAAAAGTAGTCACATGCTTTCCATTTTTAGCAACTGTTGCATGGAGCAAAGAAAAACAAAAAATTCAGAAAGGGCAGCAAAGAAATGCATCCTGCATCTTCTGTCACATGCCCTGAACCAGATGAAAGACAAAACACAGCTGACTCAAGGAGAGACAACAAATTTGAATGAGCAGTGAGCACAAAGCAGGTCCACAGTAGAGCCAGGGCTCAATGAAGTTCAAGTAAATTTTCTTGTTCTTCTATAATTAATGTTAGAAGAATAACAAAAGCACAGATATCCCACCTGACACTGGGTAGTATTATTCCTTTTTCTGCTCGCTTGCCCCACCAAGATGCAGGAGTCAGACTGCCCCAAAAAGCTTGTTCTTGATTGACTTCCATATGGATAAAATGCAGGAAGCACAAAGACTCCAGTGAAAATGCAGAGCAAACTCTGCTCTCCTGGGATTCCTAACCTGGTATTACACCCCACGGGACAAAAAAAAAACCACCTGAGATCATCTGAGTTGAAACTGGGACGTTTTTCCACCACTCAAATATTCCAGCACAAAGCCAGTACAAGTTTGCTCACACGCAGCTCCAGCCAAACTTGGCTGATAACAATAGGATTAACCCAAGTCTTTAGTCTAGTTAGTGATTTCCCCAGCACCCCCTGAATTCCTCTCCCCTGCACGCAGACAGCAGTTCACAGAAGCATCTTTGTTCAGCAGGATCACAAGGGCTCACGTCAGCCTCGCCGCGACACAAGCAGCTCTCAAAGAGACAGTGACTGGGGGCAAACAGCCCCACAACGAGTTACAGCACAGCAGGAACAGTTTTCCACACCACCACGGGTGCCCCTGTGCTCTGGAGCAGGGCAGGTAATGCTTCCCCATTATGCACAAGGGAAAGCCAATGTCTCTGACAAAAACATTTATCCCATTTCATGCTTTTATGCAGTCCTTGAGTAAATGGGATGACAGCGATGTCACCCTTGAATTATCTTCAAACATTTCCTCACCCCCACCACTCCCCACTGAGAAAACAACCCAGAGCACGCAGCCACTGCTGGAAAGAGCAGCCTCCTTCCAGATCCCAGTACAAGCTCTCAAGTCACATTACCCAGTATCACCTCACCTCCCTACCCTTCGCATGATGCCCGTGTAACCAGTGACTTATTAGAACCATTAGTAAGTCAATCAGTAAAGTGGAAGAGACCAAGATTTTCTTGGGAAGCAAAGCTTTTCCACAACAGCCAGTTCCACAGCCCAGGCTTTACAAGCAGCAGAAATGCAGGGCCAGCTGGGATGGGACTGGTCACAGCACCGCTGGGGATCTGGTTTCTCCAGTGCCTGCTCTGTGGCAGGATCCAGAGTGAAGAAGCACCCCTGACCTGCAGTGTTAACACTCAGGGGAGTGACTGGCACAGAGACTACAAAAACAGGAGGAAATCAGGCTGATCTGCAAGTCCATGTCCACCCAAGTAGCCAGGGTGCAGTCAGGTTCTATCCTGTCTGTTCTCCTTTTACAAGGAGGGCAAAGCACTGCAGTTACCTAGGGCAGATGCCACTGCACCTCTGACAGGAGCCTTGTACCTGTACAGTCAGTCCTCAGTGGAGTAAAAAATGGTCTTTGGACTGAAAAAACAGTAATTTGTAAGGTGGAAGTGGCTATTTTAACTGACCCTGTATTAGCTCTCTGGTTGTGCTGCTACAGACAAGGCTTAACTGGGGAATTCCCATTCCCTGCTCTGAGAGGTCTGTGGGATAGCATCTGGGTTCAGCTCCTGGTGGTAACAACACACACACTCACTGTTCACAAGGCAAAACTCACCAACACAAAATTGTTGAGCTCAAAACCAGTACAGATGCCCCAGGGTGGCAGGGTTGGGGTGTGTTGCTGTTCATGGAGTGGGGCCTGGGTCCTGTACACTGATGTTCAGAGCCTCCCTTCTCTCATTCCCAGAGGGGAACACAACCAATTACTGGCACAGAGAACTCAGCTATCACCTTTGTCCCACAGCAGCCTGATGTTTAAACTCCAGGACTCCCTGTTCTTCAAAGTGTGATGGTGTTTAGTGGATTTGAAAATAATTTTTGAAATAATTACAAAACATTCCAAACTATGGAGCTTTTTAGAAGCGTTAGGACATTTTTTTTCTTTGTGTCATTAATTTTCAGGACATAATCACTATGCAAGGCTTGATCACCTCTAAGCTGACTGGTTTCACTTCCTTAAGCATGTCAGCACTCTACAACTCCATGCATGGCCTGCCATGAAAAGCTAGAATGGTTCACACAAGGCACAGCTGAGCAGAAAGGGGCAGCCCCAGCTCTTCACTTTGCTCTGCACCCTTAGCACCATCTCACACAGACACACATCCTGACACAGAGTGCAGTCTGCTGCCACCTTGACCCCTTCCTGGGCCTGCATGTAAAGTCCAGCCTACTCTTTTTGCTCAACAGTTTAATTTTAGAAAGACAGAATAGCAAGTTACAGGAAAGTATAAGTACAGAAAAGGAGATTATATTTAAACAATCCCAATGACCTTGAGCTGGGAGAGCTCAGACTATCTGAACCTGCTGCCAGCCCCCATGACACGTGACAAAAGAAATAAGCCTTAAAAGGGGGGGAAGGGAGGGGAAGTAAGAGGCTTTTTTTAAACAGCCACTCATGTGCTGCACATATGTAGGGGCTTAATATAAAACTGGTCAATCTGATCCCTGTAAGATTGGCCTGATGTGATTTAGCTCTGTGTTAGCCCCCCAGCCAGTGTGATAATGATGAGGGTCACTAGTTCAAGATGGCTCTTAAAACAGGTTCAGTTGCTGCGTATGCTCTGGCTCAGCTGTTGAGCTGAGGGGGAAGAATGTCCCCTGTGAAGAGCCCTGACAGTGTCTGTCTCAGAGGAGCATGTGGTGGGCTCCAGCCCTACCAGTGCAAGTGCAGTTCTGGGCCCTTGCAAAGGGGTTACTCCCAGTCCTCAGCACTGAGGGTGAGAAACGTGGGTCCAGCAGACCTCTCTTGACCTGCTCTTCATGGGCACTGTGGCTTTAAAACAACACAGCTTTAAACAAAAATGCGGCTTAAAGGCTTGTGTTAGGGCCACGCTAAGAACCATCTCCCTGGGCACACCTTGCCTTGACAACAGCACGATACTACTCTAATAATAAGGTCAGATTAAAGGGGGGGGGGGAGGAGGGAAGAGCAAGCAGGAGAAGACAGAACCTGCTTTTAATCCTTCAGCACCTCAAAACTGGCAACAAAATATGAAGCCCTACTCACCACACACAGCTCAGCAAACGTGATGCTAAAAAGCCCAAACCAGGAAATCACTCCTCTCTATAACAGGTAAGAGGACTTTTTTACAAAGTCTTCCTGCTTCTCAGACATACAGGCTGTGCACTTCATGGTACCCATGTTTAAAAGAGAGAAAAGTAAACCACAGAAGCCATCCAAAGGTTAGTCTCAGTTAGCCAGGGTGAAAAGTTCACAATAGTGTAAGAAGGTCTTTAATCTTGTCTGGTGTCCAACTTAAATCCCTGAAACATGTAAAAAAGCTGGTATCTAACTCAGTGGATGGGTTATTTTTGGTAAAGATTCCTCCCTGCAGATAAGCTTAAGGAGCTAATGCTGTTGCTAGCCCTCTGCAGAATCAGTCTGACCTGCTCCTCAACCTAGGAGACATGGCTCTTCCTGTAAAGCTGGATGGTTGTCAAGGCCCCAAATGCCTCCTCTTAAATCAATACATTCCCTCACCAATCATTCTCCCATAAAACAGCAGATGCTAGAAGAGAAAGCCCATTACATAAGGTGCTTAAATTCCCAATGATGGCTCCAAGCAGAGCATGTAAGGATGCTCTTAAGAACATCTTGTGCCTGCTAGCTGTTATTTTGCTTTGGTGTTACGGTATCTAGTGAAGAAGGTACTGATAAATTGTTGTATTATTACATTGCTGGAGATTTTATGAGCTTTCTGGAAAGTCCCTCACATGGGAGAGCTTGCATTAAGCTATGAGTATACACAGGCTATGGTCTCACCTAACATCTCCCTCTTCACTGTTTCACCTCTCACACAACAGGCAGGGTGGAGAGGAGCTGACAGACTCAGGACATTCCCATTCAGTTGGCTGGCTGAGCACAGGATAACTGCTGGCACTTCCTATTTTTCTGTGAGAAGACAGATGTAGCAGTCACAGGGTTTCACTGCCGATCCTGAAGGGCAGGGTGAGCCTTCTGCTGACCTCATGCCATGAATCCTTCACAGTGAACAAGGCTGCAAGGGGTACCTGGACCCCCTGGCAGGGGAAGGGAGCCCTGGCAGTAGTAGAGAATATTTTCCAAGAGCTGTTTACTTTGGGGAGGGCCATTCAGCTGGAACATGGCAATGGAGTTTTAGGTCCAGGAAGCCTGCAGGACAGAGTTAATTTGCATACACACAATTAGCACATTCAGGATCTCTGCTATCTGGCAGCCCACTCAGAGCTTCTGCTGCCAGACCCATGGAAATCCCCAGCAAAGGGCCAAAGTCCTCATGGTCTGCTCATGCAGATATGCTGACAGAAAAGATGAGAGGATACAGCTGTGGAAACCTGATAGGCTTAGGCAGATCTGCTGCTTCTGTTCCCTCAAAGTGATGCACACAAGTAAACCCCACACTTTTCCTCCAACAACCGATCAGCTCGATCTGCTACCAGATCAATCACAGTCCATCCAAGTATAAGCATCTGCCATGGTCTCACAGTATCCAACTTGTGCCAGTGCCTCCTCTACACAGCTTTACAAGGGCAGCAGGACACTCTTCACAGATAATTCCTACTCAAAGCACAAGCCTTTCCTGCTCTGCTCCCCACTGTGACAAGTGCTGTCCCAGGCTTGCTCATGAACCACTCCTGACTGCTTACAAGACACTAGGCCTTTGGCATCAGTGCTAAATGGGGAATGAGACAAGTTTCACAAGCAAACAGGAGTTATTAAAAAAAAAAATTATACATTGGGAGTCAAATATGTTGCCCATGTGAACAGCTGTAAACCAGACCCAACCACAGTACTGCTTCATCTGCTCCCACACAGTCTCCCTGATGGCAAAGTTCTGCTCATAGCCAGCAATCACTAGGGCAGGATTTGTCCCTCCCTGTGCACGACAGTTATCTACTCTAAAAACAGCTTTCCAAACTTGATTGACTGGAACCCCTGCTACATGGTGAGCAGGGCTGGTTCAGACATGATTCAGAAGATGATGAGGAGATGACTATGTTCTTAAGTTACCTTTTAAGATAGTGACAAGTTACATGTAGGAACAAATCTAATAGTGATGTTTCTGGGAATAACAATGATAAAGACAGGATTATTTCTGTGGTAAAGAAATAAGTCAATAGGGAATTTTTAATACCCTTTTTTTTTTGGTGGATGTGCCCCAAGCCCAGAACCTATTAAGTATCTCTGGAAGAGATTTCTTCCATCAGCCTAGGAGTAGGGACAGCACTCTCTTCACATCCTCCGTCATTCCTATTCCACCCTCAATTCTTGACTCCCAATTTTCATGGGGAACAGGATCAGTATATTTTTCTAGGTCCATTTTCAGAGCAACTTTTAGCCACTGGAGACCACTACCTATCTTAAATATACCTTCTGTCTGTACAGTTCCTTGTCCTGCCTTTTCTAGTTCTCAGTTAAAATATCTCTTTTCCCAGTTTCAATCCACCATATTTAACCATTTATGCATCATTTTCAGTATTAAACTACAAGCACAGAGTGCTAATCAATCTCTAGGACACCCAACCAAAAACAAGGACTCCAGCATTTCCTAGAAAAATACTTAAAAAGAAAGTTACAGAACACTATTAGCCCAGCTCCAAGGCAGAGGCTGCTCCACACTTGTCACTGCTTTCTATGATAAAAATCTGTCTGGCAACTGATTGGAGGAACAGTAAGAAAGAAACAGAAATAGCACCATTTGGAGTGGGGGTTCAAAGAAGTTTCCTTGCCCCTCAGAATTGTGTATTCACAGGCAGCAAACAGAATCACCACCTACCTCCAGGTCTGCTAGCTCCACACAGAGCAGCCCCTTCACTCCCCGCAGCACGACAGGCTGACTGTTTTCCACCTTCACAGGAGTTTTAGCTGTTGCCCAACGCCATAAACAGTGCATTGTTCTTACTGTAATCTCTTCCAGAGCTAAAGGATTTTACAAGCAGTCATTATTCTCCTTTTAAATATAGGTTTTCAAAGAACGAAAGGAGCCCGGCAACAAGACAGCAATTATAACAGCAAGAGCTTTCAAGCTTCACAATGTCTAGACCAAGTCACTGAGCAAAAATAGTCTTCACTCAGGACTAGAGGAGTCAGCAGATATTCTAAATTAGAGCTGGTGCTCTATGCCTGACAGAAGAGCCTGGGAGCTTCTGTGCTTCCCTGCATGGCAGCTTTATTTGGGAGAGGACTAGGGGGGGAGAGAAGGGAGGGGAAGAGAGAGAGAGAAAAAAGAGCACTGTTTCTGTAACTGCTGAGCTAAAGAACTGCTTGCAACTGGGCTGTTCTTCAAAGGTATTATGTCACAGATTAGCCCAATCTTGAAACACTCCACACCAGCAACACTAGAAATGCAGAGGGAATCAGAACCATCTAAAAAAGCAAAAAAACATGAACTCAGACCTTTCTCCTGCTATGTCTCTGACAGGTCTCACCTGCAGCTACCTCCTGCCTTGTACCTGCTATTTGTGTTTAGAACCCAGAGGTGGCCAGGGAAGGGCTCTGGCACAGCTGTTCTCCAAGACTCTACAGGTACTTGGCCACTTCTCCAACCAGCTTCAGAGCCTACAAGTCTCAAGAAGAGAGGGCTGTATGCCTGGCATGAATACACTATTACAAAATCTGTGGGGTTTTCCTTCTCTCTGTAGCACTTTTTGGCAGCATTAAGAAGGAAACCCAGTATAACTATTTCAGTTCTACAAATGAGCTGAAAGTATCTTAGAGATGGGAAGTTATTCTCCAGTGTATCTTGCACACCAGCTGCAGAACCAGGCATGGCAATCAAATGTCCCCATTTTCATTGTCTGACCTGTTCAGCCATCTCTCAAAAGGCTCCCTAACCACCTCTCTCCCCAGTCATGTCACAGGCAGTATGTGTAAAGCAAAGGGAAACCACAATATATTTCTTAATAACTAACCTATTAAACTCCTTCTGTCAGTGATTTCCATTTTGAAGCATTCAGCTGAAAGGTGCTTCACATGCTGTATGAAATCTAAGCAACAGCAGGAATGATCCCACGATACCTGTTACGTTTCTGAAAGGCAGCTCATCACAGACAAACATCTCCCCTGCACTGTCTGCTGATGTCCATGCCACAAACACCAGCAGTGGCTGCAATGCTGTTTTCTAAGCAGTGTGACAACAGGATAAAAAAAAAAAAAAAAGACTGCAAGAACACAGCAATTGGTTAATTAGCCCAGCTATTTCCATTCCCCCCAGATTACAGGCTGTTCAGCATGCGTACTCAAGATTAATTTTAATGACCCAATGGGTGTTGCAGTTCTGTCCAGCTAATATCAGTGCTACAGAAGCTGTCTGCAGCTGTGTGGAATGGATGCAGAACTTTTAAAAAATAATCATACCTTTGGAATTCCAGAGGAATTTAAATGCTTTGTACACCTCTCATATTTTTGTCCCAGAGAACAGAAGGAACATAGCTCATTACACTGGTCACTGCTGGCAGGGGGTATCAAGAGAGCATGAATAAAAATAAACAGCTGGAAAATGTTCTCTTCCTGCCTTAGACCAAAACCGAATCTGTTCACCCTTTTTAGTGACCACACATCCCGAAGGGCAGTCTCGATCCTGTTTGCTCCCTAAATTAGCAGGATCTGGCAGATTTGAACTGTCTACCTCCCTCCCCCTTCTCTTCACCTCTTCCCTCCCCCCAGTAATGCAGCCATCACAAAGGATTTTAAAAAGAGCTACAAAGACATTCTTTTAGGCTCAGGCAATTCCAGTAACCTTAGAAACCAACAATAGTTGGGAGCCTGGCAGTTTGGCCACAGCAACAGGCTGCTTTTTTGTTCTCTTTGTCACTGCTGCACCTTTAGCTGTGTTCCCAAAAACCTTGCTGGGCTGGAAGGCAATATCCAGCATCACATTAAAAAAAAAAAAAAAAAAAAAGGAAATAAAAGGAACAACTCAGTCCTGAACTCATCCTGTTTTACCAAACTGCTCAGCTACATCAGGACCAAGCTGGAATAAGTTCCATGAGAATTTGCTGAATTTATCTCTCAGGCTGATTCCTTCTGAAGTCAAAGAAGATTTTTGCTTGTGTAAGGATCAAAGGAAACTGAAGGAGAACACTGTGATCTGGCCTGCAGAGCCAAAGATGGGAAAAAGAATGGAAAAAGCCTTTTCTGCTTTGTTTAGTCATCAGTGGACTAAGCCCTACTGATAGTGCCATTAAAATGACACTGAGATGAACAGAACAGCACAGGGAAGCCAAGCACTGTCCAACAATCTGTTGTCAGTGTCCCGCAGTCCTGGGAGTTCCCAGAATCCACCAAAACGTGGCTGGGATTTCAGGCTCCAAAAAAAAAAAAGGTGTCAGAAACAGGAGCTGGGGGCCTTGGCTTATCTACTCATTTCTGATTCCAGCAGAAGAGTCAGATCATTTTCTGCAGTAAAGAGGCACCCAGTGATTTGCATGTTAAGAATTAAACTGTACAGATCAAGAGGAGCCATGGTCTGTGAGCACAAACAGCTGATGCCAGCCACCACCCAGACCCACCACAGCCGAGTTTTTCATTCCATTCTTTTACAATGATGCAATTCCCTTCAGTATCAGTTTAAACCACGGACTTTACTCATAGGAAAGGGTTGTGTATAAAATGGAAAATCCTCTCGTTTCTGAGCAAAAACTCCCACCCAGTCAATCCGTATCAAAACCCACCTGCCCATTACTGGGTTGCAGTCCACTTGATTTGGTAGTTGGGAGTGCTTTGTGAGGCTACACAGTTTCAAAACCCTCATTCTGGGACAAACTTGTCAACTCTGACCCCTTTTGCTAGTCTAAGTTTACAGGGACACAGTGCTATTGGCTGTTTTTGGATCTTCAGTAATTTTAGAAACAAATAGGCTGTAACAATATTTTTTTCCATTTGTTGGATATGTCAGTGCACAAAACTGTAACTCTTGGTCCTTTTTTTGGCTAGTACTGGATACAGAATAAGTATGGTACAATATCATTATTATTATCTGTAAGTTATTAAGTTATGGCATCATTCTCAGAGCTAGCAAGCAGGAGAGGAGGTCCTGGTAAGGCAGGACCTTTGTGTCATACCAAGCAATAGGTGTGAGGCATTGCTTCAAATGCTACTGTGAGAAGATCCCTACTAACTGTGGGAGGAGGACAAAGGGAAGGGAGTATTTCAGCACTGCCTCTGGGTGATCAGTGCTTCTGGGTGAGAGAAAGCACCCTTTCCACCAAAGGTCCTTCTGTGTACCCACACACTCCCACCTTGCCTGAAAGTCAGTTCAGGAAACTAACTTAAACCCATCAGGCAGCTGGGAACGTCTCAAAACAGGGCAGGAAGGTTCTGGGCTGAAGGTTGTCTTCCCCTTACCTGTACAACTTCTTTTCTCACATTGACAATGTCTAACCAGTCATTGAATCTTGGGTAGCTGTTGAGCTCTGCTGTCCTGTCACTCAGGGGCACGCTCAGCTTACACTGCCGTTGTCTGTGGATGTAGTCAATCAGTTTCACCTGTTGGGATCCAGAAAGTAAAGAGTTAAGTTCCTTGAGATACATGGTCTTCTGCCTGGGCAATGTTTGTGCAGTACCTAGCCAGAGGAGATGCTGGTTTGTGAGTGGGGCTTTCAAGGAAATTCATCCAGGGAAGCACTTCCCTCACACTGAGCATCTTTATTCTTCAACATTTCAGCAGAAGGAAGAACCTTGCAGGGCCCATTCCTGCAGAACTCTTCCCTAAATCCATATCAACAAAAGTTTTGTGCAGAGACAAAATATGAAAGTGCATCTAAACCATTTAAAGCAATGACTTACATTCAGTCTAAAGGCACTGCATGTACACACACAACCTCAGCCTGGATGCTGTGGGACCATCTGCCCACTCATCCGTTGCTCCTTTATGTTTGTTTTACTCTTTTACATCTGACCTTCATTTGGACTAGAAGATCCCTAAGGCAGGAATAGCCAAAGAACCCAAAGACTCTGAAGCCTGTTATCTGATGGGCATTTCTATTACAAAATCAACACTAAAACAAAGATGATCTTAGCAAGAAAAAAAATTCAGGCGGTCAGACTAGCTTCTATGCTATTCCAGGGTTTTATCCCAAAGCTTTTCTCACCTGACCATCTCATGCCAAACACACAACACAGGAACTTTCACTTCAGACACAGAAAAAATGGAATGGCAAGAAGGAATATTCTTTGTGCCTTATGTTTGCTTACCAAAAAGAAAATAATCTCAAAAGATTTCTCACTATGTCACACATTCCCACGGGGCAGAATTAAGCTTCAAAACCTTCCTAACAAAACAATGCCCCAAAGCAAGTTAGCTGATCCGTGATTTATGACCTAAAACATGTTCTTAGTCAACAAATTTTAGCATTTGGGACAAGATCAGACTACAAATGAGAAGGAAAAAATAAACATGAATTATTTGACAACTATAATATCTCTCCTCTTAAGCTTCTGCCCAGAATACTTGTGGTCTGTGTATCTGATGCTCTACATGACTTGTATGCACAATCTCAGTTATACAAGGGAAAGAGAATTAGATCATCTCCTCTTTCCACAGATAAAGGATCTATCAAACATTATAGGGAAAATACATATTGGATTTAATCTCAACTGAATTACCCCCATATGGAGCATTGTGCTTTTAGCCTGCTCATCTGTTTGGGAGAGCTGCTGCTTCATAGTAACTGTCCTGCAACAAATGCAATTCTTTAGCAGTGTATGGGAATCACTTGTTTTGTTGGAAAGGGGAAATTCCTTCTTCCTCTCATCTCGTTTATTGTGACCCAGTCCTGAAGATGTGTAATCGTGAGGTTGATCCATGTGCTCTTACACACAACCCTGTTAAATAAGCAAGGCTCTGCAGGGGATAATAAGAGAACAAGCACAGAAACACAGATATAAAGAAGCACTGAGCAGGAGGAGCTGTACTTGCACAGGGGAACTACATTCTGCTAAGCTATTACTTTGCTAATATTATTCTTTACAAATGGCTGATGAGACCATGTTTCTAGGTACAGTCACAATTTCTTGGGACTGAAGCCACTGTGGGTCTCAGTTTTTGTATATGGCTAAAGACTGGTAGTCAAGAGTAGGAAAAGCCCTGAAAGCCATCCTTGGGATGGCAGCAGACTGCAGCAACATGGGACTGAAGTCAGCCCACCTCAGTGGTGGAGTCCAGCATGTCCAGCTGGGTGTTTTGTGGCTGCAGCTTCAAGACTAAGCTGTTTACAGCTGAATGGAAGAAGCATCACTTGGGGTGTAGCTGCAGCTGAAGCCAGTGGCAGCAGCTCCCAACACTGGATGTTTCTTGAAGGTTGGTTGAGTTCTACCAGTTCTGTGTCATAAGGAAAACCAGCAGGTGTGGATAAGGCATTTCCAGCTTGTGCTTCCTGTAAAGTTAGCTGAGGGCTTTGTTTTATGAACAATCCAACTCCTCACAACTATCAGGTAGAACAATGAGGTTTGTCTCGGCCCACACGCTTCTGAATTCAGACAGCAGTGTCATGAAGTTTGAGATTCATCCAAAGGTGGGTCAATACAAACAAAAGCCATCCAAGCTCTTCATGCAATGACTACAGAAATGCAAAGCAGTGCCACTGTTACGAGAGGCACTTGTGCAATAAAGGGACTGCCTTGTCCTAGAAGATTCAGCCATCGCTTTGCATTTACACTCTGACCACACAGCTGAAACCAGAGGAACCTTTTAACCCTAACTTCCTGACATGGCTTTGAAGCCTAAGACCTAGAATAAATTGCCTTGGAAATCCCACTCAATCGTTCCCAGTCTCAGTACCTCTTTTTATAAAAAGGGGATGGTAGCACTTCCTTTTTTCCACCCTTTGTCTGCTTACGCTTGTCAGACCCCATGCTGCAGAACAGGGGAGGGCAGACCCCTGCAGGCAGCCATGGTGCTGCTGAGGCCAGCTGAGCTCCAAAGGGGCTAGTGATGGGCTCAGCAGAGGCCTGGGCACCACCAACAAACAGCCACGTCCCATCCTCTGTCCCAGTTAGAGACAAGTCAGCTGGCTCCCTCAGCATGGTGCCATGGGCTCCTGGGACTGCCTGACATCTAAACACTGCTGCAGCTTGTTCTGCCTGGACCATACTCATAAACTTGCTCTCAGCTGTACTCTCCTACACAGTTGCACCTTCAGACGTACATACCCCTGAAGTGAGAGGTCTCTGGAGCATGTGTGCTCTGCTCCTTCAGAGTTAACTCAGCGCAGGCAAGGGGCATGATGTCACTGCCTGGCTTAGTCATGACCTTCTGCTTTCTCCCTTAACAGCCTACCCAGCCAGCTCTCCTGTGCACAGGCAGGGCAGAAATGAGCTGCTCCAAATATTCTCCTGCTAAGTGCTTGGTTTAATTTTTTTCTGCTTCTCAGTGTACTTTTTCCCCACTTCCTGGCTTGGCTTTGTGTCATGCCCATGGTGACAGGGAGCAGCCAGCTGGCCCGCAGGGCTGCAGTGCAGCTCCACAGATCAGCCTGGCCATGGCACAGAAGCCTGTGCACAGCTGGGGGTAATTCCATACTTACAGAGAGGAGCTGGGAATACTGTCCCCTACAGCTAGAGCAACTGTTCCACAGTTTAGATTGAACAGGAATCATGGATCTTGACTGTGACTTTTGCCTATCTATCCTAAACTTGTATTTTAACAGGAAAGACCTACTTTTTCATCACTAGGGTTTCATTCCATTCAAGATATGTAGTTCTGTTCTTACTGCCTCCAAATGCACCCTGTTTGCATCCTGGCTTCTTCCCTCAAATGACATTAGGGAGGAAGAGATTAGAATGAGAAAGAAGAACTTTGCTGCCAGGTAAAGACAGGAATGGGACAGTCAAAGCCCTGACAGGAAAAATGAGGGGAGCACATTTGCCCTTCTCCCCCCCAAAAAAGTGGATCTTGACAACCCCATGGGCTAGAAGTGAGGTTAGCAAAGAACAGAGTGGGAATGAAGGCAACAGGAGCAACAAAGATCTGGTATGAAGGGGAAGGTCCCCTAATAAGAGGAAGAAAGAAGATGTTGCAAGAAGTTTGAGGAATACTCAATAGCTCCCAATATGCCAAAAGTCAGCCTACATAAATCAAAAATAGCTTCCCAGCAGTGCAATAGATATGTCATGGAAAGGAGGAGAGAAATCATCCAAGCCTTCTCTTTTTCTGGAGGCCATTCCAAGCAAGGTTCAGTGATGATATGCACTTTGATATACAGTCTGCAACCACAAAACCCAGCCACAGGCGAACAAGTCAGCTGCGCATTTGTAAGCCGCAGTATGTAGAATTCCCAGGGTACTGTGGCATCTTACTGCTTCTTCCCCCAGGTCACCTCACTCCTTCCCCATTCCTGGGCATACTTCAAGGTTGCTGAGCACTTAGAGGAACAAGAAAGACTGCACGTGATTTTGAAACTGGTACAGCCAGCTGTGACAGGCCTGTGTGTAAAAGTGGCAGCTCAGCTCCTCAGTCTGATTGTAATCTGTTATTTTAGTGTTGGAGCTCCCATCAGGCAAGATTTATTTTCCTGGAAGAAGGATGAGATATCAGAATACTGTACATATCTACAGTGTCACACTTAGTTATATGTAACACTAATTATATACAAATTCCTTAAAAGTAGCACATGACCCAGTGTAAAGCAGGGACCTGAAAGCACTGACAGCGACAAGAAAAGGTGTGGGAATCTATTTTAAAAACCACAGTGTAAGGCAAGAAAGATTTAGCATCTTTTTTAAACTAAAAATCACAAATTAAGTCGAAGAAATTATACTAGAAGTATATGGCCCCACATTATCCTCTTACAATCTGCAGTATCATGAGGACAGCATGAAGCTTTGAGGAAGGATATTCCTGAGGTCCAGTCACTAGTACTGAATTCCCTGCACAGGTTCTCACCAATTTCAGTGGAACACCAGAAGCATCACATTTAATGAGTAAGAGAAAGGATGGAGATAGACTCTACTCCTGGCTCTGTCACTGACCTGCTCCTTGACCATGAGCAAATTAAATAATCTCTCTCCATCTAGCACGTGGCTCTGCCTGCTTGTCTCACACACTCCCCGCAGCAGGCGCTGTCTTCAGCTATTTTCGTGCTGCTTAAAAATACAGGGGTTCAAATATTTTCACTTGAAAGTCTAATCCAGAGCATAAACTCCTAAAAGGATAGTGCTGGAAGGTACTCTGAGCAGCACAGATTTCAATGTCAACCTTCTCTTCTTCATTGGGATATGACAAAATACAATTCTCAAAAATGGAAACCTAGTCTGACAGCACAGATCAGAGTATTTTAAATCGCCAAGTCTGGTTTTCCCATGATAACTCCTTTGAGTTTACTCTTCAAGTCCAAATTTGTTTTCCCCTAGCCCTATAAATAGTATATTTGCATTCTCTTCCCACCCTACATGCACCAAGCTTCTCCCCTAGGATGAATTTCATTTTCTTATTTCCTGCCTAGACTTTTAACTAAACTACATGGTTTGGCTTTAATCGCTGAGCTGTTGCAAAACCCTTTTCTGAGAATATAATAAAACTTCTGGGTTCAGTGACGCACATAAAAACCCACAAACAACATGCAGGTCTCCAACCACAAGCTAGACAGGGAGATAAAGCCAATAGTAAGCTATTCACTGCCTGCTTGCCAAGAGGCACATCCTACTCATCACAAATGGCAAATCCCACCACAGCGATACTCCAACTGCCTCAAACCCACTGAGATGGGAAGGAACAGGAACAGGGACAGGATATGGAGCAGCTGGAGTAAATGGCAGCTCACAGGGTGTGCTCCATCAGAGCCCTCCTCTCTGTCTGCTGTAGCTAATGCCAGGACACCCTGTTCTCACGAGCTCCAAGAACTGCAAGGCATGGTCCTGGATGCATGTTTATCTCCTCCTTAGAGCACTTTTTAAAGGAATATCCCTTTACAGCATATGTGAGAATCAGGCTCAAGATGTTTGGGAAAAAAACTGCCAAGCTTGTATTTTTTAATTTATTTACACAAAATAAACAGCAGATCTTGAGATACAAGTTTGCCCGTATCTGTGACCTTAAGCAAACAGTTGGGAGTTTAAAACCACTATGAACAAAACCCAAAAATGCCCAAGTTCTTCAGCTGCATTTCTGCAGACATGGCCCAAGAAAGCAGTGGCATCTGTAGTTCAGTGACATCAGGGTGCAAAATTCAGGAGTCACTGGCAAGCAAGGAGATATTACAAGCATGAGCTGGAAGAATTCAGTATTCAAGCTGCAGCCCAGATACTTCTGAACTCTGTTTAACTGATCAGAAATCACTTCAGATAGTGTTACTAGTTATGGTCGGTAATCAGAGAAATTCGGTTTCATGCGTTTAGGGGTCAACTGTTTCTCAGCCTCTTGTCAACTATACTTTATTCACATTTGGAAAAGTGGCATCTTAATCCAGAAGTCATTAAAAGGCAAGCACATTAAACCTACTGCACTTGGCCAAAAAAGTCAGTTTGAATTCAGTGCAATAGATCCAAATAAACAGAGAGAAAGTAGAAGAGGGTAGAAGAGTTTGCATTTTTCTTAAGTCTTCCCTTGCTTATTCTCATGCTTTCAATCCATGTATCTTGGAATACCCTATAAAAGCAGCTAGAGTATTTCTTTTCAATATACAAGAAAGGGAGACTGAGGCACAGAATGGAAATTATATGTTAAATTTGGAGACAGCCAGAGGGATCTGCTATACCAAAGTGCCAGCCAAGATTCCTTCAGAATATCAGCAGTTTGAGACCAAGTTTGATTCACTCATGCATTTCACAACCAAATGCCATGTTTTCACATTTTCACAAAACTTGCTGTTCTCCTCACTGGTGCCTACAACTTTTCTTGATGACTTGAAACATATGCAATATTTAGAAGAGGTTTTTTTGCAATACCCCAAATAAACAATTGGCATTATTTAATCAACAAATCAAGCACATGTTCAAAAGCAGATTATATTTCTCCTGTCCCAGGAGATGGAATCTCATGGAGTCTGGCAGCACTTGAAAAGATGATAAATAAGAGCTTACACCAGTACTTCCAAGCCTACAACCACTTACTGCCTTGCAATTTAACAAGCTGGTGGCTGAAGTTTTAAAAGGATCAAATCAATGTATGACCCAGCTCTTACATGTGGCAAAGAGAAATGCAAATCATCATTCCTTCAGACAGGAATTAATCAGGAAGGAACTGCTCTATTAACCTCCTGCCAAGAACAGGACCCAGAGGGCAAGGCTGTGCTCTCTCAAGCATCAGACAGTAGCTGCTGCTGCAGCAGGACACTGCACTAGCTGGATCAGTGTCTTACACAATGAGGGAGGTTCTGCATTTCTGCCACCTGAAACAGAAGACAAAACTTCTGATCTTGGAGTTTATCTGCATCGGACACTGGGGAAAGCATAATGAGTCTTTTTAAGGCATCTTGACACCTTCAGCTGACCCTTAGCTATTTTCCCCAGTGCCACCATATAGACAAACTCTAAGTCAGACCCCCAAAAACATAATCTTGAGCGACCTGAGCACTGAAGAGAACAGAAAAAGGTCAGAATCTGACTTGCCAAATTGGTCTCTGAAATCATGCTTAGCAACCATGTGAGAAATTGATAAAGATCTCCACAGTCACTCAGAGAGCAGCCACAATGCCAGTTTACTTCAGGACACTTTTTTCAAAGTAATCTGAGTTAAAAAAAGAAAAAAGGTGCAACCAAGTTGATCCATGCAAAGGCAAGAACTAGTATTTCATTTTTATTAAGCAAGCTCTTCTGTATGCAGAGCTGCTTGCTTTGAGATGTAAAAGGTGAGGGCTGGGGAAGGACCTGTGATCTGAACAAGAGCTCAGGAGGCCCCTGTGCAGATGGTTGGCCCAGCTCAGACCTGCAGCTCAGCAACTTTGGAGATATGACTGTTGCTATCCACTCTGCCTCACATTCCCAACTCTGAAACATCTATAAGAACAGACCTTCTTTTGTGGTTTTTGCAAACATGATCACAACAGAGCTGGTAAGTCATCTGGATATCAGAGTAGCAGGGAGGGAATATTGAATTGGCAGAAAGTAGCAAACACCCAAGTAGTAGAAATGCTGGCTGGTTTCTCCAGTTAGGACTGAAATGCAGCAATGCTACGTGTGTCCAGAGCAGAACCTTCCCTGGTATGAAGTAATCAAGGCAATCAGGTTTGTGACCAGAGTGCTGTTGAACCTGAACACTTATCTGGGGCCAGAGGAGACCCAAAGAAATAAATCAAGTGCCTGACCAGACAACATGAATAAGGCCAAAGAATCATTATGCAGAGGTAGTGCTGAGGTTCTCCTGGTCTGTTCTGCAGAGTGTGCTCAGAGCCAGGAGAAGATGGATGGAGGATCACAAGACGTAGCTTCTAGTCTCAGCACTTCACGTATGTCTGCAAGGCCTGCTGTTCAGTCAACCATCCCAAACAGTTCTGATTCAAAGTAACAGTCTGCAACACCCTCTCACTTACAACAAATGAACTGTATTTGCAACTCCTGTACACCACACAACCCAACATTGAGTTGTTCCTTCTGCAAACTTAAGCTTTAAGCATCTGACTCACATCAGCGCCCCATGGCTCTCTGAATTTTCACCATCATCTGATCACAGTTTCACCAAGAAGCAGCTGAAGTCTCAGAACCTCTCACTTCCCCTCTGTGTTCAGGGGACCAGCTTGTTGAATGTAGAGGTGTAAAGACACCTACATAACAATGTGGACTGTTCCCTTTCCAGTACAGGGAAAACTAAACCAATGTCTGTTTTTGACAGTATAAACCCAAATCTGCCTAGTGAAATGAGAGTGGGTCTGTACCCTTTTAACATGACAGATGCTCATTTTGCAGTGAGAACCCAATCAAACCTGTTCACAGAACATTTCGTTCGACCACACACAAAACCATCCTTCCCATCTGTGCTTTCATTAGGAACGCTCAGATAATGCAGGATTCAGCTGGAGAGTCTTACAACCTCACAAACTTCACAACCTGATGTGATGGGACCTTCGAGTGGCAGCAGCACCCTGGGGGTACCACTGCCACAGCCAGGGAGCTGTGCTAGCTCTCAGCAGCTGAGGTTCTATCCCTGGAGTTTCAAGGCCAGACCTCCTCCTGCACAGAAAGGACTGCCAGCCTGCTGGTTCTGCAGAACCAGGGTGTCTGGGCTGACTTAAGGACTTTTGGTTTTGCTTGTAAAAGAAAAGGAAATAGTTTCTCAATGCATTGCTAAACAAACCCTGCAAAACAGGCCCTAGCACAAGCCAGCAGAAAAAGTGTTCAGGCAAGATATGCTCTGGGGGAGGGGAAAAAAAAAGTGTGAGGAGAAATTAGTAAGTGAAAGCACAGAGAGGTAGAGGGATAGGGAGAAATGGAACACTAGATGGATGGATTCTCCTTTGAACCTTCAGTCATGCCTGGGGCTGACACAATAGCCACTGCCCAAACACTACAGTATGTTATTTTTGCTTTGTCAGATGATGCAGACAGCATAATTTCTGGGTCACTTGGAGGCCACATACGACCTCTTTTCTTTCCCCTCCTTTCTTTTTCACAATCCCAGCAACGGGGAGCTGTAAACACCCAGTTGAGGCCTCCCCAGCTAAGAACAGGAGTGGAAGGATGAAACTGCACAATCAGGTGGTTCCCTGTGCCTGATAACATGATTCTCTTCAAAGATTTCATCCTAAGGAGGCATGTAAACCCAATGCAGCTGCAGGAACAGTCCTCTGCTTAAATATCAAAGATTTCTCACCCACTGCACACTAAAAATGAAAGCCCTCCCCCTTCCTTTTTAACCTGAAGACACGGACCTGCAACAGAATGATTAAGAGTGCTCTGCAAGACTAAGAACTGTACTTACATGTGCTGAGCACAACCCTGCTGCTTCCACATCAGATTTCCAGCTCAGCCTCCTCAGCTCTGACTTCTCTCCAGCACCCATCTAGTGTCTTTAGCTCAGCCATGCTTCTCTGGCTTAACTCTATTTCCATATGAAGCACAGGAAGGCTAGTGCTTCCTCCTGGACACTGAAGGATATAATTGCTCCAAACTGGCCTGCAGACCTGTTAAGGTTTCCTATCCATTCATTAAATTAGTGCATGTGCCATTTAGCAGGCTTATGGATTTACCCTGCTATGAAGAATACTTCTGTCCAAGCCCAGCACACCTTCTGTTCTCACTCATTTAATTCCTTCCACAGGGTCCCCAGATCCTGTATCTGTTCACATGCAGCCAAATCTTAACCAGCTCAGACTGGGTGACCACCTGGAATAGTATCACCATTGGTCCAGAACCTGGTCCTCAATAGCTAGTTCAACAGGCTTGGCCCTCAACCAAGATCCTTCACGATAAGTTAACAAGCATCTGTCAGAAGTGGGCTGGGCAGAGCTACTCATGCCTTTGGCAAGACAACAGAAAGAATCTCCTACAATCCCTTCCAGGGATTCTACACTGGTTGAGACAGTGACCTGCATCATAACAGCACTGGAAGAATCTGGAGAGCCTCAAGAAATTGAAGACTTCCATCTCCCTGCCCCAAGCAAAGATCAGCCCTGAATACAACTTTCTTGACAGCTGGGGAAACCTAGACCTAGATCCATCCTCTCCTTCCTATTTCTTGCATGCTCCTAAGCAAACCACTGCAGGCCAGATGCCCTGCAGACACCAGTATTGAGTTAGGAACTCACATACTGGGATGGTTCTGCATCTGGTAGTCTTCAAGACTCAGTTCCTGGTTTGTTAGAGCGTATCCAGTGCCACCCTGCTTCCACCGAACTGGGGAAAAGGGAGGACTTTATGAGGTGCTCAGGTTCTAACAAAACACAGGCTTCTCAAAGTATTGTAGATGAACAATTACTTGTCCAACTCATCTATTGTAGCCCATGAAGTTATACAGAGGTGAATGCTAACACTGTGCTTCTCCCTGTAACTAGAACTGTTCAGTGTCTTGGCCAATCCATTGCATCTCTCCCCCCATAAAGAAAACTACCCCACATCCCCTGCCAGTTTTGCAATGGCTGCAGCCAGAAAGCAGCAAGTGACAGGGAGAAAGACCACAAAAGGTTCATCATCTGGAGAGACAACACCAGGTTATCTTTTGGGGATAGGGGTTTTGTTGAAATTAATGGATCTCTCTGTAAAACTCAAAACTTAAAGTGCATTTAAGATAGCGTCCTATGATTGCACACAGATCACACACCTGTAAAAGAAATTTCAAAGATATTTGGTTGCATGGTGGGAAGGTGGGAATAAAGAAAACAACAACCTGTGCATGTGTAAACTTGCAGCACAGATAAAGCATGATAAAGTTTACAGCAAAAAATAGAAAGTTAGGCATTTCCTTCAGCAGGGTCTGGAAAGGAATGAATAATTCCAGGTCCCTGTCATATTCCCGCACTTCCCCTTCCTCTTCATTGCAAAGCCTCATCCTGAAACATACTGAGCAGCCACAGCTCTCAGCAGGGACCTGGAGAGTCTAAGGGGCACCACTTTGCATGTCCAGCCTGAAAGTTCCCAGGCTCTGTCTGAAGGAACTGAGCTCCTTGAATGAAGCAGTTTCCTGCCCAGGATGCTCTCCCTTATCCCAAAGGTTTTTTTCACCTTTCTCTTCCCCTTGTCTTCCCAACCATCTCCCCGTCATCTTACATATTTCTATTTCTGAAGCTTCTATAAAATAAAATACATTCACAAACCTCCTGCCTCTTCCATTCCCTCAGGCACTGGGCTGAGGAATGAGACAGATTGGCATCTTGTTCTCTGCAGCACTTGGACTTACTAGCAGACCAAGGGAAGGAAACAAAACGCACTGAAATCAAATCCTCTGCTCCTTTGAATTCATTATTTGAGCACTTGGAGAGTTCCACCTTCCCCTCCTCCCTCCGACATACACACTTCTCAAACTGCTGCTGGGATGGACTTTGGGGAAGAAGATTATACAGAAAAGGCCTATGTAGGAGCAGGTTTCAGGTCTCCAGCACTATGTCTCTGCACCCTAAGAAGTCTTAGCTAAGCAACCTTATTCTGTGAAATGCTCCAAATTATTAGCTTTCCACTAGAAAGAATGGAGTTATTTTGGCAAGGGCTGGGGTCACATTTCTCTTTTCACAGACACTGGATAAGAAAGCTGCCATGGCTCACTGCTCACATTCTGGTTTTCCAAAAATCTCTCTGGGGCTCTGTCTCACTGGTTAGCATTTGCCTGTAGCAACCAGATGGAGTTTCAACCAGTTTAAGTACAAATATAGTGCTTAAAGCGGAGGCACCTAAATCCAGATTCCCACTCCACAAAAGAACATCTTTTTTTTATTTGTGACTCTGAGACGTTCATCTGAACCACGTTGTGCCCACTTGGAAAGTGGAGGAAAATATAGTTGCTGACCTAGTGATAGTTGTATGAGGAAAAACACTGAGGAGACTGATAAGCAACAACTGGCCATCCAGCAGGCAATCCTGCAACAGCCACTTGGCATCACTCAACAGGCTGGAAAGATTTTAATCAACACTTGAAATACAAAGACAACAAGCTCCAAGTTTAGCATCTTTAAGCCAGATGCATTATCCATTACTTCTGTGAATTTCCACAGAAACTCTGCACAGCACTTTTGTCTCTGTGCCTAGTCAGAAAAGGAAGTGTGGCTTTTGGTTGTTTTTTTTTCCTCTGTTTGTTTTTATTTGTTTAAGAGAAGTGTGTTGTCACAGTTTGTAAAAACCCAGACTTTTCCATGAAAGTGATTTAGGTGAGTCTCTTCTTTTCAAAGCATTCTATGGACAGAAAGCAACATTTCCAAAACATTTTTTCTAGTAAAAAAATGCTTTTAAAAAGATTTTACTTCTGCATTAAATGTATGATGAAAGGAAAAGTGCCAGTTCAAGATCAGAATTTAAGCATTTTGGGGGTGTGTCCAAAAATTATTTTATGCAGACTTTGTGAGAAATCTGAGCCTGACTTTCCACTCCAGTTGGGTGTTGGGAAAAGGGTTTTGCAGCAGGAAAGTTCTCACATTTACCATCTCTTTCATGCAGAACTCCTGATCGCTCCAAGATTCAGAAAACAATCCCAAAGCATCAGCCTGCAGAAACATTTCTAGGTGCTTCACACACTTGTTCTCCTTCATTCTGTTTATCCCCTGAGCTTTGCTATTTTTTACATCTTCCATTTCTCATGCCACACAGTCTCCTTAGCACTCTTCAACGTATTCCTTCATCACCCCTTTTGCATTACACGGGCTTAGTTAGATCCCTTTTATCTTGAAGTCTCTTCTCTGATTATCCACTGGAAAGTAAGTTCAGCAGCCTCTGGGACTGAGGATTTGTGCTCAACCTCTTGCTCAGATGACTACATCAGAGGAGGGACTCAGCTGAGTGACAGTGACCAGAAATGAGAAAAAAACATGACTGCATATGAGAAAATAAAAAGCCATTGTAAGAAGCCTGTATGCTGTTTTGTCATGGAGTCATGGAAACATTCCCCTCCTAAGGAGCAGGGGAAAGACAAAGGGATTCTATGTTGCATTTTTTGCCTGCCAACTGACTGTTCTGAGTGCTGGATACAAATTCATTCCTTCAGCTTTGAGATTTTTCACAGCAACCAACCAGCTCCTCATCATCATACAAAAATCACTCGTGTTTTTTTCAGACTTCTTTGGTTTACAGCATTTCATCATGACCTTTCCAAAAGGGGCACAAATAAGTTGGCATTACTCAAAATACTGACTTCCCTCAGATACTCTTGAAAACTGAACCACACCTGTACCATGGAAGACTAAAAGCCATTGGTACTCTGCTACACCTTCTCCTAGGTGTGATATAAACCACTCCTGGAGTAGTTCTTCCTACAGCTCTTCTCCAGAGGAACAAGGCCAGAACTACACTGAAGGCCTATGAATGTGTGAGGGATCCAGCAGTGCTGCAGACAGCTCATGACCTACCTCAGGGGCACAAAGTCTGTGCCCACATACAGCTTTCCTAATATTGTGTTCAGATGGTAGTTTGAAGATAGAACAAATCGGTGCTCCTTCCAAAGCTCAGCTGTTCTGAGGATCTCCACAAATACAAAACTACATTTGCTCAGCCAGCATGTGACCAGTGAACAAAACTGCAGGAATCCCTAAGTATCAGCAGTCTTTCTTTAGCATCCAGAACATCTTAAACTTTCTACCTCCATCTTTTCCTCATAGTCTTATGTATCCTGTGTGTTTCAGCAAAGATCAACTAGATTTAAACAATGAGCAGCAAACTATTATTAGCTTTCCAGCTATAATGTGATTCAAAGAATACTGAAGTTACCTGAAACTGATCCTCCAGATTCACCTATTTCCCAGAAAGCTGGATTAGGTCCTGTTTGTGTTGCCTGCTGCCCTAACAGTTCAGCTGACATTAGAGCCTTGTGCTTGGCATTCCACAGCTCAACAGAAGCAGTTCAGCTGCTTGAGCTGGTCTTCAGCCTAGTGTTTCATGTCCTGGAGTCCATTTCCATGTCCTGCCTGCAAAACCCCCTGCATGTTGCATCTTGTCTCTACAACCCTGCCACTGCCAATCATTTTCTTGAATTTATAAGAGAAAGGCAGAGGACTGGGGACATCACCCAAAAATAGGAAGCTATAGCATTACTCACTACCTTGAGAACTTGCCTGCTTTTCTTCCTTCTCAATTAGTCACCAGATGTTCTTAAATCAGTTACACAGTTTTTAAGTGCACCTGCCAAAGCCTGTTTTCACAGGACACCCACCCACTAAACTCAGCAAGACAGTTACTGCTACCCCCTTCCCTCAGTGAGGAACATGGCATTTGAAGTCAGCCTCACTGCTTTAAACTGCACCAGAGCAGCAGATCCAGCAGTGCTGCTTTCTGAGGTTGAGCAGCTACCTGTTCATTCTCCTGTCACCAGCTGAAATCTGTAAGGGCAGGATTCCCAAAAATTTCATTACCGAGTTGTTTCTGAGGCCTGTTACAGTAAAGAAAGGCAAACCACCCTTAGGAAGGAAAATACTACTTCTAAAAAAACCACAGTTCTTAAAAATTCAAGTTTGCCATGTATGTTACAGTCACTAGTGCCAAGGCTCCATATTCTGCTCTCATGATGAGCCAAGCAGAGTTTGCTCCAAACTACCAGCACTATTTCAGTGAAACTTCTCAGCAAAAAGCAGTGGAGTCTGATTCTTTGGATGGACCTGAATATCCACAGAGGAGAAAAGGTGAGGAGCCATAGAAAAAGGAGAAAAAGACAAAAAAGCAATTAACATAAAAGCTGTATTTCTTTATGCAAAGATATTTGTACTGCCAACAGCTATAACTCTAAGAATAATTTAGAGTCACACACCTGGACAGATTTCAGCTCCTGGGAACAGATTCTTCACTGCCTCTTTCACCCATCATGCACTTTTTTTACACTAACACAAATAACACATTTCCCTGAAGCAACTAAGAGCTATTCAGCTATAAAAACTTCGGGCTCTGCACTATAACTGGATTCTAAATATGTAACTCATTCAGAAAGAAAAAAGTGTCAAAAGGAAGTATTTGTATTTACACCAGACTTGATATCAAATATTCCCCAACACTCCATATGAACATTTGTTTCTAAGAGATCAGATGCTTAAAATCTGCAGATCTTTACACTACACAATGAGTCAAAACATGCAAACGTGTCCCTGGTAGATACTGGCCTTTCATGGTTTCCCAAGAATACTCACCTCAAATGTATAAGTATTAATACAGGGGTGGGGAATTCTGTGGTTTGGGATTTCTTAATATTTTTTTTTGCTTCTTGCAGGGAAAATGGAGGAGGGAGATGGTTAAAAAACCACATTTAAAAAAACAAAAAAGTCAACTATAGGAAATTGCTTAACTGGAATGTGGCAACTTGCCATATTCTCTGAAACTGTCTTTTAAAACAGCAAAACCAGCTTTATTTTAACAAGCTGCTAAGATCTTGCATTTTAAGATTGTCAATAACAACAAAATCCACTAAACCCAGCCCTGTTCAAAATGCTTTGATCCTGTAAAGCAAGCTTGCTTATTTCAGATTTTAAGAGGAAAAATAGAATAACTTTGGTATGTTCTGCCATTCAGTGGGGATAAGAGATTTTTGGGTTGCTCATCAGTTTTGGAGAAGGCTTCTGGAGTGCTGTGTACACTGCACTGAGTCACAAAATATAGGAATGAAAAGTCTGTGCAAAGCATAACCAAGATTCAGCTGCCAAGTAGAAAGCAGGTCACCCACAGCTCAGCTCTGGAAGAAACTCCTAAAACAATTCAAAAATAAAATGGAGTCAATGGATTGTATGAGTTTTCTTTTATCTTTCCTCCAGGGCTGGGTATGTCATTAGTAAGTGGGAATCATACTGAGTTTGCTTTCCTGGTCAGCTCTCTTTCGTGCTTAGAAAACAAACGTGTAAATCCACACAGCTTATCTTTCCAATTCCCCCTCTTTCCACAGTCCTGTGCATCCTCGGGTTAGCCTTTCTGCTGTCTCAAAATCAGGAACATTACAGTCTTAGGCAAACTTCTGTGTGGTGTAGTTGACTTGTAAGTGGGAAGAACATATAAGGGAACAGAGTGTGCAGCCCAAGAGGTCTCAGACACACCTCCCATTAGGCAAGGAGCCCCAAAACCCAACTCTCTTGCAACATGGTAAGTAAGCACATCTCACTGTGAGGCTGCAGTGCAACACACACTGAAATTCCAATTATGCCTGAGGTATCCTCAGCTGAAGAATCCCTTCCCCAAAACACTCCTCATTTCCCAGTGTAGAAGACTCACACTCCTAGTATGTTCACTTTAGTGTTTGCAGAAGGCTAAAGATTGACGAGTTTTAACACAGTTTGAGAAATTTACTTCTATGCAATTAGGAACAAGGGAGAAGAGCATTCTGGATAGCAAATGACCCCAAAAAACACAGGAGGGACTTTCTCACAGTGGTTTGTGGGTAGAAAATCCCTCTGAAACCCCAGGACCATCCCACTAAAGGCATTAGTGTTGTAACGAGAATGAAGGACTAGTTTGGGGTTAAGGTGAGATGTGGGGAAATGCTATGAAGAAGAACAGTTTTGCAGAAAGGTTTTATTTATTGTCTTTTTCCTGATTTTGTTTTGGAGGTCCTGAGATGAGCAATGTGCATAAGTTCTACTGCTTTGCTTTAATACTGCTGCTCAGTAGCTGGGCTTCTTTGACTGTGTGTTGTTGGATGAGATTTTGTACTGGACTAGTTCTCCTTCCTTCCTACTCCCCCTGCTATCCTGCAGGGACATGAACAGAAAGAGTGAGGCAACAGGAAGAGCAGGAGTCACCTCTAGAGAGACAAAGCAGGACGTGACCTCTGTTCCCTAAATCTGGAAGAAATGGTCAGATCATGATATCCAAGCTGGTGTCTCCCTAAAGAAAGAGTATAGCAAAGACCAAAGTGAAGCTGCCAATCTTGAGTAAGAAACTGAGTTCAGTGACAACAGTGATGCTTTGGATGAGGAGCTTACATTTGTGACTATTCTGATGGACTCTTGCTAAACAAAGCTTGATGGAGCCTCACTTTGATCTTAAAAAGTATTGGTGCTGCTCCTACCTGAGACCATCCAGCTCCTGCAGCCTTGGTGCTCTGCTAACATAGGACAGAGTGTCTGGAAACCTGTGTGACCTGTTTGTCCAGCTCAGAGGCAACCCTTCCCCATCGGGCTGTGCTGCCCTATTAAACTTGGCCTTTGAATTTAACAGCCTATGACACCAGTTTGTTTCCATGAGCTGCCTGACCTCCTGTTTCCCAGGGCAGCATACAGATGAATAGCTGGAATGAGGCAATGAAAGTGAACAACCATAAGGTGGTCTCATCTCTGTGTTCACATAATGAGCTGTACAAAGTGTCTTTTCAGCCTCACATCTAAAACACTGCTGTGCTAGCCTGCAGCAAAGCACACCTGAGGGAGGCTTTACAGCTAGTAGCCAAGCACCCTAACTCAGTGCTCCTGTGCTGGCTGTAGTTACCATCAGATTGCTGTTGTTGAGACTGTACAGGCACCAAAAGTGGTACCCCAATGCTAAAGTTCATACTTTGAGGGTTGTGATTCACCTAGTTCAGCCCCTTTCATCTTCAATCTAGAAGGCCACACCACAACAACTTCTGAACACACCTGCCTTCAAAGCCAGGGCCTTTGGTGATCTTGTTTATGAAGGATTTCTAGTAATATCCTAGATAATAAGGAAAGAAAAGCATTGCAGTTAAGATTACTAGCTTGCATAGTGGTAGCCAGGATGACTGAACTCCAGGGTAGCTACACCCGCAGAAAGGGTTGTGAGGTGTCATTGCTCGGGCCATTCGAGTCAGGACATCCACCTCTGCCAGGGCCACTGAAGTCTGACCCCAGCCAGGCAAGGTAATTCTGCAGATGTCTCATTCAGCTATGGCCCAGCTCAGGATTTCATACACATACTGAGGCAAAGCCAAGAACTGTACTTAGTACATGTCTACAGACTGAAAAGGGAAGCTTCTACTGCAGGTTTAGACCTTAGTGTTCCTTGTACATCTCTTCTAGAAGGGGCTTTACTTAGTTTAGCATGGATGACTGTTGAACCAGTTTCTTGCAGTGCTTCAGCTCTAGCTTGCTTTTCCTGTTTAGCTGAAACACTTGTGTGTGAAGCTAAGTAAAACTGACCTAGAGTTTGTTTATGCTTTCAAAGGGTATATGTTCTGTGCTGGAAATGAGTACCTCTAACCAGACTGACTCTGTACTACAATAATAACTGGAAATGAACTCTGGACCATCGGCTCCCAGCCACTCTGGCTTAGATCATGTTGCATAAATAATAGCCAAGTCTGGGGGAGGGGAGCACTCAGTGACAGAGCAACCTGGCCTTCTGCTGCAAAGGCAAGTACTCTTCTAGCAGCTGCTCCAAGCTTCAGACCAGTGATGATATATATGGGGAAAGAGAGGAAAAAACTTTTGGGTTACACAGCAGCTGAAAGGAAGGGACCAGGCTATAAAGCAAACAAGTATATAGTTTCACTTGAGCTTGAACCTTGAGACTAGCAGATAACCTGTAGGGAGTTTGCTTCAGATATCCAATCCAGATAAGCAGTGCTAAGGCCTCATTTGTCTCATAACCATGCCATCTGTAACAGCCAATGTGAGAATTAAAACAGCACTTGTATTGCACTAAGTCCCTTCTTATACCAACTCACACATTATCCTGTGTCCCAAATACTCAGTAACACCAGGACTACAAGCACTTTCTCTGAAATGTGTCTGCCTTAGCTACTTGCCAAGTGAGGTTAGAAAAACAGTGGCCAGTAGCACTGCTCTCATGAATAAATGGACTAGTTTCAGTTCCTTTCAGCTGAGACTGTAATGTGCTCAGCTTTCACTTACAAACATTAAAAAACTCTCTTGTCTTTGGTCATTCTGGAGAATGAGGAAGGATAGAAGTGCATGGATTGAGTGTATGCAGTCTTCTCTCTTATTGCAGGGGGAGAACTGTGGAGTACACACAACTTCTCACCCCAATTGTTCATTCTGAGGAGCCTTTCAAAACATGCTGACACATCCAGTACATCTACACAATGAGATTGTAAATTAGTCTTTTCCTTCACAAAAGGCTCATGACAAATGATGATCTCCATCGAGATACAATGACTGTTAAATTGTCTATTGGTCTCTTGGGGGGTTTCCAGGACCTCCCTAACATCATTTCCTAGAGTCAAACATCTGCACTTATCCACTGAAAGAATGTATGGCACAAGTAATGATAGAGTTACTTTCCTACATGCTGTTCTTGATTCCTAACTATACTAAATAGTTCATTTTTTGCCTCAGAAAAAGATTAAAACTTTTAAAAATGCAGAGAAAGATCTTAAGAGTAATTGGACTGTAAATAATTTCAGTGGCAGAGATTTTTAAAGCCAGGTATGAATAAATTAAATCTTCATACAAACAGGACTCTGACAATCATTATATTCCACTTTAAGCCCAGTTATAAATATCATGCAAGATAACTACATCAAATTTTGTACTTCACCGTGCAACTACAAAATCTTGACAATTTCTGCATCAACTTATATTGATCAGATGCACAGGGTAAGTGAACCCAAGATTTGTATCTTTTAACATGCATAGAAGAGAATTAAAAGCAGGATAAAGTCATGGGCCTGATGTCAGATACAGCCTCCCATAGTGCATCAAATAGCCTTATACTCAGTTATACTTATACTCCATATACTCAGTTGAAATTTGTGCTTCAAGAATGAAGGCATACTACTGTAGCATGAAAGCATATTGCTGCCCTCTGCTCTGGATCAGATCACAAAGCTTCAACTGAGCTGGATTTGTCTCTATCAGCATGTTGAATCCATCAAGTGAAACAAGATACCACCAAGAAACTGCAAAACTATTCTATTAAATCCTACACTGGAAGGAATTTGACAGAAGGAAGACAGACAAACTCATCTTCAAAAGTACTTAGTAATTTTCCAATAATGAATGCAACCTGAGTTGCATCTACAGCCTGCACACTAAGCATTAAAAACACCCAAGCTTGTGCTCATTGTAAATTCCAAATAAGCATAATAAATACCTGGAATAAGGTTTCCATAGGTGCCAGTTCTGTAACAGTGATTATATATCTTCAAACTGCATTTTACCTCAGAGGCTATGCAAACAAGGAATGGAAGATAGTTACTGCTGTAAACTTAAGAGGTGGAGACAGGCTGGTTTCCTCCCATGCTGGAGCTTTCTCACAAAGAATGGGAGCTGAAGTGGAAAAAACCAATGTTGCTAAAACAAGCATTCCACAACATGAAAAAAGAAGGGATATCTTACAGCTGCAAAATTTTTACCACCTTAATATACAGGTGAAATAAGACAGAGAATCCTTCTGGGTTCTAAAAATACCCACTTTCTCAGTTTATTATCCTTTGCTATTTGAGTGCTGGTTTTTACTACCGTGCCCATTCAAAAAAAAAACCCTTACTTTACATCAAACCAAGCCTGAAAACAGTACAACAGCACTTCTGTTGAAATAGCTGAAGCTTCAAGTGAGGGTCAAGGCCACATTGTTTAAGACATTCTACCTTGAAAGTCACTTATAAAAGAAGAGAGCCAGCAGAGACTAGAGCTAAATTCAGCTTTTACCCTAGTTATAAACTGCTTCAACTCCTTTGTTTTCAGCAGAGTCACAGTCAGGTTCTACTATTGTGGGCTCACATAACCCAACATTGGTCTAATGTCAACTGGATAACCCCAAGGAACACAAGGGGGGTCCTAAGTTAAAGCCAGCTGCACTCTTTGGCATAGATATGTCACTTACATGATACCTTTAGCAGGCCAAGTGTTCCATCAAGTGATATGGCTGTAAATAATTTACCAGAAACCCCATAACACTCGATTAAAACCTCCTGAAAGAAGATCTAATTAAATTGTCTCTGAAAGAACAGATAATGATATGACAACTGTGTAAAGGGCAGATGGCAAATAGAAGTTCATCAGAACATGAGAAAATAATTTAGAAGAAGGTACTTTTATCTGTACTGAGCTGTAGTGATCTCCACCTGTCTGATGCTGGCTGTTCTGGAGGTCATTCCTTCATTCTGCCTTTGGGCATCTGAAGTGACAGCAAGAGCACTGGCTGTCCTCTCAAGTGGCATTTGGGCACCTGTAGAGTAAGTACCTAATCTCTGAGGCAACCAGCTTAGAAAGCATTTGCTCCATCTTTTAGTGATGAGCAGCAAACAGCAGGTAAAGTTAGAAACTGGATGAGGCATAGAACTGGCAAGCTTTTTTATAAAGGCTGTATGGAGGACTGTTGGTAGTGATTAAGCCTATACAACAGCACAGTACTTGGTAGCCAGTACTATAAAACTTTGCAAGGCCATTACTTTTAAAGCTGTGTATCTATTGAAAGCTATGGCTTATGGATGAAATAATAGTTGGAAAATACATTAAAGGAACATAATGACTACCTTGCTGCAAATCATACGTGCTTTAAGAGAAAGGAAAACAGCTCACAGCAGGTGATCTCCATGTCTTTCAACCTTTGAGAAAGGACTCTATTCCTTACCTTATGCCTAAGAAGAGACACGTACCTAAACCTAACATCAGGGAGTTATATTTAACTCTAAAGTAGCCCCAATGTCCAAATGCACATCATGCAGTTCAAGGTTTTGCTTGGAAACTAAGAACTGAAGAGTTTTGTACTCCACAGCACAAAGAACAATTCCTAAGAAGGGCATGAACCACAAGCATGCTGCTTTAACGTCTGTTTCCAGAAAGGTAGACCCAAAAAAAGAAGGCATTTCTTTCCCATCAGCTGCAGGGCAGCCCAGGGTAGAACCAAGGCTCATCTCAAAGATGTGCCTCTCATTCTCTTGTCTGAATGAATTTCACTGCTTAGGTCTCTCAGCTGCCATTAAAGAGAAGTGATGCTATAATCTTAATAAATACAGACTGCAGCATGTTAGAGCATTGCAGACTGCACAGCTGGAATGTCACAATACAGGCCCTAAATGCTCTTCTACAAATAGGTCAGACTTGGACAGCCAGGCAGAAGCAGACATGCTGTGGAGTTTCACAAGAGACAAACACCCTGGCCCAGAGGTCATGCTTATTTCTGGCTGGGATGAATTGATACACACCTCCAGGCTGGGTGCCTGTCACTGGGCACCATAAAACTCAGCTGACATTTTGAGTAGCAGAACAAAGTCATGGTAAACAGAGGGATTGGGCTGAGTGCAGAAACTTGAGTGGAAACTGCTCCGATATAATCCTCAATGCTTCAAAAAAAGTTAGCAGGGCTGATCACCAGAAGAATAAATCTTGCCCATATAAGCTCCCATCAGAGGATGCAATACCCAAAATAAATCATCCCTCCCTCATACAGAATTCATGGCAGCCCTCAGCCACAAACACACATTTATAGCCCAATTTGCCAGCACCTGGAAACAGCTTTCTTTTGAGGATGTATTGCTAACTACCTTCCCCATTCCTCAACAGCAAAAGCATTAAAAAAAAAATTATGGAAATGAAATCATCATTGAAAGATATTAAAGTAAATATTTGGCAGGTAGCCAACCACACCATTTCTAGACAGAGCTAGAAGACAGCCTTTCAAGTGGACATTAGTCACTAAGGAAAGAGATTTTTCCAGTCATTCACTTGGGAGCTGGATGCTGGACATGGAACTGCAATGGCAGGGGCAGTGTGATCCCCAAATTACCAGGGACAAAACAGGAAATGCTTCCTGTCTGAAGTCAAACCCTTAGCTAAAGTAAATAATAGATCCTATTTCACATGAATCTAAGTTAAATCCTTACATGAGAAGGATCTGAACCCTCTTGAGTGAAAGTGTGTGTTGTGTCACCAGCATAATGGATGAAGGAGGGGTACCTGGACAGTACTAAGTGCCATTGTTCTCATTGTACAAATAATCTTCCTGTACCCCAGCAATCACCCAAGTGACCTGGGAAGCTCCTGAGAACTGAGCCATCCCTCCTGAGCTGGGGCATGAGCCACTGATCAAGCTGCCTCATTTTGCCCACCTCTCACTCAGAGTTTAAGCTGTGAAAGGTCTCCCCATTGTTTTGCAACCTCGAAAGAAGACAGACAATAGTAACTGTTCCACTAATTGCAGAAATGAAGGTTCAGCATTAATCTCTGAGCTTGTCTATCCCAGTTGGGGTAAGAGCATCTATTTGCTCAGACACAGGCTTTCAAAGCAATCAAATGTGATTGTGGTGCAGCTCCACGAGATCAAAACAAAGCCTTGCCTTGTTACCCACACTGCTCTCATCTGTCTGCAGTCAGTTACACCAGGAGTGGGTACATGCAGATTTTTGTCTAAGGGGGAAACTGTTAGACAATCTCACATCTGAAAAACAAACACTGCAAAACTCAACCCTCTCCTCGGTGGTTCTCACAACTGCTGCCATGCAGGTTAACTTGTACCTTTCCCAGAATGCTTATAATTAAAGGACAGGAAGGTCATACACTTCAGAAAGTCTTATCCTTAGACTTGGCAACCATCTGCACAGCAGCATAGGAACCAGACTACACTCTCCTGTGAACACAAGGCACTTTGGACTACTCAATATGCCAATACTGCAAAAAGACATGGTACCAGAACTTCTTACAGGAAAAACTCTCAAAATATTTTTTTCCTAAAGAAATGAGCCTTTCTTACATGAGGTGGCTCTCCCAGTTTCCTCATGTCTAGATGCTGAAGGCTCAGCACTTAGAAGAACTCTAAAAAATTCTAGCAATGCAGAGACTTGCAGTGCTTGCTGATGCTGTTCCCACACCACTGAGGCTTAGTTAGGAAGGCTGGCAAGGACCATGCTGCTAACCCACCCTGCAAAATATACTTTGAATGTGGAGACTTTATTCTTCACAGTATAAAGGGGTCGTGCCTGGTATGGAAGAGACCTCACACCAGGCTCCTCTTGTCAGGAAGACACAAAAGGCTGAGCCAGCCTATGTATGTTGAGGATCCATGAGGAGGAGTGAAGGGGAGGGGCATGGATCAGTCCATGCATTTTCCTCATATGTTTCCCCTTCCTCACTGCAACTTGGTTTTACAGCTGCAGGAAGGATCAAGCCAGAACTGTGCAAAATTGCTGAGTCAGGCAATCACTGTGGGGCCTGCAGGAGGCTGTCTGCAGTGCTGGAAAGACTGCAGGGTAGAGAGAGAGTCAAGGGGCACAATGCACCCACTGCAGGCACAAGCAGGATTCACTAGGCTGAAGGTACATCATAATTGAGCTGTGCCTGGAAAATATTCAGAACCAGAAGAATTTTCCATTAAGAGAACTGGAACAAGGATACAGATTAACGCTAGTAAAAGGATTTAGCCAGTCCTGGCTAAGTTAGCACAACAATGGTGTCCAGAAATGAGCGTGGATGCTTCTATGAGCTCCCCAGCAGCCTGCTCAAAGCTCTCTCCTGTCCAGCAGCAGTCTCTAACAATGAGAAAGATGCCCCCAAATGCACCTCAGACAATTCAGAGGTCTCTGTTGTCACAGTGTTCAGGTTCCCACGTCACAAGCACTTCCAGTCTATCTGGAAAGGGGTCTCCCTTTAGCCCTGCAAGGAAGAACTAGCATTCCGGTCAAGTTTTCAGCTGCCTTAATCAGATGTCAAACACAGTGAGGTGAGGGGTTAAGAAAAACTGGCCTATCTTGTAGTTGTCAGCTCTGCATCCTCTTCCCTGAGTTGCCATGAAAAATGGGCGCCTCGCTAAGTCTCTCTCAACTCACCCTTCTTAGCACAACAGTTCAAAAGGACACTGAAAAAAATCAATCTTACGTGGAAGGATCTACCCTGTTGTTAAGGAACATGGCAAAGGCAGTTCAACTCAACCAGAAGAGCTGCAAGGAGGACTCCAACAGCACTGCAGCTTCAGCCAAGAGCAGTGCTGCATCACCCCTGCAGTGCTGCTGCCAAAGGACTCGTTTCTCACTCAAAAGAAGGGGCAGCCACTAAGACCTTCAGTTTCAAATCTTATGTTGCGAGGTGTCCATTAACTTCAAAGCTCTTCACCTCATACCACAAACTTGTTATTCTTGGCAAATGAGGCAATTTTAATAACGTAGTATTAGGAAAAAAAAAAAAAAAAGGAAAGAACACATCAGTGGAACTACAGCCTGCTTTGGCAGGAGAATGGTGGTGTAGATTCAGTTTCCATAAGAATCAAAAACTAAACACTAGTGTTAACCCAGTAGAAGTATTCAGCTAAGTTACCTATGGCTCCAATTCTAGACTGGCAGATGACAACTGATAAGGCCCATTTAATTAGATACAGATAGGTAATGACTGCTACAGAGGTGCATTCAACATCGTTATAAAAAACATCTTCAGCTAAAGTAGGATTGTATTTCCTGCAAATGCAGTCTCAGCACAAACCCAGCTAGTGTGTCAGTGCAGTGCTGGTCAGAGGGCCCCAAAACTGTCTCTGTAGAAATTGTGGGAGAGTTAAAAGTTAAAAGGCTTCGCAAGAATGTTTTATTTTGTGGAGAGTTTCGGTTTTGGTCAGAAAGGCAAAAGGACCCTTAAAGTGAAATGTTTTGCTTGGCAGATGAAGAACAGTTTTTAAGGAGACATCTAAAAATGTCAGGAAGCTTTAAGCAACAAAAACTTACTACTGCTGCTTATTTCAGTGGAGCTATGCAACTGTATCCTGAAGTGGCAGGTTTAGTCCTCTAGCTTACTCTAAAGGTGAAAAGAAGAAAACACTGCTCTGGAAGATAAAAAATATGGCTAGAAAATTCTTCATGCTTTAAGGATAGGTAGAGAAACAGGTGTGGAGATGTTCTCCTGGAGCACTATAAGGCAGCCTAAGGGACATGGACACACATCTTGCACTAACTCTACTTCCTGAGACCCATTTACCTCTCCTATCCAGTAACTTTTAGTAGTGATGCCTTGCTGAAGTTTCCAATCTGTAAAACACAGTCATGATTTCTTTTTTCCAGTTTATTCAGCATCACTGATAACTAAAAATAAAGCTTCACACTGGAATCTGCAAGCCTCAACAATAGCCCACACACAATGTAGCAATGAGAAGCTCAAGACTTCCTTTCTAAATTTAGATTGCTTCAAACAGAAGTGAAAGTTCTTTGATAAATCAGCAAGCCTATGTTTTAGAAGCACATAATGAGAGTAGAACTGAGCAGGAGAGTGCTTGCCTGCCTGTTAAACATACTTGCAAAAGGCTTCTGAAGATATTCAGGGCCCCGGACCTGAGGCTCCTGAGCTGCTTTCTGACAACTGTGCCCAATCACCTGGTTTGGCAGCATCAGATCAGATCAGATCAGTGCTTGGATCTGCTGCATCCCAGCGAGGTTTCTCAGTGTCATGTTAATTACTGCTCTAGTGCAGATCTCACTGCTTCTGCTATTTGTGCTCTTCCATTTGGGATAACTAATAATCACCATATCAGAGGCACTCTGTAGCCCCTGATCAAAGTATGATTCCTTATTCTACTGATTAAGTCTCCTGTGATTCTTCTCGGCTTCCCCAAGATACACACAGTACAAAATAGATTTTCTTTCTAGACAGAAAAGGAATGACAAAGACCTGGCCTCTGTTCACTTTAGAATATATTCCTTAGAGAAAAAGTAGCTATATTTTAACTTTGAAGTCAAATTTAAAAGTACCAAGGAGCAAGATGGAAGCAAATCTGTCTGAAGAACCCCAAAAGCAGACAGGGAATGGCTAATAGGCATGAACAGCTTAATTGCAACTGTTTTCTGAGCAAATATCCAGGGAGGTTCTGCAAAGGATATTTGTGATTCCATGTACACTGACATTAAAAGAATAACTACTGTTCAACTACCTTCTGGATAGTCACTGCCTTAACTTAGGGCAAACTAGCATTTCCCTGTGGACACATGCAAACATAGCATATATGGCACCAATGGTGAGTCTCAGGAGACTAGGAATTAGTCCTTTAAACACGGGACATCAAGGCAGAGTCTTCCTACTGAAATTTAAAACTACTACAGCCTGGTCAGCGGTGTGATGGGCCAGGACATCCTTTATCTCTGTCTAAGGGGTGGGTTCAGAAGACAACACACTCAGAAAAAAATTCAAGGCAATGACAAGGACTCACCAATCTTATTCTTAGACAGAGGATGTCATGAGCCTGCAACAAGGTGCAGCTCCAGCCCTCAACTTGTCCCTCCAACCACCTCCCCAGGGATAACCAGAAGAAACACATGGAACTCCTTGTTTTCTCTTTTTAGGAAAATCACTGCTAAAAAAAACCCAACATCACGCAACAGTAACTTCTCTCTTTTTTTTCCCTCTCATTCATTAAAGCATGGAAAGTGTATTTGAGTCACAGCCACCTAGGCACACACATTCTGCATACACCATCTGTTACACCCCCTTCCCCAAATCACTTTTGGCTGACCAAAAGTGTTGCTAGTCAAGCTACAAACTTCACAGTCCATATGTAGGAAGGGAGATTGCTATTGAAAAGCTGGCTGCCATTGTGGCTTTCCTTGGTAGGAAACAAGTCATTTTAGGTATTTTGAACAGTATCCTGAATAACACCTGAAAAGGCTCAAACAGAGCCAAAGCAAGGAAATATTTTGGCTTTGAGTTCTGTTTCAGTTTTTTCCCCATGAACATCTTTCTGCTATCATGTGCTTTTCCCACTGTGCCAAACATCACAATCCCTCTGCTAGGCTAAACTTGTACACTTCTGCAGACAGCTGCAAGCTATTTCCAGCTAGTAACTCTTCCTGGGCCCCCCCTCCTCTGAAAAAAACAAACAAACAAACAAAAAACCCCACTGGCTGCTTGGAAGCAAAAACACTGGCCAGCTCCTCATCTCCTGTGCACTTCAATAACCACATTAGTTTCAACAGCAACGTAAAGCATCACTGAAAGGTCATGTTGCTAGTTGTGTCTTGGAAGAAGCACCTGTTTGTTTGTTATTAACATGTGTGTTTTCAGATTCAAAGAGCCCCTGTTCCCCCAGTTTGCTAGCTGTGGCAACACTGTGCTGCTGGTAGTGTTGACTGTGTGGGGCTGCTCCGTGCGAGCAAGAAATGAGCAGGGAGGGAAGTATCTAGGAGATGACTGAGTCAGTATCTCTGGGTGGTGTAACCTGTACATCATACTGTACCTTTCACCACAGCAGTTATCTAGCCAATACATTCTCCAACCCCCAAAACAGTGAGACACAGCCAGTGTCTCAGTGCAATGCTTTCATTACAATGTTCCTTTCAGTTAAAAAAAAAATTAAAAAAAAAAAGATTAGTTAAAAAATCCCTATGGGCTGAAAAGAAGAAATCTTAGCCTTAAAGGAAAGGGGGGGGTTTATCCTTCAAGCATCAGAAAAATTACATGGTCTGTGCTGGAAATATTTTTTTAAGCATAACTGTTCCCTAAATAATTTGGTGTTGTCACGTGACTTCTTTTGTTAACTGTTCCTATTTATGAACAAAACCAGGTGACAAATTTGTGTACCACCATGCTGACTCATAGCTGTAAATTTGTCACTAGTATCCAGCTGTAACACTAATTGGGGTTTTCCTTCTCTAAAATGCAGTTCATAGCCAGCATTTGACTTGAACTGCAGACCAAGTTCTGCTCTGGTGGTATCTGTGCAAGCCTGATTACATCCATGAGTTCAGCTACATACAGCTGAGGTTCAAGTCAGGCTACTTCCCTGATTAGATCAATTCTGACCATGCAATAAATAAACATCAGAAATCATATGTGGAGACTGAGGCTTGTCTAGCACAACGACTGTGGGTTCCTGTCGGTGTGCATAGGCACGTACGTCCAGAAGTCTCAACTCCAGGCTCTGCTGAACCTCTTTATTAGAGTTCAGCTGCTGAAAAGGGTTTCCAAGCTGACTCTGTGAAGATGAGCAGGAATAAATCTGTTTTAACCTTATCCGGTGACCACACAAGCAGTCTTAGAGAGACAAAGGCAGCACAAAGCCTTACTCTGATACCTCCTTTCTTGCTTCCCCATCAGTGCATCATAGAATCCAACCCAAGGTGAGAAGTACAAACAGACCTTGACAGATAAGTGAAGTGAGGCCCTTGTCATATCTTCATCTTGATAGCCTACTCATCAGAGCCTGCCCTGGAAACTGCAGGTAAGTTAAAACACTGCTGATGACTTTTTCTGTGAATGTTTATACAAAATCAATGGTAGGAGATGAGCTAAATTCCATTATGATGTACAAATCCTGATCATATACAGAGACACATTGTCACAAGAAAAAGCCTGTGTTTACAGACTTGATAATAATTTATGGTTCTCTCTCCTTCTAAGTCAAACAGAATCTCCAAGTGTACAAATTTAGGGGGGAAAAAAAAAAAAAAAAGAGTCCTACAAAAAAGCAGACACCTTTAAGCAAAACAAAAGCATTGCATATATGCAAAAAGTAAGATGAAGTAAGAGGCTTTCTTCTTCTCTTACATAAGACCTGCTGGAAAAGGAAGTTTTTTCAGCTGAACAACACTGAAAACATGTGGCTACAGGTTGCTGTTGGGCATAAAAAATTCACTACTCCCACTACAAATTTTCAAACACACAGTCTTCCTTTCCTTATCCATACCACATGCCCAACTTCCAGTTTGCAAGTTTGGATGATGATTACAATTCCTCTTCCTCTCCTCTCATGCCTCCCCCCCCATTTTCAAAGCATTTGTTTGTGCTCAGAGATTGCTAGATAAGAGATACACCTTTTCTGGCTAAATTGCCAAATGAATCAAGATAATGCCACAGCAAGTTCAAACATATTTAATCCAGGCGTATCATTCAAGTCATATGAAAGAATGATTTGTGGAGCAGTAGACTTATTTGTGACACAGCACAGCTGGAGTTACGCTTTCTGATCTGGATTTGTATTTTCTGGAGGTGCTGAGAGAAGACATTCCTGAGGAAGAGGTCAAAGTGATGTTTGCACACTGGGCCAGGAGGGTCTCTGGCACAGACGTAGTCCAGCCAAAGGGCAATGAGGACAGTTTTTCTGAACAGGAAGAACTTGGCAATGTGTGCTACCACCCCACCCTGACACTCCCACCATAACCAGTTTGGAGGCAGCTTCCATGCCAGAAACGCTGTAGTTAGCTCTTATGATGCAAGAGCCAAGGTAGAAAGAAAATACATCTGCAATCTAACTACACTCTAGATCTCCATTCAGCCTGGTCCTGCCTCATCCTTGCTGCAGTTAAAAGTGGTGGGGGTGGCAGGGGGAAGTGTCCCATGTGGACAGGTAATTCCCACAGTTTAGCAAGCCAGCTATGCTTTTTTCAGCAGAAGAGATTGAGAAACCTTAGGAACCTTCCCTGCAGCCAGCACATAGGACTGTGTTCTCCTTCCCACCTCCAAGAGACTGGCTTGAGCTGCAGTGTTAGTAGTTTCATGTGAGAAATGAATCCAGAAAGATACCACTTGTACAAAGGAAAAACGATATGCTACTAACTTTGCAAAACCAATTTGTCATGCAAAGGAACAGCATAGGGACAGAGTTAAAGACTGTCAGAGTTCTTCCTTTCCAAGCATGCTTGGAGAAACACTGGATGCTCACCACTTGGCAAGACATTTTTTGCTCTCTTGGGTATGGGTTAAAGTTACCATTAATTTCCATTTCAGTTTTGTAGTCAACTTGAGAAGTGAGTAAGCCTGTCAGGACAGAACTGAAAGCAAGCCAAAGGGTTGGTAAAAAGACAAAC
This sequence comes from Apus apus, assembly GCF_020740795.1. NCBI lineage: Eukaryota > Metazoa > Chordata > Aves > Apodiformes > Apodidae > Apus > Apus apus. The sequence goes on along the minus strand of NC_067299.1, from coordinate 6,408,864 downwards.
ACCCAAGCACTTATTAGGCAAAACATACAAAAATTAAAAAAAAAATAAAATACAAGACCTTGTGGCAACAGAGAACTTACTCTACTAATAACCAAACTAACACAGTCTACTTTCCACTACAGGGAAATTCCCTGCCCTTCTAAGAAACAGCCTCCCTACAGGTCAAACAATGTCAGTCCATGTAACACATCTACAGCCAACACATCATTGGCAAGAAATTCTCATTGTCTTTTCTTCCTGCCCCCCTCTTTCTGGATTACAGAAAGTTCTCCCTGCACTCATCTGAGCTACCATGAGTGCTTACCCTTACCTGCCAAGGCTCTGGTTTGAATTCCTTATCTACCATGTGCTTGATTTTGAGAAGACCTTATACACAAGAGGAATGAGGAAGGACTTGAAGCATTTCAGTAAGACTGGGAGGGACATAAGCATGCACTCAGATACCTTTAGTTAGCTTGATGTTCTCGACTTTGAATCATGTGGTATAAATGACAGCTCTCTAAGCTGTGACCAGGCACAGAGGGAAGTGGCGCCAAAAGGACCAAGCTAGAGTGTCTAGAGTAAAAAAATAAGCATTTAGATTCACTTGCACTGTTGTTTTAGGCTATTGATTCCATTCATTTGACAACTACTTTCAGAACTTCACTTCAGGGCTGTGCTAACCCGGGAATTAAAAGTGGCAAAGACCACACACTGCTGTCTGACCTACCCTGGCACAAAGTGTAGACAGCCATGTCCACCTGACACCACTCACCCCATAGAGGGCTGGTCTGAATGCCAGCAGTTCACAGGTATGGCAGATTGAGTTCAAGAAGACAGCCCTTCACTTGTTAAGCCCAAGATTTTGACACCAAAACTAGACATCATAGAACTTTCAGAGGTGTGTGAGCTACATACAAATCATACTACAGAAGCTTCCCTGCCTTTTTGTCCCTTTGAATAAAAACAAAAAGTGAAATCAACAAACTGATTTTTTACTTTGTATGTTGGACTGTCTTCAAAACACACACATGCAGCTTCCCATCTGGCCTCAGGAGCCTCTTCAACTTCCAGAGTCAAGTCCTCTCCCTTCCCAAACTAGTACTTCCTGTTACCAGTTTGCTAATTTTATCTCATGTTTTATCATTTCCCTGTGGCTTTACTACACAGTTTACCAATTATACTAATGCAGCTCCATTTTCGTAATTCTTTTTTAAAAAAAAATAATTCTGCACAAGAACAGAAGACAGGTGTAGATTCAAATCTGAAGTTCAGAGGAGGCTTGCAGGACCACACCACTAGTAGCCACTAATCATGACCCACAGACCCATTCAGCAACTCACCAAGGCCACCCAGAGAACCACCACAGGCACTGGAGATCTCTAGCTCCCACTTTCTGGTTAAACTACTGACTCTGGAGGAGCTGCCTACAGTGTGCAGAGAGCTGCATGTCCCCATCAGAACATCAGTAACCCCAGCTCCCTGCAGCATCAGGGCACCTGTCCCCACAGATGGATCTGAGAAGCAAATGCCTATGAGCACACCTGCAGTTCTGCCACATTAACCAAGGCACAGCAATGACACCATGGGATGCTACAGGCAAGCCACCCAGTCCTAGAGACAACACTGCAGCCCACCATCCTCCAGTACACCATGGGTAGCTATGACTTAGGGAAAGATACACAGACCCTCATCTCCTGTAGGCTGGTTCTCTGCTCTGCATCTGTAGACAAACCCCCTGCAGACTGACCCTGAGAGTTAGGCACAAGATTCAGGCTAAGCTTGACATTTTTTTGGTACAGGCAACTGAACAGAGCAAAGGGCATGAAGTCTATATCCCTGCCCAGAGCTTGATGTGTTGGCAGAGGCCCAGCACTTGGTTGAATTCCCAGAGAAATCATATATTGGACTTCACACTAAAGGAATTTTTTCAGATAAGACTTTTTTCTGATCAAAATTTTACAATCATCAGTGAATGTAGCACCCATTTCTTTAAGCAGATAAATGTTTAAGAGGAATGCATGCACACACTCATCAGCTATCCCTGCAAACAGCTCTTGTTGCCTTAAGAAGACCCTGAAGATGATAGCAGGCCTTTATCCTTCATGAATAAAGGTTCCCTTTTAGAACAGGTCCACCAGCAACATAGTGATGATAATTTTCAAAAATTATGCTGATTGACATTGTTTGGAAATTAAGACACTCAGCAGGGTTGCCAAAAGTCTACACAAACATTTTTTTTATGAGGAATACCCTTTTGAACAGTATCTGAAGGTGGCAGGAGGAAAGAGTGTGCTACAAATTTGAAACAAAACAAAACAACAAACCACAAAACAAGCAAACAAAAAAAAAATCCCACCAAAAAAAAGCCAGAGGAAGAGAGAAGGAAGAACAACAGGTTTCTGAGAGGTTGTGCCAAAAGCTACCTACCACCTATTGTTTCACTTTTTCTTTTTTTTTCCCCAACCTTCATTTCTTATGCAATAGATTTTGCAGCATTTATGTTTGTTACACTTAACACTGTTCTAATAATCTTTCCTTCTAACGGCCCAGTGCTCCAGCATCAGACTAGACAAAAAGACCATTAGCCTTTACCTGACATGTCCATCTAAGAAGAGGGTGGGAGGGGGGACTGTTTACTCTGCTTAAAGCAACACTACCTGCACACAAGGTAAAAGGAAATGTTACTTAAGTATTTAAAGGTCAAACAAACTAAGCAAATACAAATTTACATTCCCTTTCTAAATACTTATGCAGACTCATGTAAGGCTTACGCAGCCTTTCTTTGAAAGCATCACAACGGTACGTGTTTTGTGCTTAAAGAGTTTCGTATAATCTTTCCAAACAGCAAAACATCTCTCCAGCCTGGACCGTGATGCTGCTCGTCAGCCACACCAGCGGAGGGAAAAGGAGGATCAGATTAGATCCGTGAAACCGAGCCAGGGATAGAGAGACAGGCCTGGAGCAGAGGGCAGGAACCATCAGAAGCAAACACCAAAGACCTGAGGGAACGGGTGAGTCTGTCCAGCTCCCCAGGCCAGGCGATGTGCCGACACATCTCACGCTAGGGAGCCTTCAAGTAGCCTCTGGTCCCCACCTCGCATCGCATCTCCCCTCCCAGTGACGCCGGAGCGCAGCGACAGGCCCCGGGTCGGGCAGAGGGGCGGGGAGCGGCGGGGGCACGGCCACAAGAGCACACGCAGCTCCCGCTCCCCGACAGCCCAGAGCACCCTCCGCTTGCCCGGGGCTGCGGCAGCCGCGGCTCTGCCCGGCGGCTCCCCCCGCACCTCCCCCGCACCTGCCCGCCCCTCGAGCTCCGCGGGACGCCCTTGGAGCGGCGGAGCGATGGGCGGGGGATCCCGCCACGGCCAGCCTGGCCCCGCAGCCGGGCTGCGGAGGGACCGACCCCTGCTGACAGGGCTGCAGGAGGGCTGGGGGGGTCCTTCCCTTCCACGGACACCCCCACACCCGCCTCGACCCAGGGGGTGGAGGGAGGTAGGAAGGGGCTCCCTCCCCACCACGGCCCAGGCAGCAGTGAGGGCGTGCGGCCCCCGGGGCTGGAGGGAAAGGGCGCCAGAGCAGGGGGCAGCCCCCGGGAGGGACAGGCCTTGGCCCTCAAACTGTGAGGACCAGGGAGCGGGGCACCCCGGGGGGGGCGGTAGCGGGGTCTCCCCTCCGTCCCCGCCGCGGCCGCCGAGCCCCGTACCTCCAGCGTGCGGATCTCCTGCTGGGTGAGGTCGTTGGACGCAGCGCACTTCGTGCGGAGCCCGCGCAGGTTGGAGAGCGAGATGTCGATGAGGTCCTGCAGCAGCCCGCATTGCTGCAGCGTGCTCCGCACGGCCGGCAAGCCCCGCGTCGCCGCGCCCGCCCGGGGCCCCGCGCCGCTGCCGGCCGCCGCCTCGCCGCCGCTCCGCTCCTTCCTCTCCAGCATGCCGGCGGCTCGCAGGGCAGCCGCTCTATCCATCCCTCGGCATCAGGGAGGCCGGGGAGGAGAGGCGGCGGCGGCGGGGGGAGCAGCAGGGAGGGCGGGCGGGAAGCCGCCGGTTCGCTTCGCTCAGCCCCGCCTCTCCTCTCTGGGCAATTACCGCGCATTAACATGCAGGGCGGCGGGGACCGCGGGCGCGTCCGGCCGGGCAGGCGGCGGCTGCTCCGCCCCTCCGCGCCCCAGCCCCGCAGCGCCCGCCTCGGTATCTCTGCTGCTGCTGCCTCAGCTCCTCCCTCCTCCCGCCTCAGCTTCTTGCCGCCCTTTCCGCCTTCTCGCAGGTATGCCGGGGCTTGTAGCTCGACTCACTTTGACCGGTGCTGGTCCAGGGAAGGAGAAAAGGGCCGGGGCGTTGCACCTGGCCAAGCCACCCGGAGGTGTGAGGGCCTCGAGGGGTCCGGTCAAGCCCCTCTCGCCTCTTGGTGCTGCAAGGAGCGCAGGGCACAGCACAACGAGACAAGCCCGGCTGCCTGTCTGCAGACACTAAATGCCACAAGGACCTGAAGGTCTGGAGGTTAAAAGCAGCATCGCAGTGGCATTGCATGTGTTCAGTCCCAGAGAAGCAGCCGTGGCACAGCTGGAGCTGTTGGGGCTGGGGTCTGTTGCGTGGCATGAGCTGACACTGGTGATGTCTCCACCGTTGCTCTGGCACAAGTTGCACACAAGTCACAAAGGCCCCAGAGGGTTTTGCTAAAATAGCCTTTCCCAAATGTTCTGTAAATTGATCAGGTACGTATTTTATTTGACATAAACATTTTCTTAGCAAAGAATAAGTGCAGGTCTAGTCCGTGAAGTGGGCATCGTTATAAACATCTTTCAGTGAATATAAACACTTGAGCGCAACAGTTGTGTGGGTTCATTCATATCGTGAGTAGGAGGGAATTTATTACAGCCTCATGGAACCACTGTGGTTTCAGCTTTTGCAGTGGAAACTCTAGAAAAATGGCACAGGGAGCTGCGTGACGGGTGTGTTTGGTTGCATGTCCTAACTGATGGACTCCCACAGAACTGAGATGCCAGTGCAGGAATCGTGCCTCTCCCAGCTGTTAGAAGGACTGTTCCATCTGGCATGAGGGATCTAGAAAGGCCATTTGGTTGCATCCTGCTAACAGAAGAAGGTAGCCTCCTTCATTTGGAGTAGATTGACACCAGGTTTTAAAAGCTGAAATGACATCTGAGCCACATGTGGCAACAGAAGAGAGCTTCATGCAAAAAAAAAAAAAAAAAAGAAAAAGAGGAAAACAATATGAATATAGGACATGAGGCAGTGGAGCAGGGCAAATGAGCTGACACTGAGCTGTTTTGCTCATGGTTAGATGCATACTGGTATCCACATTAGTTTGTGTGTGTTTGCATCAAGTAGTGTGGCATATGCTGTTTAGAAAATGTCTTAAGAATGTGGGTCAGGTTAAGTATTTAATTTCATTGTCATTATTCACATGCTGTAAATTTCATACGCACTAAGGGCTCTACTGGATTAGGGTTTAATTAGTTTGCCATCTGATGAGTCCTGTAGTTTTGGGAAACTCACTTTGCTTATTTCCACCCTATTTGTGACCTTGTGAAAAATTATTATCTACCCCCTTTCCTCTTAGGAGTGCTGGAAGTTTAGAACTGGAAGTTTTAGATTGTAGACCTCTGGCAGACTGACACCTCGAATACAGGTGATGGTGGAACTGGGAAATACTTCTGCCAGCAGTGTTATTCTTGTAGACATTCTCTGTATGCCCTCCCAAGAACATCCATTTGCTAATAGACAAGAAACCGAGTGCGTTGCAAAGGAAGCGAACTAGGAAAATTGTGGGCTGTGCATCATGAGATACTTGGCATTCTCTGCAAGTGTTTGTGTACAGCGTTGGGAGTGCCGGCCTCATTAACTGGCTACCATAAGTGGGCAGCATTCCAGTCCCAGCACACAAGACTGCCCTGCAGGCCTGCGTGGAAAAATGTGCTGACTAAACACTCCACGCATGCCATGCGTTCATGTCCCTGCTCAGCAGTGCTCCCTGGCCTGCCTGTTCCTGAGGCTGTCACATTCACTGGAGAAATGGGGAGTCTCAGAGTGCTCCTCGGTGGAAGCAGATTTCACACAAGTGATCTGCTCTCCTCCCAGCTAGCTGCTGTGACTCCCATGGCAAGGCTGAGAGAAGAGGCAGAGCTGCACACCCTGAGCCACAGGGGAGCCATTGTCTTATGCCAGAACGTACCCAGAGGGGTGTTAGCACAGGGCTGCAACCTTGGGTGTCCCACAGGGCTGCAACCTGCGTCATCCTGGGTGACCACTGCACAGATGTGGTGCTGAGGTACCAGGAGCAGACGTTTGTGAGGAGGCGGGTGGGGAGGGAGTGTAATTTTTGTGATTTCATGGATGAGGCCAGCAGGATTTCACAGGGAGTGGATCTCTTTTTCCAGATCCACACAACCAGCCGTGACAGAGCATCCCCCCACACACTGTTCTTAGGATGGAACACAGATTCTGTTAAACTGTCACACACATCTATGTCAGGGTCTTTATTTAATTCCTTAAACATGCTGTGTTTCATAGGAAATCTGGATTGAGAATGTATATTGGAGAATGGAGCTCAGGGTGGGAGGGAAAAAAAATATTCCAATTTCATTGGCATTTGTGCCTAGTGAGCAGCATTTACCAGCATCTTGCATCTTGTACAGACAACTTAAAATTCTACCATGTTGATCCTGTTGTGATTTTTTTCAGTCTTTACCTTGAAAACAAAGAAACAAAATTGGATGAAAACTGTATTGATTTGCAACTAAATTCAGGTGGTTGTTTCACCACAAACTTCGTGTGCAATCTTGTTACTTCAAGTTGTCTGGAATCCCAGCTCTCTGTCTGTAAGAGAAGGGGGATAAAACCACAGCTTTAGCAGAGGTTTGAAAAGAGAAATACAGTGTCTGGGCAATGCTAGTAGGATCATGTGAGCAAACTGAATAAGCTGTTTTGCCTAGAGATTCAGGGAGGTAACATTTTTTGTGCCATCCACTATACATTTATTAATGTACTTGATAGGACTTTTTCTTTGCTGTACAGGGTGTGTGTGGCCAACGTAAGAGCTGCATTCTGTAGGAGAAAGCAACCACTTTTTTCCTGAATCGGGGAAACCACAAACACATTGTGTGCTTCATTCCTGTGTGAAGTGGACAGTGGCCTTTTTTGCATATTGAAAACCAATACATTTTAAATAAAAAATAAAATGTGGGATGCCTAAGCTGGATCAGAGGAAAGTGTTAAATCCTCGGTTTAGCCACTGAAAGGATTTCTCTTCCCCACTGTCCCCCCACCCCCTGTCCCCATGTCTCTTGCCTCACAGACCAAGTTCTCTGGAACAAGAATTTTCCTTTACTAAATACCACAATGAAGTCCTAACCTCACTAATCACCTCTAGGAAGTCCTGCGTTGTAGACCGTATCAAGGGCCTTCAGCTCAGTAACATAAGCTCGCTGGAGAAAAGGAAAGACCTTTGTTTTTTTTTCCTGAAGGAAGAAAAGCACTGATGCATTTCACATGCTGCTTTTATGAGACGCTCTGATTACCTTTTTAGCTGGCTCGCCCCAATTTCATTCAGCTATCACAACACTGCATTTAGATGATGAGACTGAATTACTGTATTCGATGTGTTTAACACGTAATAGAAACCTGTTTTAAGAAAATGCGGTGTTGGGATTTGAAGAGCTGAAGTGTTAGGTGTTTCAGATAAAAGAGGCCTTTATTATCCATGATTTTCCCCTCAAAGGCTTCCTCCCACACAGAGAGTAAGAGGATTCCTTTCGCGCTGCAGCGCAGCACAATAATGCACAGTAGCTCTGGCATGCCTGTCTGCTGTGAAGTTGAGAAACTGAGGTCCTATTTTTAGGCATGCCACTGGTTATTCTTTTTAGGATATACAGAGAAAGTGAAAATGGTGAGATGGTGGTCATGGGACAAACCCTCACCCTTTTCCTCAGTTTAAGTGCCTGCATTGCCTGCAACTGAGCCAAACCATTTCCTACCGATTTAAAATTTGGCCTGCACCTTTAAGAAAACTTTTAGCATGGGTCCATTCCTTCCACAAGCTTTTCCCTGCTTAGCTGCACTTTGGTGAGCCTCATACAGAAATTACAGCAGAGGCCACCTTGGGCAGGTGAAACACCCACTCCCTTCTGTCTGCTTTTTTTTTTCCTTCTTCTGTATCACCTGTCATCACAGAACCCAGAAATTTAATAGGAGTCTTCTGATGGTTCCAATGGCAAGGTCAAAAGCAAGGGATGGAACACCAAATCCACAGGTTTGACAGTAGTATATGCCAGTGAGACCTGGACAGGTACAGGGAAATGAACAGTAGGCTGAGAATAATGGAGGAAGAGACTTGAAAATGAAACATTACTGTTGCTCTTAAAAATAATTTTCTCTTGCTCCAGAAATGGAGGACACAAAAAACCAGCTGTGTGGTTACACTGCATGTTTTCTGTAGACAGGTCAGCAGAAAGGAACTTCAAAGTGGGACTGAAGGGAAGATCACTGGAGTGTTCATTTTGCAAGATGGTTCATCTTACCTCCTGGGGTCGTGTGAGTAACTGAGAATTGCAGCTTTTAGAGCAACCAAAAACTCTCTAGTTTTAAGAAAGCTTGAATATACAAATTTTAGTGGTCTATAAACCAAATAAAAACCTTAACATTTATTTTTAGAAAAATCTCATGGGTTTTGTAGGCTTGCTGTAGCATTAACTATGTTGCAATAACACTGCCTTTTCTCTGCTATTTATCACCGGTCTCTTCTGTTTAGATTATAAACTGTTTGGGGCAGGAAGTGTCTTTTACTCTCTGCTTGCACAGCAATGCCTGAATCTCAGCTAGAAGCCTCTAAGCTTTGCTGTAATGTAAATACTAAATAATGCTAGTCACAGAGGAGTTAGCCCCCACCCCACTTGGAGCCCTGCCAGCCTGCAGGGTTTGTTCTAGCAGCAGACAAGCCAACAGTAAAAAGTGACAAATTTTGTTGGCGAAAGTTATTCATAGGTCTAACAAGGATAAGAAACACCCGCCTCTAGAAACAGAGGCTTATGTCTCTCCGAGGATAAACACACCCAAGATTGACTCATGCTGGCATAATCCCCTTGTGCAATTTGTATATTGGCATTGATGTGTGTGAGGAGAAAAAGACAAATATTTAGTTAACAAAACAACACAGGAGTAATAAAAAATAATTAAGCGGCTTTACCTCTCAACACACTGCAGCAGGTGAGCTGCTGCTCTTCCCCTCAGGTAGCCATACCCATCCCTGCTAGCAGACCTCCCTCATATTTGTTTTATCTGCAGCAAAATAACCAGCTTAAGTTAGTTAAATGTTGAAGAGTATAACATAATAAATAAATAAACAGAGTGCAGTAACCCGCAGTCTGGTGAGGAGGGGGGTATATATTGTGGTGGAAAAAGCAGGCTCATGTTCCACAGGAGAGCTTTGTCAAGTGTATTGCATAAGGAGATTACAGCCCTGAGTCTGAAGCATGGCTGAAGGTTTTAGTTGGTTTTGCTGCTGCCTCTGTCATTAGCCTGCTGCTGAACTGCATCACAACAGCCCCTCTTTCATCTCTGTGGAAAAAGGCCCAAGGTCTCTCATTATATTTTTCAGAGCTGTTATCCCACATGGCTATTAGCTTCATTCCCCCAAGCCCTTTCTTCTTGTTGTTTTAAGTAAAGGGAAAGGAGTTGGACGGGTTAATCTTCTGTCCACATTATACCCTGTGCTCTTGGATTCATTTGATGTGACAGGCCTATAAAAAGGACAAGAGTCCAGATGCTGCTGTGCACACCCTGTGTAAGGCTTGTCCTGCCCTCAGGGTTTGGGCAGTGTAGTTATGTTGATTAACAAAATGAGAGAAAACTCCTCACACCCCTGTGTGTCGTAGTCCTGTAAGCAAAACTCTGACTCCATGCCAGTGTTGCTGGCAAAAGTGAAAAAAAACAAACCAAACTTTTCCTTATGCAGCCTCTTCTGCGTGGAGGGAGATTTTACCACCAGTTCTCATACTGTGGAGTGGGAGGCCTCACTTCCAGTTCTGCAACCCTTCTTCCACATCTGCATGTGCAGAATGTGTGTGGCCACCCTCAGAAGTGGGGTGGCCACATACATTCCTCAAGCAATTAATTACGTCTCTCATCACATACCTAGTGAGAAGGCTGTCCTGGGATCAGCAAGGTCTGCTGGATAATCCACATCCCTTTCCATGGGTGGAGCAAGGCCACAGAGACCACTAGATCTAATATCCGCGTTCTTCCCAAGATTCATCTGCACATCTGAGGTAGCTGTGTCCCTCCACTGTGCATGGTGGGTTCTGGGAAGAGCTATTGCCATCTTCCACTTGAGAAACACCCATGAAGTTTCACTCCCTTAAGCATTCTTATGCACATGCCCTGTAGCTCTCAGTTATGTAGTCATCTCTGAGGAGGGCCTGGATAGACTAACATCTCTGTCTTAGAAGAGCTGCAAGAACCCCGCAGTAGATAAAAATGGAAGGAGTTGTCTTTCACAGCTCTCTGTATAAAGGTGAGACACTTTAAAACAGGCTGGGCCAAACTGTTAGTGGAGGATCAGCCCAAATGCATCTGATTGGCATTGCCTGCTGAGTTCCTTCATAGGTGCTGGAATTCTGCAAGCAACTGCCTGTGCTTCTGGTGTTCCTACTGATCTCACAGGCTGCTCCTGCTCTACTGAGTCAGGCTTTTAGAGACCAGGTCTATGAAAAGCCTGCAGATAGTCTAAAGGAAATTTGCTCTATTATTATGAATATTTAAAAACTCAAACCTGTAGCCTGCAAAGAACTGTCTCAGCTGTAAGTCATTACAGTGATGATAATAGAAAGGCCATTTTGTTCACCTGTCAATCATTCTGGCTGTTTGATGATTTGAGAATTAATCTGCAGAAGGGAAAGCAAACACAGATCTTTTGTTCCTTCCGATTCAAAGTCCTTTGAAATCAGTGTCTTCCCAGTCAGTGAGTCTTGGATTAGGTCCTCATTCCGCCTTCCTTTCCCCTGTCCCTACAGTACCATGAAAATTCAGGCTGTTTCTCTTTACTTCCTTCCTCTTCATAAAATGTCTAATAATCAGCCATCTGGTGTCCAAGATGCCTTGAGTATTAGGGCATTTCCTTTATCCAGGGGAGGCTTGTGAGAAGAAAGATAAATGTGTTCATGACCCATCCCTGCTGTGTGCTGATTAGGGTCTGGCATTTTTTTCTTTGTTCACAGTGATTACTGTAGCCCTAAGTTGTTTGCTAGAGAAACAGATTTTAAAGAAGGATCTTAGTTTCTGGTCTAGCAAATTTCATTACACTACTTAACTATTCTTAATTAGAATTCTTTATAACAATGTAATATAAGTTAAAGACAGTGGGATTTTGAAGAGAAGAGGCAAAGGGAGATCTATAGATTATTCATTCTGGTTTTAAATCTGGCTCACAGTGGCACACTATTTTTCAGTACTAGCTAAAAATCTTAACCCCTTCCTTTCATTCTGTGTGGCAGACAGAGAGCCAAAGCTGCAGTATCAACTGTGTGCAGGGCTCTGTTCAAGTCAGTGACAGTCCCTGGGGAACAAGGGTTTTAGTGAAAAACTGGGTCAGGTCTCAAGGTAGCCAATGCATTGAGATTAAAGTTTAAGAGGAAAATATTGAAGGGCACAGAGAAACTGTGACAGAGCATCCCCTGGTCCATTATGTTTTTTTAAAACAAAGCCTGGAGAGAGAGGGCAGCTCAGACTAAAATGAAAACAAAAGCAGCAGGAAGAAGCAGAAGGCAAAGAAAAGAACTGCCTTTTTTTATTCTGTGATGGACTAACAGTCTGTGAGGACAAATTATTGACATAAAGGAGGTTTGTGTCTTGATTTGTGAGCCCTTGGGAGTTGCAGGTTTTTTGTTGCCTTGACTGTGGTAGCATGAAGAGATGCCCATCAGGTACTGCTCATATTTCACAGAATGATACTCCCTTCCCCTTAGCATGTGGATGGTCTCTAGACCTTTGTACCAGGAGTCTTTGATAGTGTGTCTATAAATAGTAAACCATTTTGGTCAAACAGGAGTTTTTTCAGGTGAAAGAGAATTAAGAAGAGATGTCCTTAAAATACCTTTAAGCTGTTTCTGAGAACCTTAGTTTTTCTTCTGATAACCTTTTTTTTTCTTCTCCTTTTGAAAGTCCCCTTTAAGGGCAGGTACTCTCCATATCCTTGTTTGAACTCTGCATACTGTTCAGGCTGTGGATTATGGCAGTCATACCATATTTTAGCTATTCAGTGCATCCATGAACTAACCAGCTAATAACATGCATTAGCATGAGTGCAAGAAATAATAAGATAGCCTAAACTTTCTGTGCCACAGGATGCAAAACTTGCTTTATATGGAAACATTTGTCTCAATCAGTGTAAATTGCCAGGGCTTCATGCATATACTTAACTTCTTACACAGGAGATAGTTGCTGCCCAGAACTACTCACCAAGCACAAATGTATATGCAGATAAATATTTTCCTGGTGATGCTACAGAAGACAGTGAACCACATATTCTGCAGTCTACTCAAACACAGTAGAAGTCTGTATTAAATCCAGTGAGCTTATTTTTTACATTAACATTTGACTTAAGTTTCTCATTTTGAAAGCATACCATGGCAGAAATTATCTCCATTTTGGTTCTGTTGCTGTAATGTCTGATATTCCTAAACATGTAGTCATGGTAGTTGGTGTAAATGTTGTAGAATAGATTGTTTCAGACAAGTAGAGGCAATTTTAAACTATACACCAAAAAAGCTGGGTTTTTATCCCTTTGTTGTTAAAAAACCTTTGAGCTTTTTGTCCTGCTCCTTTTACTAACCTTTTCCTACAACAGGCAGTAGGAGACATTGTTAGTCAGGTGTGTATCTGGTTGATCATTTTAAGTGTTTCATGGTCCTGCTTCAGTGCTATGGTACGTTCTGGGGGGGGCAGGATGGATATGGTCTAGACAATCTGAAATCCCAGGCTGTAAAACTGAGACACACAGTGTTATGTTATGTTATAGCTCCTGATACTGGTCCTGACTCAGCCAGGGTTGTCGTGCTGAAGTCAGGCTTGGAGACACACTTCTGTGTCTTACTGAATCAGGGCACATACATAACATGGTGATTTAGAAATCCACCACTGAACTGATTATCATTTTTTAGTGGTCAAGCTTTTACTCCTGAGCAGCATTCTACAGCTTTGGTCTGGTGTGGGCATGCTGCAGTCCTGATCTTTGCCTGCTTCCCAGCAGAGAAGAGCTAGCCTGATCCTGAGGCTCATGCAGGTACATGGAATGGGTGACATTGCTCTGATTTTAGAAAGATCTCCTTAGACAGAAAGTGCTAGAAAGCACAGCCTGTCTCACTACCCTGTTTCTGTCAGTAGCTGCTAGCATGGCAGGGCTCAGCTGCCCCAGTTCTGCACAAATGCACACTCTAATCTTGCTGTTAATGTCTGGAGAGAGAATGGTCATGGCCAGTTCTTGTCAGCATCTGAATCCAGTCTTTTGGTTTTGTGCTAACTCTTCTTCCTCAGTTTCTATCCCAATCATTGACTTTCTCAATAACACCATCTCTGGAAATGGTTTGCAGGGGAAGCAAAATAAGCAGAACATGAATGCTGGCAGGAGCTGAGCCAAAGTTTTGAAAAATCTGGCTCTCACCCCACAGCACCAAATAGGAAGCCTTTTGCATTCATGGCAGACAAATGAACAGGAAAGGAAAAAGTAAACCCTTACCACTTTCCCTCATATTTGAGCTTAGTTTTACCTGATCCAGCAGCTCACGTGTTCCTTTACTTCTGCTCTCACTACAAAATTGAAGAATTCAGCCAGCTGAGAAGTGATCAGCTGGCCCTGGCTACTACCTGATCCTGCAGTCCCCGTTGTTTTCTGATGGGGAGTATTGCCTGATGAGACCTGAATACTTGATCACAATAAGGACAGAGGTCTCAGCACAGGAAAGTGGTTTTATTCAGGACATAGCATAAGCATAGAGTTAATTTAAAGTCCATACTTAAGTGCTGCAGCAGTCAGTGTTGACAGAAACGTTTACACTGAAGTCAAGTTCATATCTGCTTTTAATTGCTACTGCACAGGCTTTGCCTAAGCACGCTTTCAGGTGCTGCCTTGGAAAGGAGCACAAACCAGCACAGGCAGAAGTATTTTGCTAAATCAGGGGTTGTTGTACATTTTCTCACTCTGGTCCATTCATGGAAGACAGGTGGAAGAAACGCAGCTTTTGCCATTGGAGTGATCTCTGTTACCCCTCACTCTAAGTTATTTCCATTAGAAGAAACAAGTGAGTTGAAAAAGCTGACACGGAAAGCTTCGTACTTCCACAGGGCACTGATCTTCAGTGTGGCTGTAAGTAGGTCCAGTTCAAACCAGGGGAGAAACTCCCCTTGACCTCAAGTAGCTCATGGTCACGTTTGGAGCAGAAGCCACAAGGCTGAGTGACCTGCTTATCACTAAATAGCAGATGATTCACAGCTTCTGACTGAGAAGCCAGGAATTCTGACTGTGGGTCCTGAAATTGGTGCCACTCTATTTTCTGAGCATACTAGTAGGGGAGAGGCAGATCCTTCTGAAGGAAAGAACTTATAAAAAAACATAGAAAATAATTATCTTAAGAAAATACAACTTTTCCCTGTCACCCATGTGATATGTCTTATGAGAGCTTGGACTTCTGAGGGAAGACAGGGAAGTTTTAGCCTTAGCTTGATCATCATGAAGAGACAGTTGGAAAGTTGGATCTGTCTATATTTGGGGATGACAACCAGTTTACAGAGACCTTTGCCTCTCTGAAATGCTGCCTACTGCCATACACACTGATAACAACCCCCCAGTGTCAGGAAAGAATACCAGCACATCCTCTTTGCAAAGCTATCTAAAGAAACAGGAATGAATTTGTTTGTGCCTGAAGTAGAGTGACACCAGTCCTACAGCAGCCATCTGCATGCCTCTCCTGCTTCCTTCCTTGTTTTCATTCTCAACTCCTTTTATTGCCAATATATTTCCAAACACTCCCCAGGAGAGTTGCCAGCTTTTGCAGTTTCTGGTCACTTGGATTACACTAGTGCAAGGAGTTTGCAGCAGCCCTCCTCACACAGAGTTTATCACTATAACTGGGATAACCCAAAGGAAAACACTAAGCCATGAGAGGAAAGTGGCCAAGCACCAGGAATCAAATAGGTCAGTTAGCTGGACTAAAGAGCCAGCGGATTAACGTGGTGAATCTCCCATCTCAGGTGCTCATGTTGCCACCATTCAATGCAGTTTTCTGGTTGTTCTTTGCTCAGTTCAATCCCCCTCTTCCCTATGAATAAAATAATAGTTACAGGGAAAGGAGGTGTTGGCACAAAGCATGCTTGCTTTCTTTCCCATGGGAAAATCCTGTTCAACAAAAATTGAAAATGGCTTTCAAACCCAACAGATTAATCTTGGTAAATCTGTCCCCTCTTCAAGTCAGAATATGTTCTTATGCCCTGAAGAAATAAAGGAAGTATTTGGAAACTTTAAGCAGCGCAAGGGAAGAGCCCGTAACTGTAGCTTGTGATTTATTGGGAGTGCTTGTTTCCACTGCTCTGGCTTCCAGTCAGTATCATCATGATTTTGGAAACCATTTCAAGGAAGAGAAGGATGACCCTGTGGCTGAGACATTGAGACTGGACCAGTCTGGTTCAGCTCCTGGCTCTTTCAGAAAGTATTGCCATGGGCAAATCATCTCATCTGTCTGCCTCCCCCATGAAGTAGAGCTGAAAATGCTTCCTCTGTCTGAGATGTCTGTTTAGACCATATAGAGCACTTAGGATTTAAAATTACAAGGATGAAAAGAGTAGATGCAATCCACATCTGAGCTTCCCAGAATCCTTTTCAAAAGGTCAGATTTTGCCCATTACAATCAGCATAACAAAAAATAATTCCCTTGGTTTCGTGGAGTTCCTCCACATACTCATTGAGCTAAATGAAGTCAGAACTTAAAATATTAGATCTAAGTGCTTCAGGTTGTTTCTTCTTTAAAAGATTGTAGTCATAGCTATTTGAAATTAATGTCCTCAGCTCCCATCCATGAACCTCCTTTCAGTGTCAGCCTATTAATTGTGTAGTTCTGCAGCAGCTCTAAAGTTTGCATATTCCTCCAAATTCAAAAGCACGGTTGAGTTGTATTGTCTTTTACCAAAACATGAAACAAAAAAGCTCCTCTCCAACCATAAACACTGCAATTTACCCTAAACTATTCACATTTAAAATAGGAAATCTGAAACATCAAAATGACAAGCATTCAAGTGTTTCCATGAAGAATAATCAGGATGTTGGACTTGCTAATAATTTTGTGTAGGTGTTCAAGCTATCAAAGAATCCACGTGGTCCTTTTCAGTTCTGTATTTGATAGAAAGTGGTGTGCATGTAGAATTGCAGCAGTTGTTGGCTGTCCTAGGTGTCTTCAAAATAGTGTGTGCTGTTCACCTGTGCTGTGAGGCTAGGAACTTTAGCCCAGCCAATGCTCCTTGTACTGTTTACATCCTGATCCATCCATACCCTTCGAACTGGGAGGCTATCCCAGGCAGAAGGGCTGTTACAGAAATTTGCCCAGCTTCACTGATCAGCCTTGGCCCATCTGGAAGACAGCAGAACTGGGGCTGCAAATGTCTCTCTGCTCACATCTTTCCCTGTCTCACATGCCCCAGAGCTACACAAAGGGAGAGCTGTTCAGAATATCATAGTGGAGTTTTGCCTACAGCTCTATGCTGAGCAGATACAGCCATCTGCAAAGAATTCACATTTCAAGACATGCCAGTTCCAATGTATCTGAAAATCACAACCAGTCAGCAGGAATGATGCAGTCTGCGTTGCTGAGCGCTTGGGTGCACTCTTATAATTGCATAATTCAATGCTGTGAACTCCTGCTTCTCAGACAATGTGTTTTAGATATTGACTGCATGGAAGGTCAGCTTGTGCTAGTAAAACAAACAGGCATTTTGCTTAGTCCAGCAGTGTATGGAAGGCTGGGAATAGGCTGTGACAGGAGACATTTAGCCTTGTTAATTGTCCTTACTATGATGTGGTCAAAGAATTTCAGCCTAGTTTTTAGTAGTCCAGACTTACTGCACTTTGGGGTGTTTTTTTCATAAAGTGATGTGTAGGGGGATTAATTAAGATGGGTTTCTGATACATTAGTCATGACACAGACAGTTCTCAGTCCAAACCACTGACTGTGTAAGTGCAGGAGACACACAGGTAAGAGGTGGGCTGTGCACCAGGACACAGCCCAGGGCACACTGACTTCTGTTCCACATGGTGTGCTGCCTGTCCTTGTGAAAATACTGGGTGCATCAAGGCAGCTCGTGTGACTCCCTAATCAAGTATTTCTTGATTTCAAGCAAATTTCATAGAAGGTTGAAGATATTAGATATCCCTACCCATTTGGGAAAGATGATCTTACGATGAAAGTGCCAAGCTGTAGCATGAGCTCATTACTGATTAGACACCACATAAAAGTTCTCATCAATGTCCTACAGGATTCCTTGACACACCATATGCACAGGCAGCCCAACTAATCTTGTTGGGCCACATGATCACTCAGAGGTAAAGTGGAAATAAATGGCTGTCCCTTATTTGCTTGTTCCCTGAATCAGGTTATCCAGGGTCTTGCAGTAGCAGCAGCTGACATCCCCAAACAGTAGCTTTGATCCCAGAGAAGCAGTTGGGAATTAGAGGGAAAGAAAAAGTAATGTTATTCATTAGCAGCTGAGCTGAGAAAAAAAACCACAGGGTTTTGTCTATGCCTTGAGAAAGTGAAAAATAACCATGTGCACTTCAGTGTATTGAGTAGTTGCAGCCATGTTAGGGACTTGTCTGCCTTCTAGAAAATTTCCATGCATCTAAGCTTCAAAGTATACATATTTTTTTTTCTAAATGGATGCAGTTAGAATGACACAGCCTTCCCTCACTGGGGACACAAGAAAAGCAGAAAAATGCTTAATTAAGCCATAATTTATTTTTCTCTTCTGCAGGGGCTATTGCTAGTCTGTGAGACTGATAAAGCAACACATAAACTGCTGGCAGGAAAACCTGACTTTTGTTCTTGTTTTGTTGCTTCCTTTAATCCTACATACAGCATTCCTGCTGAGGGCAGACTGGTAGAAGCTTGTGAATAATGGAGAGGCATAACACTAAGCAAAGTCATCACAATGTGCATCTGCTGCACAGAGTATTTTTATTTAACCCTTTCTTATTAATAGGTGCTTCAGAGATAGAGACATTGAGGCAATTATGTGCAGAGAAATCAGTAAGATACCACAACAGCAAGTAATAAGAATACCATGAGATGCAGAAATAGTAAAAACCTACTAGTTTTGGGTTTTTTTTCCCCAGGGTGTCTGTTTTCTAGGCTGCAGCCACAGTTATAAATGTGTTAAAACAGCTTTTTTTTTTTTTTTTAATTATTTTTCTTTGGAGAGCTGAGAAATGCCATCTAGTTTGTGTGATAGAGAGAGAACACTGCCTGAGCTGTCCATCACCCCAGTCTCATGTACACCACACTTCTAGAAGATGCACACTTATCTTTACACACTTCTCAGGAAACATGGATGCTCTGATGAATTAAGTTAAAATACTGCTGGCAACAGAAGCTACACAAATACATGAGGTGTTTCCTTGATGGCAAGTGTGGTGGTGGTGGGGATGAAGAGTAGAAAGCATTATGGAAAAACAGAGTGAAAAATAACAGGACATGCAGCTCTGTGCATGTGCATCTGGGGGTGGATGAAAAAAAGCTCAGCAAATTATGAGAATTATCAATTCAGATGTTGACAAACTAGCTGTAATTGATGAACTTCAATGCTCAATTCAACTGCCTGAAATCAGGGGGGATGCTGGGAGAGGTTGTAGTTGGAGGTCAGTCTGGTGTAGCACAGTGCTCGCCGTGAGCCCTGCCAAGGTGCCAGTCAGCTTTAGGAAGTGTTGCAGTTACCTGTAGCCAAGGATAGACCCCTCATAGTCAAGTAGTAGCACTGCCTCTTCCACCATGGTTTAAAGAACAAAATCTATAACAGAGAAAAATGATGGTGGTTTTGGAAGCAGTGTGCTCTCTGGAGGTCACAGCTCAGCATTAGGGGAGGAATGCAGTCCTGGCTTGCCTGCTGGCTCTGTGTGATATGTAGCTTTGGGCATATCTCACAAGTAATCTTGTGATCTCCTTCTAAAATGGGGCTGATAAAACTTACCTAACTATCTCTTTCACAAGGTTTTTGAAAAGGCTGATTATTTAATTAGGAGTAATTTATCTTGATGACTCCTATTTAGAGGAGCTTTTAGAGGTCCTAGTAGGGTAGGCCCTAAACTGACAGGAGAGACAAGTGCTCTTCAAAGCCTTGCAGGACTCAGGAAAGAGAGGAAGGAAAGCTAGTTATCTGTCTTCAGCTGTAGCTTACTGGCAGAGCCAAAAGTGGACTGTGGCTGTTTCGTCTGGTGTCCGGGGAGATGCTCTGTGTGAAGTGTGAAATGATGTAAGGAATTGTTGACCCTGAAAATCAGGAAATAGACTGGACTGCCTCATCCCTCATGTGACTGTGGGCACTCCCTTCTGATTATTACCTGGGACCATGATAGCAAGAACAGGAATGCAGTCAGGGTATGATGGGAGAAGGCTCTGAACCAGGCTGTCCAGATGTATGCTGGTTAGACAGAACAGCTCCCTTCTGCTCTTGAGAGCTGCAAAACCTTAAAAGAAAAGCAGTGGAGTGTGCTGCAACTCTGACACAAGCTTCGTATACACATAGAAAGGATTGTGGGTCAGCTCTTCATACCAGCATTGTGATTTTAAATTGTTTGGAAAAGGGGGAAAAAACAAGTAATTGGCCTGTGGTACATACTAGGTTGAAAAGTTCTAAGCTCTAGAAATAATGGTCACTGGCACTCTGCAAGTGTTCACCAAGTCACTTGGTTCCACAGTAGGGCAGGTAAATAAATACCAGCCTGCATTTCAGAGAGCAGGGGGGTGAGGAGGTGCAGTGACCTCTGCACAGCTGAATCACAGGAATCAGAATCTGCTGGGTGAATCCTGTGTTTCTAGCTAAAACTTTCTGTCCAGCTTGCAGTACTATTCGGTTCTTGTAACTGAAAGTGAATCCCTTTTATCTTTGCCAAATCATAGACTCCCTATTTATTTAATTCAGCACATAGAAGGTGGAGGACTCTCTTGCCATGTATCTGGCTGTAAGCTCACAGAACCAGTGTTTTCCAGGGCTGATACAAAGTTGGATCCGTTTTTATCATGCAAAGATCCTGGTTCCCAGACTCTGTGTCTCTGGCATCTGTAACAGAGAAGCATCAGCCATCTAAGAATCTGCCCAGCCTTCAACCCGTGCTGCAGGAGTGCTGGGGAGAGGCTGAGTTATGGCAAGAGGGCCAGGTCACACATGGAAGTGAGACTTGCAAATTCAGGCTGGGAGTCCCAAGAGCAGTGCAGATTCCACACCCACTTGTGGAAGCACTGGTGATCACTGTACTTTCCCACACTCACAGAACAACCTCATAGAGAACTTGCATATAAAGAGGGGAAGAAACAAAAAGCCACTGGCAAAAAGACACAACAAAAGCTGCCAGGAGACAGTCATCTTATCTGCAGTTGTTACTCAAGTTACTCAAAATTACTGCTTATCTATAGCAAGGATGGAGCTGTTACTGTTTTAAAAGTGAAAAAAAATCAACAACCCAGCCCTGAAGAGCTTATCAAGTTACTTATTTACAGTGATGTCACAAAGGAAGTAAATTATGAGGTCACAGGGAAAAGACAATCATTTTCTGTCACTGGGAATGAAGGATCTTTTCTGCTAAACCCAGATGAAATTTTGAAATATTGTCATGTTTGAGATGCTCAGGGCTGGGACCACAGTTGTCTCCCACTTGGAGTTTACAGGAAAACGTTCAACAATTTTCACACAAAATAGGATTATTAATAGATGCTGGGATAAAAACATAGAAACACTTCTGTTCTGAAAGAAGAGCTGCAGAACAGATGCTGAGTGTCCACGGAGGCTGCTAAACATGAGGCACTGATGTTGCAGATAAAGAGTAGTGCTTATTTCCTGTTCCCTATGGGCTTGATCCAGAGTCTCTTGAAGTCTTGCAAAGGCTCCAAATTGACCTGTCTCTAAACTGTTGCTCTTTCTGCCCAAACCAGACACGGTTCTTTAACCCATCATCCCTGTATTGCATGAAGAGCATCTTGCAGTGAGCCAGGGTGAGATACAGGCATACTGAGTTTATTAGAAGCTGAAGAGTATGGTCACACCTCAAACTCAGCTGTTCCATAGGGCTGGTTTCCCTCATACCAACCACTTCCTTCCCTGCTGGAGCCAGCATTTGTCAACCAGGAGGAAAACAACGTAGCTGTGTGATTAACTGTCAGAAAAGTGTCTGTGATGTGTCCTGAGAAAGTCTTCTTGGGTGGATTGTTTTGCTTGCTGATGCGTTCAGCTGCACAGGTGAGGACACTGTCCCACTTGCAGTGTGCCACGTGCTCTGGGAAGGATGAGCCCCGAAAACCCTTTTTACACCCCTGCCAGTTTTACGACAGCTCTTGTTCGTTGCTACAGCAGACCCAGGGACAGAGTGTGTCTGCGCTAGGGTGGGGGACGTGTGCCCCGGTGTTGCTGCGGAGGTGCCAGCCCCGGTGCCAGCCCCTCCCTGCCCCTCCGTCCTGCCCGCCTGGCCCCGGCAGCCGGAGCTCACCCGCAGCTGCTGCCGGCCTGGCTTGTAGTGACATCCCCGGTGCCTGGAGGGGATACAACAGTGGGAAAACAGCTACCCAATAGCATTGTGCAATTCTGCGTTTTCTCCCAGTCCGGGAAATTACTTAAGTAAGAAATGGAGCGGGTTGGGCCAATGTGTTTCTTGGCGCTGCTGTTGGCGCGCAGCCAGCCCCCGGGTGAGCCCGGGCCCTGCAGGCTGCTGATCCCCTTCTTCGCTCCTCCCTTACACCGTCCCTCTCTGGTACCACGGGCCCTCCAGCACAGCAGCAGCAGTGCCAGATGGTCCTGAAAGCAGGAGAAGTGTTTCATAACAGGATTCAGGGGATCCCCGGAACGCTGCACAGATAGAACCGGGCACGGGGCAGCAAGAGCCGGGGCAGCCCCGGCCCCCTCGCCCAGCTCCCTCGCCCCCCATCCCAGCAAGGAAAGGCTTTCGTCTGGGCTGCAGCGGGATTTCTTCCCGATGCTTTGGTGCCCTCTGCAGCCAGGCGGGCCGGGACGGAGCTGCCGGGGCGGTCGGGAGAGCCGCGCTGGCGGGGCCGCTCGGGCTCCGCGGCTTCCCCGCAACGTCCCCGCAGCGTCCCCGCAGCGTCCCCGCAGCCTGCGGGGCGGAGCAGGGCGGGCGGGGGGGGGTCGGTGCGGCCCGACGGGAACTGCAGACAATGGCAGGAAATGAAAAAATGTAATCCTGCCGGGAGACAGCTATTTCCATGCGGCGAACCGAGCGCGCTGGTGTTCCGGGTGGCGGCGGCACCGGGAGGGCAGCCCCGCAGCTGCGGGAGGTGACGCGTGTGCGCACGCGGGGCTGGAGGGTGACGGGGGGTGCAGTTCTTTCTTGTCCTTGTATTCTGTTTTTTCTCTACCCCCGTCCGTGAAGTCTGTAAAACACAACCTACTGAACCCCTTCTGTGCTTTTACCGAGCTAGGTGCAGGGCAGGTAAAGGACCTGCTCTTTAAGTGTAGGAATATCAAGAGCAGCCCTCGTGCAACCTCTGGAATAACAGCAGCATAAACAAGCCGAGTCAGGCCTCTGCTGCTCTCTGTCCTCTTGCCCCTTGTGTCCACAAGGGCTGTTTCAGCATAGGGAATTCTTCCTGTGTGTGCAAGTGCAAGCTGCTCTCCCCACATCCAGCCCCTCTACTTACACAAGCCTATTACATCTTCTAGTACCTATTACTTATGAACCTAAATATTAATTTCTTCATTGTGCCAAGCATTTATTAATGTTTTTGCCCTAAGAACCTCAGTCAGGGCCTGCCTCCCTGCTGAATCACTAGGAAGTACAGCTAGGGACAGATCTAGAATAAGAAAATGGTTCTTGCCCTAAAACATTTACAGTCCATCTGTGTGTATGTATTTATAAAATAGGATGTGTGTATACTTACATACATGTTTATATATGTAACTCAGGAGTAAGAGACTCTGGGGTGCTTCAGAAGATGGACTACAGCAGCAGTGGTCTTAACAGACCCACTGCATAAATCATTGTCAAATCAATGTTCTTTTCAGCACTGCTTATCAGAGTGTACAGTTTTTCTTGTTGTGGACATCATGACATAAGACATGTTCTAGGGGATTTGGATCAGTCTGAAGGGAACAGTTCCTACCCCTCCACCTACCCATTCAACCCCTACCCATAGCTGAAATGTGGAGGTAACTGGGAGATCTGAAATCATCTCTGCTACACAGTAGGAATCTTGAAGAGTTACTCAGTCTTGTGTCATGATGAAATATTTTTTCAAGTAGCTGTTTCAGTGGTTTGAGTCTTATTGCTGGTGTCCCATGCTGGAATGTGTTCTCTGTTGGAGAACTTTGGTTTCAGATCTTTCCCTCCTTTGTTTCCTGTTGTTGAAACTGTTTTCGTTTTTTTTTAAACACAGCTATTCTAAAATTATTGCTAATGTCCTGCATAAGCAATAGCCCACTTTCCTCAAAGGTGCCGTTGCCAATAGAAGTTGACTTTGATATTCTTGGCAAAGCTTTGCCTTCAGCCCCTGATGTGTAGATCTTAGCATCTCTGGTCAGGAAAGGGAGCTCGTGGCAGTGGCTGTTGCTCAAGCACAGGTGTTGTGCGAGCTCAGAGGAAGAGGATGTTGGACCCCTTGGGCCCAGCTCAGAGCTTTGAAGTCATTTCAGGCTGGAGGCCAGCTGCAAGCTCACTCACGACTCAGTGGGTTCATCAGAAGTCTGTTTCTAGCAGGCAGATTTCTTATTCAGCAACCACAGAGGTCACTTCTCTTGTGGGCAGAGGGGCAAGGGGTCTGGGGCGCCCCATGGGATCCTTTAGTGTAACACTCAGTGTCCATGGTGGGGAATGTAAAGACTCCTGCTGAATTGAGCTCTGAACACTGTCCTTGACTTGGTGCCTCTGCTGAGCCTCAGTCTGAGCAAAATGTTCCTACTTCTTCAGTCAGAAGCACAGAGACAATTAAAATAGCTCCTACTGCTAGGGATGATTTCATAGGAGGTAAAAATAAATAGGGAGAAACAAACAAGACACAGGGAAGGTGTTTTAGGATGACAAAGCATCCTGACACAGAGACTCTAAAATCAAGGGTGTTTATGTAGATGTGTTGAGGCACTTTCAGAAAGAGATTTGGCTCCCTGTGGAAGTCACTGGCTCAGCATTAACTCAGGATTTGGCCTTGTGCACACATTAAGAATTCCCTTACAATTTCTTTGAACGTGGATAAGGTCTGATCTTTTGCCACAACATCAAGAGTTGGCCACTGTGACCAGAACCACTGTTCAATCCAGACAGCAGTGAGGGAAGTGATGATGCCAACTTCATAGGGTTGGATTTTCCTGTGTGCTCAGCAGACCTCTTGGCACCCAAGAAAAAGACAAATTTTCTGTAGGGCTCAGTACTCCTGAGCTCAGTGGCTAAAAAGGTGTTGAGCTGTGACTGCTGGAATCCTGGGGGTGTGTGGATCACATCTTTTCAGTGGTACCAAGGTCACCAATCAATTAAAAACAAAATAGCACTTGGCAAGCTCATTGCTGGGAAGGGAACCCAGCAGACAGCAGAAGTCCAGGTATTTCATTGCAAACTACTGCATCAGGGCAGTTTTGCCATCCAAGAACACTGACCCTGCTTAGCCACAAGGAGATTTTGTGCCTTGTAATCCCCACATTGATCTGGATTACTTTTTTATTTAAAGAAACTGACCTCTAGCAGCCAGACCAGATCTCTCTGACCCAGCAAGTGAGTCCTGAGCATAAGTTAAGAAACAAAAGTTCCAGCTAAAACCAAAATGCCAACAAGTAACACTGGGCCTCAATTAAAAGGCCAAGGGCAACAGAAGAGCATTAACTTAGATAGATTTTAACATTTTATTAGTAGATTAAATACTTTTAACAGTGATGCTTAATTAATAAATTAAGGGTTACCAAATAAACAGCACATTTGTTAAGAGATAAGGCATTGTTAAAGTTCAGGTTTCTCATTACTAGCAGCCAGCCCCAATTCTTTTGTTTTTAGAGAAAGAATACACACCTCCATCGTGCAAGTATTAACCAAAGACACAGAAAACCTATGTTTACATCTCTGATGTGGCACAGAATTCATGTGTGTCTTTGGTAAGTTCCCCAGCTTCTGCGTTTCAAACAAGTTTCAGAACTTCTCTGCCTGTAATGATATGGAAGTAGGTGATGTTTAGATGTCTTATCAATGAGGGCACAGTAGTCACACTACATGCAGAAATAGAAGGTCAGGGTATCAAAGGCACAGTAGGTGCTCAGGTACCCTTTACCCTGACTTGCAGTGCATGTTGTGCAAGTCACCCAAGGTCCCCTCCCTCTATAAATACCACTCTCTCGCATTTTCCTAAACATCCTCCCATGCCTTTGCTAATTTTAGCCTCTATACTCCACTGAAAAGGCCTCTCTGGCACCCTCAGGTATTTCATGTGACTGTGTAAACTCACGCAATGCTCACTTAGCTGAATCTTTATTACAGAAACAAGTCCTAAAAGACCCACTGTTAAACTTCCAGTTTAGGCTTCTTCCTAAAAATAGTTGTTGGATTGCATGTGAGCTAGAGACATTATTTCATACCTGCTATTCCTGGACCTTCTTTCCTGACCATGGGCACCACCCTGTTATAACCCTTCCTAAATGCACTTCCTTGATGAGACCTCGAAAAGATAAATGATGGGTGTGATGTTGCAACCCTGAGGTTGCTTTTTCAACAAGGAAGAGGCTCCATGTGTGAGTGTGATAACCACTAATCAAAAGCCAGCATTATTGATACAGGTATTCCAGGCATTCCTGCCACACCTACTTTACATTTGCCTCCTCACACTGTGGTGTTTTCTGTTACTCCTTTGTTACCAGAGTTACAGTGTGGTAGCCCAATGCCTGGGAATAGCAGCCATCTTAGAAATTAAAAAAAAATCCATTTGAAAATATAATCCTTGTGATTAGTAGTTCTTCCATTTTATGTCTCTGGAAGTTATAAGCCCAGTGAAATACTTTGAACTAACAGCAAAGATAGGCTGCTTGGGCTGTGCTGGGGGGCAGTACCTCTGAGGAGCACAAGGGCTCTAGAGATGTGATGGTTCTGAAGAAAAAGATGAAGCTCTGCTCTCTTCCTTGACTTTCCCCCATGCTGAGCAGTTGAGGAGGTGTTTACCCAGTCCAGATCCTGTCTGTATTCAGCATAGACATTTTTGCATCAGATGGGTCAGAATAGGGCCATAGTGTCTGGTTTGCTTCAGATAAGGTATGAAAGAAGTGGTGACATTACTGGTTACAAACCAAAAACATCTATTCACTTTTTTCAGTAGAAACAAACATCCATGCCTTCTGTTACTGGCCAGATTGCCACTTCTCATCCCTGGGAAGTGTTTGATACCAAAATCTAAGTGATGGTATCATTTAAAAAGCAACATACACATTATTCCTGTAGCAGCTATTGGAAGGTTACCTCAATGATACAGAGGTGTCTGAATATGAGATAGAGTCATGATCTACAGACCTTGGCTTTGTCACCTGAGTAACTCAGCCCCTCCACTCACCTGCGTGGTCTCATAATCTCAGTGTTAACAGTGTTTCATGAAAACCCCATTTCCTAGAGTCACATGTTTTTATGGAAACCTCAGCTCTCACTTTAATAACAAAGAATAAGCAAATGATTCATGACTTCAGAAAAAAAAAAAGAATGAAAGAAGTTTGCAGGTATGACTGCATAGATCCCAGAAGGCTTCACAGGTCACATATAAGGTAATGGGACAGTATTAGGAACTGAGGCACTGAGATGTTAAGGCTACATGAAACAGGAAGATGGTTGTAGAGATGGAAGTGGAATCAAGTTACCTGCATCTTAAATCCAGCTTCCCCACAGCTGCCTTGCTGGAAAAGGAACTGTTAACTTTATAGCAGTGAAAGATGTTATTTGCAAGAGATGGATTTGGGATGGTGAGCAAAACAGAACATGAAGATATTACAGTTGCAACAAAACCTCAATTCTTTAACAAAATGTCATCTCTGTGTGACAGAGAAACAAAGTTGTTATGAAGCTGGAAGCCTATAAAGTGGTGACTGATGGCTTCATTGTGTTTGGGAGCATTTCAGAAAGCAATTCCTCAATACTTGCTGGAAGAGCATTTTTTCCACTCTTCCTTAGGCCAGGAGCCAGACTGGTCTTTCCCAGAAGTGATGAAAATAAGCAGCTCTGGCTGGAACTCTCCTGACACTTTCCAGTGAAGGGACTCTTCCAGTACAGCCCCACCAAACAAAAGCATGATTGTTGACAGGCCCGTAAAAATACTGCTTGCAGATGTCAAGTGAGCAACTTTAAGAGAGGAAACCAAGTTTTGATGGATGCCCAGTCCCTAGTCACTGTGAGGCTGCTGTCATGCTCTGGTGATTCACACACAGAGTGTATCAAGAAAGGCCTAGAAAGCTGTGCCTAAACGTGTCATTTCCTTCCTCTTCCTCTCCGAGGGCAGCAGTTCACATGTGGCCCAACTGACCTATGGTCTCAGAAGGGCTGAGAGACTAAAGAGCTGACTGAAGTGTGTATTCAGGAAGAGAAAGTGTTGAAGTCTTACATGTATTCTGTTTTCTGGGCCTGCCTGTGTTTCATGCATTGGTTCTTTCCAAGTTAAACAGGGAAACAAAAGAAGTCAAAAGCCTTGGCAGAGCTCTTTCATACTGGATGCTGTTGCTTACAATGTACATAAGCAGCTTGCAACTTACATGAAGCCAGGACACTGATGGGACAGAAAATCTCACACAGCTCATTTCCTTTCTCTGGAGCTGATAAATCCTGTCTCCAGCAGGATACAAACGGCTGCCTCGATGCAGAGCAGAGCTGCTGCAGGAGCCTTCCCTCCAGACTCAGGCTGAACTGCAAAGCCCCAGGCAAACACAGCCTTGTGGGTTCATTGCCTGCTCAAGAGCTATTCTCTCCACTCTGGCCTCAGCGTCTTTACCTTCATGTATAAACATGGGGAGGTCGCCCATGAACATCAGTGTCTTCTCCCAGGAGCCTGTGGAGGTGAGCAAGCACTCTGGCTTGGAGAGCTGTTCTGCTTGACTTGCTGGTCCCCATCCAGACCTGCAGTGCCTCAGGCTGCACCTAAAGGCAACGGAACCACAGGGTCCTGCAGCAGGAGCACACAGAATGCTGTCACTTCTGGCTGCGTTTCTCTTGTTTGCAAGCGATTTCTGCAGGGATAGAGCAGGTGACACCTTGAAGCCCGGCAACACAAAGTCCAGCATTTTATCAGAGCCGTGAGCCAAGGGGATGTCCCCGAGAGGCAGCAGCTCCCTCCGTGTCCTTCCAAGAAGCTGTTTCCATGCCACAGCAGGTGAGCAGTAGCGTGGGTCACCCAGCAGAGAGCACTGCACACCCAGGAAGGGTTCTGCTCTGGGGAGAAGGCGAATTCTCACAGTTTGATCATAACAATTTTTAACTGACCTTTTTTTTTTTTGAAGAGTTTTCTCTTCCTGCCCCATGCCTTTGGTTTTTTTCCCCTAGCAAGTGAATACAGCTACAAGTCAAACCGATCCCAGCTTCTCAGGAGAAGTTGAACAGTTCACAGCCGAGCTCAGATGTGAGATCAAAAGCTCGTTAGGACACACGCAGGGTCAGAGCTGTGTCTCAGGCTGTCAGCCCCACTCTTCTGAAGTGTGAGGGTCAGTATAAAATGCTGAGCTTATCTTTAAAGAGCATGTGGCCTTCAGAATAATGTGATCTAGGTGCCTTGGTACCTCTTGATTTTGGTACAGAAATAATTAGAGGTCATGTCCTCAAACACTTTTCTAGGAACATAACAAAAAATGTTGTTCCTGTTGATTTGAGATGAGCTTCAGCTCAGATCATTTTGCTCTGGAAATGAAACTTTTAAGAGCATCGATACTTGGTGTAAAATCACAAGACTAGAGTTTTGAAAGAGCAAAGAAAATCAAGCCAGCAGCAAAATTACATCAGTGATGAATGAAGTAAAATCTCTGGAGTGTTTCCTGTAGGCTCATTTTAAAGATCTGTATTTATGTTCTGAGATGTAAGATAGACACATGCCAAAGGTCCTGTCTTACCACACCAGGGAGGAAAATCAGATTCTGAGTGTGGCCATGGTTTTCCTTGGACTTCCTTTCTGTGCCTCATTTATTTACCTACAAGTGAGGGACCAGGTTTTCTGTTCACAGCTTTATCTCTTGTCTCTTTCACTCAGGAGTTCTTTGGCCTAGAGCGACTTGTTTAGTGAGGGCTTGAATGCTACTGTTCTGCATCAATGAAGATAATTCAGACTTCTACAGATTCCCATAAACATTCTGAGTGGTATTATCCTTACATTTCTCCCTGTATGCCACTGACTTACATTTTGATTAAAGTATTACTTGAGATAATTGATTACTCAAAATACTGGTTTATTTCTGAATAATAAGCAGTTAATAACATCTGCTGTTGAAGCCAAGAACTATTACAGATTCAAGAAAAAAAAACTAAACTAAAAAAACCTCACCACTACATTTCTTAGGAATTACTAGACAGATCTGATACTAAAAAGAGGAAGCAGTTCTCTGCACATCACATTGCACAAAACATCCCCCCAGCTGAACATGAGGATCTCTGTTGTGGGGAATCTGGTGCTGGTGCTGGCTTAGCTTTCGTGGGCAAGGAGCTCCACAGGAAAAAGGGAATCTGAGAAGTTCTACATCCACACAGATGGACATCTTGAATTCATTTCTGCTGGAGTCTGTTGCCAAAAGAGCTCATGATCTGGCCTGAGCACCATTCTGCAGACAGTAGCAGTTTTGTTTAAATCAAGCCCTCCAGGTCTGATTATGCAGATTAGCTGCAAAGAGCCCCTTCCTCGCCAAGGCCAGGGCTGCCTGTGCAGAGTGTGCTCCCCTGCAGCAGTGAGGACTAACCCAGGGCAGGTCGTTTGCTGGTACTTAGTGGCTCAAGCCCTTCTTACAAGAGGGTCATCTCACTTGTGTTGGCTGGATGCCATCCTGGCAGCCCTTCCCCAAACACAAACCTGTAAGCAGGTCAGTCCACTTCCAGCTTCTCTAATGAACCAGTGGACGCAGTAAACAAACCTTGTGAAGCCAAGTGGGCTTTGTACCCTCCCGTGGGACACAGCAGTGAACACCCACACAGTTGCTGCCTCTTCAGAACCAAGTTACAGCACAAATCACAGCACAAACACCAGACTTTTCCCAGGCTCAGGAAGACGACCTTGGAGGTCAGCTGGGCACCCCCAGGACTGAGCTGCACACAGAGACACGGGGTGGAGGCGCTGATCCCCACATCAGTCCGTGTTGTGGCACAAGCAATGCATCCAACTTCCCTTTCTTTCTTGCAAGTTTCTTTGCTATGAATGTGACTCACTAGGATCTCATCACTCGTTGATCAGATTACTGTGAGCTAGGTTTTCATTCATGACCTCGTGCTGGAGCCAGGAGGGGCTTCTCTAGGCAGCAGAGCAGACTCACCTATGATGGCACTGGAATCAGAGAACTGGCATTTAGCAAACTGCAGGCCAGATTTAGTGCTGATCTATAGCAGAAAAAATGTGCCACCCACCTAATTCTTGTTTGTTCTCCTGAGTGTGCTAATTGTGGCTGCTTCACTCAATTAATAGGACTGAAGGACAGTGTGAGTCGGTGTCAAGAAAATCACTTAGCACGTTAGAAACCTCCCTCTGGTGCCAAGTGGCCTAGAGCCCTTCTAGGATGTCCTGCTGTTTTGCAGACATGTTGCTGAGGTCTGTAGGGATGGGGTAGCTTCTCAGCTGCCCCCTTTCCTGGAGGGATCCTTATTTTAGAAATGCAAATGGCCTAACAAAAACCAGAACAGCTTTCTGAACTGGGACAGTAGCAAACATATCTCAGTCTTGTGACATGCCACATCAGGACCAAAGTTCTTCCCAAACTAAGTCTTCTCACTACTGTTATCTGCAGTGGACCTTGGATTTTATTTTTTCTTTCCCCTGTTGCAATTAAGATGAAGCAATATTTCTGTTTTAAATCTTTCCTCTGATCGTGTTTCTTCTGCAGTGACCACGAGGAGTTAGTCAATAATTAACAGTACAATCAAAACATACCCTAATGGCTCCTGTGCAGGTGCACAGGAAGATGTGCATTTACATTGCTAGTGGTGTACACCAACGTATTTTTTCATACAATTTCAGTTCAATTTTCCCATCCTGGTATTTGTTCTGGTAGAAGATGCTTTTTTTGCAGTTGATGTTACATCATTTGAATGCAGATTAAGACAGTTACCCCAAAAAGGTTCTTGTGTTTTAGAGCAGGAGGTAACAGAGAGGGAGGTAGTGCCAGTAAAATCCTAGTGATTTAGTTGAACTGGTATAATTAAAAAGAATCATGTTTCCACAGGTCATTGACCTGATGAGCTGTTGGGTTTGCCAGGTGTATGTAACACAATGGGGTTTCTGTGGCCTAGCATAATTGAAACAATAATGAAAAATCCAGAAAAAAAAGCAGAAAAAAACTTATTCTAATAGAGCACTAAGTGACATCATATAGATACATTTATCTTTTAGAATTCACCCTTAAATTATCTGTTTCTAGTCTAGTTGCTGAATTAGTCTTTAGCCATCAGTCTCTTAAACTCTGATGTTTATCGACAAAATAAAAAGGACTTCAGTGCTTCTGTTGCATTGCATGGCAATTTCTCCAATTAACCTTATCTGTACTGAACTTCTGATCTGAGTAATAAAAATGCAGCCTTAGTGAGTGAGGCTTTTAAACTGAATCATATCCATCAGAGCTGCTCTTTCTGCCCTTAGGCTTTCAAGAGATTAAGGATGAATTCAAGGTAGAGACCAGTCGCCATGCCAAACCCATATGTTTTTCTGCAGAGTGTACAAGATTGGGCAAGATTGTAGATAGGAGAAAGCACAGATAAATGGCAGTTCAGCTTTTAAAGGCGTGGAAAGTAAGAAAAAGCTTCCTGTGCCTGTCCTCCAGCAACACACAGAGACCAGCTTTCGACTCCAACTCCTGCACTGTCCTTGGTTATAATTCCTCATGTGCCTCCTTGAACACGCTCGTTTGTACCTTGCAATGGGAGCATAGTTCTGCACAGCATATCATGATTTATAGCAGGATAATGCACATTTCTTGTGCACTGGGGATGAATGGGACCCATAGGGCCCACTTGCATGACTAATACTATTCATTTCAGTGGGACTCAGGCCAGGTCTACTCTTTGCCAGTGCAGCCCTCAGAGTTTCTTTCCAAAGTAACAGTTCATCAATAACTCTTCCCTTGTCCTTTGCAATTTCAGAAATCTCTGAGCACCAGCAATGCGACACTACTTTTTCTCTCCCCTTTCCTACACTCTAGCTTCCTCAGCATTATACAGCTCCTATATAGCAATTAAACTGATTGCATTGGTGCCTAAATGTCATCCAAGCTTTTGTGACCTTTCCAGGTTTTTAAAATAACAATTCTCTGCCCCAGAACTTCAGTCTGTATTTCTACTAATTATATAAGGCACAAGCTTGCTGATAGCTAATGTTGCTATAATGACTTAAACAAAGTTACTGATTACTTATCTGAAGTTTACACTGGATTTCTTTTTGTTCTAGTACATCAATAATTAAAGCTATTCTACAATAGCTTATTGCAGCTGAATTTGTGTGCTGTGCAGGGTGATGTTTATAAAACAAAGTTATCCTTCTGCAGAAGCCAGGATCACACATAAAACCTGTTTACCTTACTGAGGTGGTTCTAATCTGAAACAATTACTTGGATAAACAATTTCTGCCTGATACCTTTAGCAGATTTCCCATGGGATCTTACATAACCTCTGTCCTTTATGACAATATTTTACTATGTGAGGAAAAGAGGTCATGGGATTCATCCACCTTATTTCTAAACTGTTCCAATGGAAGACCTCATTCAGTAATAAGAAAATAAATCAGACAAAATACTTGGCAGTGTTATTCAGTCTCTCCCTAAGTGATTCGACTAAAATGCCCTATATGAATGTGGAAAATAAATACTGTTTTCAGAGTATTTCCAGGGAAATCATGTCCTTCTGACTGAAGCTCCAGTTTTCTCTAGGACTTGCTTCCCTCAGACACAGAGTTCCAGCCAGCCACCTCAGGCCAGCGTTTGTAGGCAAAGGCTGTTCTCTCCCCTGCCTCCCAAGTCAGGCAGCCACTGGTGTGCAAACTGTCCCTGCATTTGAGGCATTCCTTCTCCCTGCCCCTCCTCTGAGGGCTGGACAGGATGGCCCTGTAGGGATGGGGCTGGCAGGAAGCAACACAGAGCTGGATTTTAAGATGAAAAGCAGCTTAGCTCCATGGTACTCACACCGAGAGAATCCCATCTAATAATTTTAGTGCCTGTGTGAAAGACTTTGGCACTTAAAGCAAGGACTTTTCCAGGGCAGCAGAATATGGGATTTACTTTGGAAATGAGAGGAGCACATTGTTTGAAATGCTCCTTCCTGCTTCCTCTGTGGTTGCTCTTGGTGACAGCTGCTTGTTAAGGGCTGTAACCACCTCTGTCTGTCCAGCCAGCTGCAGCCCTCACTGCACTGCTCAGGGCTCACCCCAAAGCTGAGAGCCCCCAGCTCAGCACTAGCCCCTTCCTGGAAGGTGGGACAGGAACTTGATTGTTGGCTCAGATTGCCTTTTTTTAATTCCTTTTGCTTTTTAAAAATTCTCTTCCTTGTAACTGGTTGGCAGCTGTTACTTATGAACAGCTGAGAGGGAATTGATACCAGCCTGGGATAGGTTTAATTATCAATCAAGCCCAATTTTGTCCTCCTGAGGAAACTCCTTTCCTACACCTTTAATCCTTCAGTTCCTTTCTCCCAGCCTTCTTTAGGGAAGAGGTGCTGCTTCTCCTCAAATGCTGCTTCGGCTTCTCTGCTGATTGTGTGCTCAGGGATTCCCTAGACCAGCCTGCCCTTCTGCTGCGGCTCCTCTGCCTGTAAGTCCTTTGTGGGTTTCTGGGGCTTCTAGAAATGTTAATATCAAAGTTGTAAGAGCAGCTTCGGTCTTGGAAATTTGTTCTGCTCAGGCATCCAGGTCTGTCAGAAGGTGCTGCTGTGAGCAAATGGAAGGAATGATAAGTCAAAAGGAAGCACTGACCAAAAATGAGTCTTTTACTCTTGGATTCCCAGAAGAGCATTAGGCATCTCTCTTCAGAGTATAACTGCTTGTTGCCCAAAGGCCCCTAAGTCTTGTTGTGCTACAAGGAGCACCAGCAGCTATGTAACTCATCTGTCATGGAACTTCTCAGCTAGGTTTCATGTCCTCGAGTCACAATGCCACACAGCTTCTTGTTCTTTTAGTCTCAGGTAATCAGGTGTGTCTGCCCTGGTACACCAGTGTCAGCCTCAGGGTAGCTTGAGTTAGTCATGCAGTGACAGTACAGAAACATCCTATTTATTCTGAATCATGGACTCTTTTTTATTTTCCTACAACTCTGGAAAGTGTCTAGTGCAACAGGGACATCATTCCTGCCTGTGCTTCAGAAGTGTTTCTGCAGTATAAGTGAGCACAAATGAGCCATACTTTTTTCTGGAACCAGATCTGGGGTTTTCCTTCAGCTTGGGGACACCTCAGTCTGCCAACTGAGAGCTCAAGGGGTAGGTGTCCTAGAATATAGAGTCAAGTATTGTGGTGATACTGAAGCTTTGCTGTGCTCAGGCACAGAGCAGTAAATATTCCACATAGTCCAATATCCTGGCTCAAACAGAAACATCTGTTCTATTTTGCTGCATGGGATTAATAAAAATATCAATACAAAGCAAAAAACCACTTAACCTTTCTAATACCAGTGTCCAGCTACAGAGCTAATGGCTAAATTCCTCTTTCCTCTTCCCTATTGTGACTACTTTTGTCTATAGCTTTTGTGTCATTAACATGCATTCCTTTTTAAAAGAGTTTCTGACCCATTGAATCTCAATTATCTATTTGTGTCTATCTGTCTTCCTTTGATTGGTATTTCTGCTCCTGTCAGGAAATTTTGCAAGCTGTTGCATCATCCCTTTTTCCTGTTCATTGTCTCTGCTGCCTACCCTGGTGAGGCTGAGCTTGCAAGAGCTGGGTGATACAAGCAGGAGGGTGTCAGGGTAGTTCAGGACTAGCTGTGCTTCCAGCCCCCTCCACTCAGTTCCTCTCCAACTTGTTGATTTAAATACCCAGAGCATGCTTCAGTAGAGGATTGCAGGAGGTTTTATAGACATGAATTACACTCGCCACAGGAATACCCACCCTGCAGAATACGTTTCTGGAAGGCTGTGAACAGAAGTAAAACCAGTTCTGCTCAGCCCTAGCTAACAAGCACGTCAACACCAAGGTGCTTGGTTCAATTTTTCTCGAGGAGTTGTTAACTAGGCTGGACTACTGGCAGCTTGGTAACAACAGCTAAGCATGCTCTAGGCTACAAACACTTCCACCCATCTTTCTAACATTCTGGAGGTGCAATTTATTCCCTTCACTCCTGACTGCACTCACTGCTAACAGTCTAAGCAAACTTCCTGCACGTTCATCCCAGGATGTAGAATAATTACTTCCTTCATCAGGAAGAGCTGTTAAGTATATACTTTAAAATCACAGCTGTCTTCTTAGTCTTTGCTGATACAGAGAAATTGGTAACCACTTGCTTTTGGGTTGAGGGTCTCTGATGGGAAGGGTGACTGCTGCCTTGGGAGAAACTCCTGGGCAGAGGGTGCAGAACAAAGCACACAGGGCTTGAGCTGGTCTGAGTGGCTCTGTGCTTAGAGGGAACGCGTGTTTATATATAAATTAGGAAGTTCTCTGCCACAAAACTTGATGGCTGCTTGATATTCTTCACTCCTATCTGCATTCAGGTTGAAATGAGATGTTCTGGAGGGATACAGAACTCACCAGTTCTTCCTTCAACAGGACAATATGTGAGAACCTATGTTTTAATGATATAAATTTACAGCAAACAAAAAGAAGGAAATGGTTGCTTCAATTAGGTGCAGTATTTTTATGAATTGTGCCAAATGAGTGAGTCGCACAGCGACACATATGCTTTCTGTTTCCTTCCAGGCTGGGTTTTATTTCCTGAGGAAGTTCTGTCCCGTTGGCTTTGTTCTGTAGTACTCCCTGTAAAGTGGAAATTTGGTTTATGATGTTTGGAAACAGCATTCTGGGAAATCTTCCTGGAAAGTAGGCCTGGGTGTCTGGGATGAGCTTTCTGGAAGAGAAGATTCTGTGCTTGCTGTTGGCAATTGTCTCTCTTCTTTTGTGTATGTGCAGATGAAGTAAGTTGCATTGAAAATAGATTGAAATACCACATTACTTCTCTTTTCACTGAGTCTGTCATGCAAGTGTTGCCACTGAACAGTTGTGTAGCAACAGAGACAGAGCAGCAGGGCTATTCATAGCCTTCTCAGGCTAAGGCCTGCTGAGCGCTGCTCAGTAAGTTCTGCCTTGTCATAGACTTCTTGGACTTCATACAAGAAAACAAGGATGTGATCAGAAAATGCATCTGCCAGTGAGACCAGATTGTTGAAGCAGAAAAGTGTCTTTGCAGTTCCAAGCATTCTAGGCTTTTAAAATACTAAAGGTGTGCCTGAGAGTGAAAGAATTCATTACATTTATTTTATATAGTAGTTGAGCTGATGGAAGCCAGGAAGAGATTTAGCATTGTTCACACAGAAAATGAAAAGATGGATTACTTGATCAAATGGGGCTGGGTGGAATCTCCCATATTTGACAAGTAAGCAGGAGTTGCACATCTTCCTTCCTTCCTCACTGTAGTCTGTGACTTCCCATGTGGCAAGTTCATGTGAATGCACAGCCAGTGAGTTACCAAAGGCTGCAAAGCCTCGTGTGATGATCACGGGACAATTTTAACTGCACTGGACATGTATTGATTAGGCTGGGATGATTCAGCATCTGGCCTTGTCCAGACCAACTTTGTGCTGGCTGCTTCCCTGGAGCTTTGTACCCAGTCAAAGGAGTTACTTCTCAACCCTAAGCAAAAGCTTCAGTGCTCTGAGCCCAGCCCTTCTCATACCTGTCACCTGCCCAGTAACTGGGGTGGTTGACAATTCTGTAACAGTTAATTTGTAACAAGCCACTGGCCCCATGAGGAAAATAATTTGGGTCTCCTGACTGCAAATTGCAAAATCCCCACCTGCTACATCATATGAATGATGTAATACTTGATCTGACAAAGGAGAGGATTCTCAAAACACTGCTCTGAGAGAGGGAGGGAGCACAGAGCCATGGTCAGGGTGTGCAGATTTACAGCCTGTGGCCACCTCAGATGTGTGTTGCAGTCACAACTCCACATGCTGGAGCAGGGGAACACTTAGATGGTGTGTGGGTTTGACCTTTGCACATATAAAAGGTTTGAATGTCTTGCTGTAGCTCCCCACAGCAAGTTTCACCAAGATTAGTGTAGTCGTGTAGCTGATTCCACTAGAACTGCTGCATGCAGATAGTGATGAAAAACCAGTCACCAGATGTGGCATCAGGAAACTTTTATACAAGTTTTTAATAAAAAAATTCAACAAAAAATATATATAATCAGGCATTTTATGCAATGCATAGATTCTTTGTATCTGCAGGTACAGATAAATAACAGAAGGCAAAACCAAGTATTTTGCTTATCTTTGGCCATTAATCAATAATCACCCCCTAAAAGATATTATAGGGTTAAAGAATAAGAAACCAAGTCTGTAAATTTCTCTCATTACAGACAAAGTATCAGGCAATAATACAGTAGTTAGATTTTTAGAAATGTAAGGAGATCTTTAACACTGCCCAATACTGAAATTTAACCTGGTTTGCTGCTATGGAACTTAAGGCCTTCTTCAGCTGACACACAAATAACATTCCTGGGTTTACATTAGATATACTTCATCTCTCAACTTTACCTACTTCCCTTCACCATACATTGCTCTAAAAAGCCAGGCTGTACCTCTTCATGAAATAAACTGGCATGAATTCTTATCTGTGGATCAGTTGCCTGAACCCCAACCAATGTACATACATACAGAGCAGTTAAGCTTCCTTAAGTCAACTTTTTTTTCTAACTCAGTGTCCCAGAATAATAGCTATCCTTCCACTTTACAGCACAGATGCATCTGATGGCTCTACCAAAGCAATATATACATGATACACATTAAAAAAAAATCATAAAAGCAATTTTTAAAGGTACATCGATAACATGTAGCAGCTTATGTCTATATATGTACATGTTTTCACAGTTATATTTTAGAAAATTGAGAACACCAGGAATACTTCTACTGTGTTTTCTATAAATATTAAAAATTCACCTGTCAGGCATTTTGAAAAAATAGTATTTAGGTTATCACTTTAAATAGCTCTTGAAAAACTGTAGAGTTTTAAGCTTAAAGGCTGTAAAGTTTGAGGATTCTTTGACGTGTTTAGCCAGTTTCAGCAACTGAGCCACCTGCCAGTTTGATTGTGGTTGTTTTCTTTTGAAATTCAAATCTGGTAGCAAAGGAACTCCACCATTTTTGATGGGATGGGCAAGTTCTTGACTTGGCTGGTGGGCATCACTCTTCGAAT
Source organism: Apus apus (assembly GCF_020740795.1). Lineage (NCBI taxonomy): Eukaryota > Metazoa > Chordata > Aves > Apodiformes > Apodidae > Apus > Apus apus. The sequence goes on along the minus strand of NC_067299.1, from coordinate 6,370,112 downwards.
TGCCATGCGACATAAATGCTGGAGACTGGAAACTTGTCTTGGAGTTGCCCAGAAGTACACGCTGCCATCCTGTGTCCTGCACACAGGAAAACAGAAAAGCCCACCAGAATTATCTCACCTGAATCCTTTCAACTTAGCAGGGATTCCCACATACATTGCTAGGCAGGAGCAATGTGCTCTGAACTTCCTGTTGCTTAGTTCTAGCTGTTTCAGCCTCATTTACACTAAATTCCAGTTCTTCTTTTAAGTCACAGCAGCACAATTAGCAACCTGCTGATTATCTATGCAGCAGGCCCAAGCAGATCTTCCAACAGCTATTGGAAATACTACCTGAAACAGCCTAGCTGCCCTTGATTATCTAATGGTCTTCTTCCAATCCACATGTTTGTGGGTCTGTCTTCTATTTATTCCCAAAGATAAGAAATTAGTTTATCAGTTTCTAGATTTCAGTGCTATTCCAGACATGTTTAAATAAATAGTACCAAAACCAAGTCAGAAGCATCAAGTTGCAAATCACTATTGAAGATTTTTAGAACACTTAGCCACTGTTCTCCAACTTCTGTGTTAGCTTTTATATTTTAGAGGGGGGGAAAAAAAAAAGCATATACTTGCCCTGCAGCTAGAACACTGCCATCAGTAGAAAAAGTACAGCAGAGCCCATTATTCAGAGGTGCAACTTGCACAGGGTACTCCTCATCAATTCTCCAGAATCTCACCATTCTGAAAAGGGAAGAACAAAGCAGTTAACAGAGCAGACATGTAATTCTTCCTGATAATGTTCTTCGACAACAACTAGAACCCTCCTGTAGATAGTTTAATACTCTTGCTGTCATCTTGAGAAAGCAATCTTCATATTCTTAAAATACAGTTCTTCAAAGTATGATTTGCAGTGTTAGCAGAAGTTGAATACAAGATCAGAGAACACTTTTCACTTTGGAATGTGCTACTGTACAAAAGACTTACCTGCACTATTAACTCCATTTACATTTTTCACTGTTTACAGCCCCTCTTTTTCTCTTTTCAGCTATTACACACTTTAGTTATTCAGATCTGCTCTGTACACAACTAATTTTTTCAACATTCAGAATGAATATCGACATATACCAGAAAACTCATCTACTTTTACCAAGCCCATTAGAAGTCATTTCTCAATTTAAAAAAAAGAAAAAAAATCACCAAAAAGCTGGCTTAGTATTTAAAAGTTCACGTCATATGAGAAGAATTAGAACAAATCTTTCCTCATACTCACTTATCATCAGCAAGGCTTGCAATGTGCAGTCCATCTTGACTGAAAGATACTGATCTGACCCAGCGGTCGTTTGCACCTCCAGCAAATATTGGAGTAGGAGGGGGAAAGAGATGCCTGGAGATAGAGAGAGACTTGGCTAAGAGTGGAATGTTTCAGCCATGACTAGCAAAGCTGAGGAAGACCAAATGTGACTGAACACTTAACTAGGAGATCAGGAGTAGAGACTGAACTGTATTGGTTTTTTTTCCTGTAGTATTAAACATTTCAGCTTTCTTGATGCTTAAATCAGTACACCTTAAAATACTAGTGCTTTAAATGCTTTCTCAAGATAGAAGAATTAAAATCTCCACTGCTCTGTGATTTCCATCAGCCACTGCAAAGATTTTTCCCCAGTCTAATTATCAGTTAAATACACAAACCCATTAATTTTCAGTACTCATCTTCACTCCAGGAGAAAGTTTCCAAATTTGACTACTTACCCAAATTCCATAAGAATAACTCCAATATGTGGATCCCAGACATAGACTCGAGTGTCATAAGATGCAGTAGCCAGTAAAGCTCCATCAGGGGAAAACTCACAAGCTACAACATCATTGTGATGTCCTTCAAGTTTCCGTATCATGGAGTATTTATCCATATCCCAGAGAAAAACCTGCAATTAAATCAGCTAATGTTATAGCTCTGCTCAGAGATGCAATGAAGCATTTACTTGTTTTTAAAGTATAGCTGCTAGTCTTATTTAGGATTATATTAAAATCAGGCATTATGAATTACTACAATTAAGAAATATGCTCAGTGTCATACTCAGATTAAAGTCAAGTTTTTAAAATATAATTAAAGCAGACATGCAAGTTCTAACTCAAGTTTGTTAAATGTTATTAACAAAATAAGCCAAAATATAAGATAAAGGCAACACAATTTAACCGTGTAGCTTACTGAAATTCATGTATTACAAAACTATTTTATTAAAATATGCAGAAATAAATAGGGTTAAAAAACTCTACAGTCCCCTCTTTTCAGTAACTACCAAAATTTGAAGAAATATACAGACAGAAAATGTAAGGTTAACATATTGTTACTCCAGTGGCATCCCTTTGAGTTTAAGATCACTTGTTTACAATTGGCTTGGTTCACCAACGTCAGCCTAGGAAGAGAAACAGATACTGCAAGCAAAAAGAATTTTCACAGCCAAAAGTTATGTCTTTGGCAAAACAACAGGGAAGTCTAACCACATTATTAGAAAGAATTTATGCATTTTAAATCAAGTAACCAGTAAAAAACCAACATTAATATTACAATTTACACTATTTACCAGGTTAATTACATATTGTATTCTAAAAATTGATTATCAGATGATAATATTCTGGGTTTTTACATGCAGTTGTACAATATATATAATCAAGACTTTATATATATAAAGACTGTGCAGAATTACTTAATAGGAATGATCTATGTACTGCAGCATAATTGTATAGAAAATGTAAGTTTTTAGCATAAGCTGTTATGTCCCTGAAAGAGCTCACTAGGGCCCTTGATTTTTTTTTCCCCTGACTCAGTTTTACTGCACAGATGAAACACTGACATCTTGGATAAATTTGTATGTTTGACCAAAGCAAACATAGCCCTAGTGCCTCAGATAACTTCCTAAAACCCAACCATTTTATAATCGGTTCGAAGTGAGTTGACCAGTTTCTCCAAGGAGACCCCAACATTCCATAAAACTGGCAAATTAAGTTTTAGGAGTCAGGGTGTCTCACTGCTGTGAAAATTACTAAAAAAAAATAATAAAATATATAAATAGAATAAATAAAAAGAAAGAAAGAAAGCAGAAAGTGGACATCAACCAGCACCTGCGTACGTACAGGACACCTTGCAGTCGAATGCAAGGTTACTTCGTCCTACGGTAAAGTTCGCCCCCAGCCTGGTAGCCAGAGATGCCACTCTCTGCCCAGCTAACACCATTGTGCTCCTGTGTGAGTGGTGCCAGCTTAACCTCAATCACACCAATATTGCTGCCACCACCTGTGACAGGGAAAGCAAGAAGCTTATGGAAAACACACAGCCTGAAGATAGCAATGTATACATCCACATCTGCTCTATTTCAAGAAAAGCCAAAAGCCAAACCTCAACGATTAGCTATCAAATCAGCACTGGTAATTTGAAGCATAAAGTGCATTTGAACAGTCATTTGTATAAAGTGATATCCAATGACTGAATTGTGCTTTTCACTCAACATCTTTAAACTGCCTACAAAGCCCCTGTAACTAGACTGAATTCCCTTTCCTGTCTTATCCTAACTTCAGTGCCAAGAAAAGCAGCTTATGGCCTGTGTGCTTTACCTGCACTGCTTTCAGTTCTCTAGCAGGGCATTAGAGTATGGATGAAAACAAAACCAGTATGTTCTTCTTCATTCTAGATCTTTTAGACACGAGTGCCATTTGTATGGGAAAACATGTAGAAACGTTTTTGTTCAGCAGGAGATACCATGACTGCCTCAAGACTCAGAAAAAGTCCTTTTCATTGAGTAGGAAATAAAAAGGGTAAAAATCAGTAACAAAACAGTTTTATGCATTAATCTAAGTATTTTTAACACTCAAGTTTTTTTTCTTTGATTTTATACTATCAACATGTGCAGATGTGTAGGACTGTTTTTCAAAGAATGCTTACAGTTTCTTCAACTAAAAGCAGTGCAAGTTCAATTCATAAATCAGTGTCTCAATGCACCATTTGCTAGTTTAATTTCATGCACTTTTACATCATCATCAAACATTAGAAGTTCATGACACCGAGCACAAGCTTAATGTTACTTAGATTTAAAATGATTATGCACACAATTCAGTAGATTAAATGAACAAGAAACTCTGACACATACTGCTTTACTAGCTCCAACAGAACAGAGAATGGAAGAGTCTGGAGAGAATGCACAACCATATACCCAGTTCTGATGTCCTCTCAACACTTTCATCATATTTCCTAAAAAGAAAGACATTCTTTTAAGAATGTATTAAGTATTACAAATTCAAACAGAAAAGCTTTCCCAAATTAGTTACTCCTTTATAAAATGTTATACTATCTTCCCAAACATCTTGCAGGGTCATTCTTCACAGATAAAAAAAATTGTCATGCAGTCCCTAAATCCTGTGTCTTTATTAAAAAATTTCACTTCATGCACTCTTTTAATTTAACCCACACCCCTTGAGGGTACATATAAACAAAGCATTTCAAGGGAGCAGACAGAGTGACTGACTAAGAGGACAAATTTTTTTTTTTTTAATAAATCCTGACCTAAGTTTACAGCAATAAAAAAGGAAAGTACGTGGCTATTTCTCCTGTGTATTACAGCAGATAAAATTAAAATGCATACCATCATCTTTTAGGTCCCACACTCTCAGTGTTTTGTCTCTGGATGCAGACACTAAAATCAGGCTGCCATCTGGGGCAAAGGTTAAATCTCTAACAACTTCAGTATGGTCCATCAGGCTAAGGAGGAGTTTTCCTGTTACATGAAAACACCACAGTTTAAAATTGAGGGCTATACTTATCATCAGATCAAATGCTTTGTGGATACAAATAGAGAATACAAAATTACAGCACGTAAAGTCATATTTTGTAAGTGCTCCCTACAGTAAGAAGCATGTGTATCCTTTTACTCTTCTGTATCAAGAGCTAGTTTCCTGAAGAGCTGATAAATCTATACACTAAAACCATATGCCTCAGAAATAGGGCAAGACTTGGCTTTTGACATCTCAGTTCTAAGCTTAAACTTCATGAATTAGTCAATAGATATTAGTTTTATTTTTTAAAAGTTGGCAAGTTCTCTCCCAACCTAGCAACTGTGCTGCTGGCTAATCTGAGATTCCCTATTTTCAGATTAGGTATCATTTGAACAATTATTTACTTTTAAGGAAATTAAAAGGTTCTCATCAATGTAATCCTTCCCCATACTCAAGAACAGAGAGCAACTTCATGTTTTTGAAAGTTTCCTTTGTTATTAAAACTACAATCCAATAGAAGATTGTTAGGGTAAGCAACCAATGCAGATGAAGTCAATCACATCCATAACCATTCTGCAGCAGCAACAAGGCTTCATCTTCCATGTCCTGAGTCTGTTCCTTCCTCTAGCAGTACTGGAACATTTCCAGTTTTTTTTAGATTACTTTATTTGTATTCAGGGTTCAGGTCCCCAGTTAAGAACTCTGCAAGCAATTAATTCTCTGTATTAATGATGTTACTATGCACCAAGTGGCAGGGAAGTGCCCAACCTCCTCTCACTCTACCTGTGTACACGTCCCATATCTTGATGCGCCCGTTGTTCAAGCCTGTTGCAAGCAGGAGCTGGTCTTGCCCAAATTTGAAACGGTGCCATTCTATATTCACACAGGGGCTCTGCTTCTCAGGCACTGAAGACCCAAAAGCAAGGCTCCAGACAATATCCCCACAGTCTATTATTTGTTCACAAGGCTTATTCTTCTGACCGCTGTCACTGTTCTGTCTGGGAAGTCTTGTGCTGACAGAATTGGCAACATTCTTTGTGCCATGCAGCAAGCTGCAAAACAAAAACAACACAAACCCCCCCAAATATAGCACTATGTATCCTGGGAAAATATAGAATAAAAAGGTCTCAAAGATGTAATGAAATCTGTGAGTTGCCACAATGTACCTTTTGGAGGCCCACAATGATGCATTTTTACTTTCAAATTATAAAAGCTAACACCTGGAAACCCTCTAACAATATAATCCTAATACTTTTGTAGACTTTTTTGCCTCTGTAGAGAGCAATATATTAACCTACTGTGGAAAACATTTTAAAAACATATACAGAAAAATTAGTCACAAAAACTTTCTGAGTAAGACACTCCATTTCACCTACATGCATTGGCCAGCATATGAAAACCAGTTAACCCACCACCAGAAAGAGAAGAAAAAAAAAAAAAAAAAAAGGAAGGTGGGATTTGCTGGTAGGGAAATGTAACCAGCTCCAAACATGCAACTGCTGGCTACTAACTTAATTAAAATGCAACCTGCAAGTGAAAATAAAATGTATCTTTTGGAGCTTAACTTGAATTCCGGTAAGAATTATAAGGAAAGAGGTTTCACCTTTGAGTAAATTCCTACAAAAGTAAAACCAAATAGCTTTGTGATAGGAAATTTTAAAGTTCAGATCTGCCAGAGTCCTTAAATTTCCTGTTTGTTCTAACCTATTCTTTATTTTAGAGCATGTGAATCAGTTAATAAATCACTCCTCCATAGCCCTTGTGAGGTTGCAATACAGTTGGTTCTCTTGCTTGCCACAAAGAAAGTGATAAAGCAATAGCTGTTAGTTTAAATCACTAGTTTTTCCCAAAGATGCCAATGCAAAAAAAAACCACAACGTGTTTTAAACTATTCAAAGTTATCTCCTATTTTTTTTAAGTTCTACGTTTTTCAGACTAATTAAAAAGCCATTGGGTTTTGTCTTACAAGTTATTCAGGCACTGAGCCCAGGGGACCAGCTTCACTATGCGATGCCCTTGTGACCAAGCAAAGTAAGATCCATCGGGAGCAAACGCAACAGTCCAGTTTTCACGTCCACACTTCTTGTCAAAAGGAGAAGTTGGGGCTAAGAGTTCTCCGACTGTGCGTGACCGTGCTAAAGGGAAAACAAAGGGGAAAGGCCATTAAAAAAAAAAAAAAAGTGCCAGACTTTTTTTTAAAAGGTTACAAGGGAACCAAGCGATGTTATTTTGCTTTTATTTAATGACGCTTAAAGGGGGAAAGGGTCTCGTCTCTGTATAAACAATGAAAAGGGCGCTGAGCCTCAGGTGCGGAGTCTGAGTCACTGAAGAGGAACAGCTGAAGTGTGAAAATGGCCTGGTCACTGGCCATAAAATGGCCTGTGGGGTAAGCGAGATCACATCCCGAGATCAGAAGCACAACTCAGAAATGTTATGAAACCGACTATTCAATCATCGCTCCTGAGACAGCAGAGCTGTGCTCCAGCTTGACCTAACGCTTCGGAGTTTCTCAGATAAGGTGCCCGGTAACGATTATTTTTTTTTTGGTTAACCGTGAAAGGAAAACGCCCGCGGACCGCAACGTCCTGCCCTGGCGAAGAACCCCCCGCGGGAAACCGACGGGCAGGGTCGCTGGTTGTTCCCCCGCGCTGCCTCTGCGGGGCTGGGCCGGGCAGGGGAAGGCGCCGGCGGCCCGCTCCCCTCCCGCAGCACCTCCGGCAGCCCGCTCCCCTCCCGCAGCACCTCCGGCAGCCCGAGAGGAACCGGCCCGGCTGGCGGAGCCGCGAAACCCGCTGAGGGACGGACGGCGTTAAACCTCACCCGCCCGCCCGCCCCAAGCCAGACCGGCGCCCACCCCTCTCCGCGCCCGCCCCTCACCGATGAGCTTCTCGTTAACACTCAGAGGAAAGCTGGCCATCTACGGGGCCGCCCTTCGGACCGGCTCGGAACCTGCAACGGAGCGAGAGAGAGAGAGACAGGCAGGCAGACAAGACCGCGGCTGAGCCGGAGACGCAGCGACTGGCACAAAATGGCGGCGGCGGCGCCGCGGGGCGGGACGCGCCCTCCCGCCTCTTCCCGCCTCCTCCCGCCTCCTCCCGCCTCCTTCCCCGCGCCTGAGGCGGCCGCTCCTCGCTCCCCACACGGCCCCGACCACCCTGCGGATCGCCGTCCCTCCAGGTGGTCACGACATGCTCAGAAACCTGCCTTTGCTGTGTGGAATGACCCGCCGGGACGTGCTAAAAATACGCCCTGTGGCCGCTGTGCCTGAGGGGAGGGGGGCTCGGGCTGCGGTGCCGGCCTGGGCTGCGGTTACAGCCTGTTGCGGTCACGTCTTTCAATCCGGTTTCTGCCGAAAGTTTAGTCACGTTGTAGATGTAGGAAGGCGCTGGATCCGTAGCGACCCGGCTCCCTCAACACACGCGGGTTCTCAGTGCAGGGAGGAACCTGCCCCGTTGTTGCGGTCATTAGGCTTTTTCACAGCCGCTGTGGTGGGGATGGGCTCGGTGAGGTTGTGTCGATAAACTGCGGAGCCCTCAAATGGGGTTAGAAGTGTTCCTACACTGCTTCAGTGCCCAAGCAGCAGCAGTTAGCGTTCCTGCCGCGGTGAGTTAGCTAGAGGTTGTCTTCGTTATCTTTTAAGCCAGGTTGTGACATCCCTGATGTCTGTTTGACCGTGGGACTACAAGGCAGCACGTAAACCAAAAAGTATGCAAAACTCACACGATTGCCTTGCAGAATGGGCCCAGGACAGGGATGTGCACTTGGTGTCACCTTCCCTAACCAGGGGCTGGCAAACTCTCCTGCGTTTCCTACTCTTTGATGCTTCTTTCTAAACGTGTATAGTTCATCATCTAACTCCAGCAAGAGCTGGTTTATGATAGAAACTTGAATTTAACATTAATGAAGTTTTCTATAAGCAACTTGGAGAAAGAAACCCTGTGGCTGCCTCATTCTCTGTGTGATTTTGTATTAGTATCTGTCTATTCCCCCATCTCCTTCTGTTTTCTGTCTTCTTTTGCATATTGAACTTTTGCCTCTCTTCTAGACTAGGTGAATCTTCCTTGCTGTCTCTTTGGATTTCAGAAGAGCACATTGCAGGGCAATTCACTGCAGATAATAACTATGATTCGATTCCAAAGTAGTGGCCTAGGAGGTAGATGCATGGAAATAGCTGCATGGATTAGCTATTCAGCTGCAGCAATGTGGGAAATTACCCTTATGTAAGCAAGGCCAGAGAAACATCTTTTAAATCACGTAGTGAGACAACGTCAAAGAAAGCAGGAAGAAGTTTTGAATGTTTGGTGGTCCAAACACTGGCATGGATTAACCCTGGTTTGTATAAACTCTCTTAGCACATCCTAGCACTACTTGGGCTGAGTATTTTTTTAGCAGCATAATCCAGTTCCTGCTCTATTGATTCTCTGCTGCCTGCAGGTGGAAAGGCCCTGGACAGCTATCTTCACTGAATCCCTCATCAGCTTCTGGTAACGAGGCAGGTTTGTAGCCAGCGAATGTTGTGCAATGCTGCTTTGGAGTAACTCATAAGTTGTGAGTGTTTGAACGAGACCATCTCATAGCTGAGTTGACTCACTTTGTAAGATTTTTCCTAAGGCTCTCAGCCTCACCTGCAACCAGAATAAGGCTGGGTTCTGTTTGCTTACCTTGGGGAGCTGTTGTAGCTGGGGAGAGATAGCAGTCGAGTTATGCAGCTTTGTAGGAGTGTCACCGTGCTGCTGGCTTTCTTGTTAGTTTGTTGTGTTTTTTTTAAAGAAGCAAAGTATTTGGCAATTTATCATCAAAGTCTGTTTCTGTAAGTACTTCTCCAACAGCTGGTGTTTCTTCCTCAGTGTGCTTCCTGGTCATTGATGTAATAGATGTAAGGGCCAGAAGAGATTTTTACTCTACTTAATTTGGTCTTTGTATAATAGAGGAATGTAATCTAATTTCTAATTAATAATCTAATTAATAATGTTTAAATATAATTTAATGCATCTTAAAACAATGAGGCTTTCCAGAAGTTACACTGTTGTTCAGCCTTTCCAACACTGGAGTAGAAATGCCAGTCTTGGAACTTCGCAGTCCACGTTTTGTGTGTTATGGACACAAAGCCAAATTGTAATATGTAGTTTCCCAGGTTTTTGCAAGCTTATTAGAAATGGTTTGGTGTCACAGCCTGTCCTGCAGACATTGCCAGCACCTTTTCTTTTCATGTCTGGCAGAAAGGGGTGTTGTCTCATGTTTGAAGCCAGAGTAGAAGAAGTGGAAAGCTGGGTTCTGTCTGCAAGGTACCATCCTGGTTGATAAAATGTGTCTAAAATTCAGTCAGAACTTGAGGTTGTAAAGAATTCGCACTTTCCTTTCTCAGCACTCTTGCCATGTTTATTTACCTTGTAAGTAAACCACACTGGATGATTTTTACTGTGCTCCACTGGTGAGGCATAGCTGTGGAATCAGGGGTGGCACCAGGCTGCATACTTCACACAGTCACATGCTCAGGGGCCTGCGAGGCTGCGCCAATGACTCGAGGCTGATTTATGTGTTTTCCATGATCTTCCTTGATGGATGCAGCTGCCAAGTCTGCACAGTGCTGTTCAGCTGGGAAGTTAATAAACTCAGTGCCATCTTTCTCCATCAAGACTTTACACACTGCAATAAGCTTTCACAAATGAAAGGACTTTTGTGGTCTGCCTGTCTTGGAAACACTTTCCAAGATGCAGGTTATGGAGCTGTTGCCCAGGCTACTGAGGCACAAGGATCTGCTTATTTCACATTCTTTTATCCTGCCATGGTGAACCCGGTTAAATACATTTAATTTGTTATTTTCTTCTCTGATTTTTTTGACTGATTTGTGATTGCATGTTTCTTAATCAGCTTCACTGAAGTCTTTTTGGTTCAGTCAGTCATTACGCTGGACTAGGAAAGCTACCTGAAATTAGCATGTATCCCAACTAAGAGACCTTGCTGCTTTTATAGAAATCTGTTTTGGTGCTGTTGTTTCTTTGTATGCCTTTGTAATATTATCTGGGGTTGGTAAAATGAGCCTAGGTGTTTCCCACGTGTGTTTCCTGACTTCTAGCTACTGGCAAAACTCTCAGCAGTGTCCTTGCTGTGCTTCATTTCCATTGCTATGGCTTCCTGCTGGAAGGCTTCCCCCATGAAAGGCTGTTTGTTACACTTTATGAATCCTACTACAGATCAGCAAGAATTTAGATCACAGTTTCTATCCAAGTTCTGCTTATTGTGCAGTTCCCCATTCAGCCTGCAAAAGCTGTCCCAATAAGGTTATCCTGTTCAGGGACAGCTGGGGCGATTGGTTTCAGTTAGTTGTGGTTGTTTGGGTTGTACAGACAGACCTCTGGAAGACTTAACAGCACACTAAGTCTCAAATGCAAAGTACTAGAAAAGCCCATGGTGCTTTTTCAGGCCCACAAGTTATGTCCCCCCTCTTCAAAGTTGTTATTCTATAAAGCACTCATGACAGATGACACGTAAGGGAACAACTAAGGCCAGTCACTCACAAGAGCAAGGTTGGTGATCTGTGCAGTAGCCCGTGCATCTTGGTTGTTTGGCTATCATTAAAAATTATGCTATTTATAGTCTGTTAATAATTCACAGCTCCTGTTTGTTTTGAGTAGCCTCCTTGGGATGGAGAAATTTCAGCATGAGTTTGTGAAGGCAAAAGAGAAGGTGAAAGGAAAAAGCATAGTGGAAGAAAGAGAGGGCACAGAGGGTTGAAGAGTGAAGAGAAGGGTGAGCAGCAGAGCAGTTATGTTGGTCAGAGAGAAGAAAGTGCTGTCAAAGCCCCACAGTAGATTAGCTGCTGTTACTGCTACACTGGAAAACTCAGCACTGACTGACTAATGATTTCAGGGGTCTGGGGAAGCAGTGGAAGCTTGAACCTCTCCTTTGAGAGGCTGGGGTAGGTATGTCCCTTACAGACATCACTGGGAACTGCATCTACCAACTGCAAACTTGATGGAAGGGGGTTACCCTGTAGGGTCAGACTTACACTGGGAGAATTACAGTCTATCCTACATGACTTTCCATCTGACCTTTCTTGTAGCGCTTGTACCTGCCAGGTCCTGTCTCTGTCCTCTGCAGAGTAAAGGAGCTGGGACTGTACTGAGCTCTTTGTGGCTGTGAGAGGCAGGTGCCTTGTGCTCAGCATGTGCAGGCCTTAGTGTAATCTTTCTTAAGAGGAAAATATGTAAAGAAGGATGGATTATTGACTTGTGAGATCATGTAACAAAGGTCCGACTCAAACAAAAAGATATTTTCAGAAGCACTGAGAGTTGTGTGCTCAGTGCTTATTCAATTACTATGGGAATTGAGTGCAAAAAATATCCTTTTTTCTTTTTGAGAAGCTTTAGGCCAAAATAGTGGGTTAATGGAATTTCCAGGCAGTGATCAAATTGCACTAAAATTCAGCAGAAGTTGAAGGCAGTCCAAGTGACAGCCCCATAAATTGAAGAGTTAAAAAATCTAAACATACAAATAATGCAACACCCCAGCCCTCAAAGAGACAGTTCCGAGTGTATGACACCCTGTGTACTAGGCTTGGCAATTTTGTATACTGTAAATATAGTTTTTTTAAGCTCTAAGCAGTCTTTGCCCCTCTCAATCTCTCCCTGCCACCCTTGCTGAAGTGTAGTCCTTTTCGTGAAATGCTGCTGTAACTGGCACAGTTTCAGCTGTTATTTCATTTCATGTAAGTGGTGTTATTTTCCTGGTGACTACAGGTAATTTTAGGACATTTCAGCTGCACAGGATGTGACTTCTTGGGCCTGAGGAGTAGGCAGTCTAAATAGACAAGACAAAGAATGTTTGTGAGGGGAAGCAGGGAGATGAGGCCACTTTTTCAGGGTCATTATGGAGCAGCCAGGAGCATAATCCTGATTTTCCCACACACTAGAGGAGACTGCCTCCCTCATTCTCTTACTGGAATTGAGCTCTCCCCTTTCCCCCCATTGCTCTGTAGCTTATTCACCGTTGCTTATGGTGAATCTGAGAACTAGTTTTCTGTAGATGGTCGTAAGTGGATGCACATCTGGTACCTAAGGGGTTAATCTGTAGAGGTCTGCCTAAAGTATGCTGTGGAAAAGTTGCACAGATGGAATATCAGAGACAGACTGCAGGATTTTTTTTTTCTCTGAATTCTTTTGGTCTCTTTGGGATTTTATAGTTTTTGGACCACATCTTTGGGTATAATAAATAGAGCAGATGTCTGTGTGTGTGTGGTGAATCCAGTGCTTTTGTGATGAGTGGCTGCACTGGAATAAGGCAGACAGAGGTTTGGGTTTATTCCTTTTAGGTTCAAAACCATTCCTACTTTGTAAGCTTGTCATGGGTACCTTGTAAGGGAGCTGCTTTCAGAAACATCTGTGCTAAATTTACCCGCTGAAGTTACAAGAGCTGTTATCTCAGATGGCTGAAGGTCATCCTGAAAGTTTTGAACTTGAGCTGTCCTAAACAAGGGTAGTGGAGAAAAGTCCCCATATTACAGGGAAAGCAGCTTGGCCTCCCTGGAGTTCACTGTATCCACACCCTAACCAATGTCAGCATAATCTCACTGGCCTCTAACACACAGCTACTTCAATTCTTCTTTTAAAAATCCATTCTACAACATACTGGCTTTGTGTGTTTCTGTTCAGCTCGTGTTTTCTCTGCACTCAGCTGCCAAGAAGTTCAGTTTGTTGGGGGTGTTCAGGCTCCTTAAAGAGCAGTGTGCTGCCTGGCAGGCAGAGGCACTCAGCCTGCAGTGTGTCCCTGGGGTTTGGAATGACATCCTTTGCCACTGTGCAGTGAAGAATGTTACTGAGCTGTTTTGTATTCCTTTGGCTTCAGTTCCCTCACCCTGCTCTGTAATTATATCTGATTATTTACAAAATACCAAGTCTGTCATTATAAGCAGGGTAAAAACTGTTCTAATTGGTTCATTAAAATCAGAGACGATACAAGGGCTTGTGGCCAAAGTGTGGGATGTAGAATCAGGAGCAATATCTTCTTTCCCTGACTTTGCTACCTGCTTCCTGGGTGAATTTGGACCAGTCATTAAGCCCAGACTTAAACACAACCAATTCAGTTCAGGGAAGGTAACACAGTGCTGAGACAGAGTTGCTGTCTTATGAGAACCACAAAATATTACAATTGAACACTGAGTTATTTTGTGGATCAGTTCTTTTCTACCATGTAGGTTTAGAAGCCTCCTACATCCAGTGTAGGGCTGGGGACATACTGGTATTCATGCAGGGCAAAGACAGGGACAGTGTCCTTCAGCAGTCACTATGTGCCAGCTGACTGGCTGCAGAGACACTGCTTAACACAAATCTTGCCAGTGCTCGATGGGGTTTGAGCAAAGGTCCAGTCCTGTCCTGCTTCTTTTTGAAAGCACAGAAAAGAAGTTCAAAGCTTCAATGTAGGCCTTTTCCCTCCTGCCATCTCCTCCCACCACAAAGCAGCACAGGCAGGCAGCCCAGGAGCTGTATGGGAGATGATGCCTCTTGGCCTGTTGCCTTTGCCAGCATAGCTGCAGGCTCCAGGCAGATGTGGCTGAGCTTTTCCCTGGCTGCTGAGAGCTCTACTTCAGCCCCCTCCCTTCTTTGTTTGTTTTGCCAACTTGCTCCCCTTCCTTCCCAGAGATGCCAGGTTCCTAATTTCATCTTCAGGGCAGCAGGGTCTGGCTGGCAGGGCTGATCACAGCTCTCAGCGCAGCAGTGCTGTCAGATGAGACAGACCTACCTTGTGAGAACATTCCTTTCACTTTACTGTGGAGGTGGAGGAAGCTGATGTTCTGGTCTGCAACAAGATTGCCTTATTCAAAAGAACTTTCTTGGACTGCTTGTTCTTCTGCCCTGCTTTTCATTCCATGCTCCTGATGAGTACAGCTCCTGCCTGATGCTGTCACGCAGCAGTGGAAAGGGGCTGGGAAGCTGATGTGAGACCAGAGGAATGTCAAAGCAGTCACATAACAAGTCAGAATAAGGGCTGACTCTGAGTAACAGATAGCAGGGAGTATTCTGAATCATTCCAGTCCCATACACTTTTGTGTAAATAAGAAATAGTCACCTTTTTTTAAAGTCTCTCATCCAAGAGAGACAGTGCTTTGTGCTACCCTACGATATAGTCAGTAATAAACTGCTGAACATGGTTACAATAGGAAGAGTATTTCTTGCTTTTTATGGAATCTGTGTTTTGGCATTGGACTAGCAAGATTCTGCAAACAGAGGGAAAATAAACTGCACAAAGGGTATAATTGTAAATTTCAATAAGTTGTCTATAAATTAAATTTATAGAAAAGCAGGTCGAGTTTAATAGGAAAAATGAAAGATATAAACTACCTATATTCTGTAAAGCAAATCAATGAAGTAGTAAGAACAGATAAAGTCAGCACGTTGGGGAATGACAGGGTTGTGTCTGACAGCTTCTGCCTGGAAACAGCCAAGGCTGCATTCCTGCTGCAGCAGAGTTGGGAAAGAGCAAGTTGCTTATAGATAACGAGTGTTTGCTCACAGATCAGAAATGGGCCTGAGCTGATGTGGAACTGAGCTTGGAAATATTTGGGTGGTTTTTATGCAGGCCTGTTGCTATAGGGAACTTATGTAGAAGGCTACAGAAAAGGTGAAGAATTTGAGAGAAATGGAGGCTCTTTGAAGTTGGAGGTTGAACAATGTAATTTTTAAACGTTTCTTCTTGTTCCCATTTTTAATGAGTTGTAAAAATGTTGGAAATAGGTGTAAGAGTCAAGAGAAAATGGGAACTGCATTTATTTGTAATGCAGCCTTTTCTGTTACACTGAGAATACGTGCCTGTGTTTGCCCAGCATATCCAGAGTAAGAGTGGTGTAAAGGAGTCTTGAAGTAAATATTAGAATATGATCTTGAATAAATAGTAGTGTAAAAGCAGGTATTAAAGCAAACAAAAGTAATGCCCTGGAACCAGATTTATTTATTTATTAGGAAATCTGTATACCTGCCATTGTTGTTTTTGTGTTTTTTTTTTTAATTCTGACAAACATCTCTGCAGCTCAGAGGGCAGGATTTAATGATAAAGTGCAGGTGGGGTTAGTAAAGGTAAGTAGTGACATCTGAGTAAAGGTGAGTGTTCTTGGTTCTACCACTGACTCAGAACTCACCTTTCTAATACACACCATCTTGAATCGAAGCATGACAGAGGAAGAAGGAAATAGAGGTTAGGAAATGGACAATATTAGAAAACCAGATTTTGTATAAAATCTGGCAATGATTTGGGAGTTTGTTACCAAACATGACCTTGGTTTCTTATTGTAACATTTTTGCAAGAGATTGCAAAGTAGCAGTAGCAGGAATGTCCAGCAGTGCTATCTTTGGGTGCCTGCAGTCTGAAGACAAAGCCATGAGTAAAGGTGTGTTGGAGAACTGGGCTAACGTTTAAAAGCTGAATAAAAAAGCAGGCAGTAGATACAAACAGCAGAGATTTCAAGCAAATGAGCAAAGGTCCTTTAATAACCAGCAGTCAAAACAGTAGTTAGTAGGTTTATTTAGTTATTTAGTTCCTTTCATAGGAATGGGTAAACAGATCTTCCTTCTCACTAGATGTTTTATCCTTTTTTAAAAATGTTTAAATTTTTTTTCAAACATTGCATTTTGCAGAACACTTAAGGAGCTCTTAGCCTAGAAAAAGTCAGGATGTGGCAACACCACTTCTACAGACACAGTCATGTAGTTTTAAGACAAGCCAGCCACGTCAAGCCTTTCAGTACTGTCAGCTTCTTCAGTTCTTCCTTCCCCACCAGATCTCTGTCCTCTTTATCCACATTTCTGCACAGTTTGCCAGATCTGTGCAGGTCTGAGAGCTGATCTTCAGCTTTCTGTGATTGTCAGTGAAACAATCTGGGAAGTAGACCCAGTTAAAACACTGCAGACTGGTACTGCAAGCAGAGCTGTAATCATGTAAAAGTATCTTATGTGAGCACAGCCCATTCCTGTAAATTAAGGCATAAACCAGAGCAATACAAACACAGCTATTCTGTTTAACTGCCCCCACACTGCAGGCTTTGTTTCATTATATCTATTTCTAAAGAGAACTGGATACAGAGGCCCCAGAACTGTGACTGTTGCAATTTACCTCCTGCATTACTGTTTTCTTCACTGAAGGACTGTGTCTGGCTCAGTGGTCTGCCAGCAAGGTCACCCCAGTGAATCTGATAGCTTTTAAGGGAAGGACCTGCTCTCTGCATTAATGTAATTGCAGGTTATTTATGAGATTCCTTCCATGTGTTACTTCCTGAAGGCCTGGCACAGAAATCCAGTTCTGTAATTTGAGTACTAAAGAGAGGCTGGATGTGATTACATGCTCCATTATTCCAGCAGCCTCCGTAACAAGAACAGTAAAAGCTTGGTGTTGCCTGAGTACTGAAAGCACAGAGGTTGGTACACAAAAACTCTCTTGCACAAGCAGTGCAGTGGGCAGTGTGTACACAGGTGTGACTCCAAGTTTAACTAGGGTCTCTTTTGTACTGTTTATAAATGTTTACCAAGACAGATAAGATTTCTAGTTAAATGCACATTAGATCTCTCTTCAAGTCACAGATTGTACAGAAAAATGTATAATAAATAAGCCTTGACAGTAGCAATAAGTTCCCCACTAAAGCAAAGCAGGATTTTGGGGGAGCATAATTTACTTTTTTGTCAGATGTCATTTTGATGACCATGAACAGGGGGATGAGGTGTCTGTGCTCAGGTCTGCAGAGGGATTGATTGACTGCAGAGCAAATGTTATTGTGGCTGAACCCTGTGTTTGGACACTGCCTCTCCAGCCCTGGGAATGGTCTGGGCGCTGCAGCTTCAAACTGGAAAAGGCTGCTGTGAAATAAAGATACAAGAAAGAGGGTATTCTTGCAAGACCTGAAATTTAAGAGGGGATGTGGCAGTGGCTCCTCTGGGAGGTGGCCTGTCTGGGCAGCCACCATCATCTCCCCAGGTCTTCCCTTCTCAGCTGAGACCTTTCTGTTACTGCACGGGCACCTGATTAGCCAGGCAAAACCTGTGCTGTGTGACATGCCCAGTGTCACCCAAGAGATGGCCAAGCATCAGCTGCAGATGTGCAGGAGAGCAGCCCCTGCAAGAGGACAGGATAAACTCACTTTTTTGTTGCTACAGTGTTTGAATAAGAAGCTACTAATTAGTGTTTATCCTCATTTGTGCTGCTAAGGTCAAAGCCTACATTCTTCCAGAGACAACTGTGAGGATCTGGTGAAAGGATGGTTTTCTAGCAGGAAAGGCACTGATCCAGAAGGCTGAGATGGTGCTCATGGCTGTGTCACTGACTGGCTGCATGGCCACTGAGTCACTCATACCAGCCTCCCTGTGCTTCCATTTGCCCTCTTGACTTCTGCCTGTTACATCTTTGAAGGTTGCAAGGAAGGGATTTCTTTTTAATCTGTATTTGCACAGCACCGAATGTAAAGGGGTCTAGGTTCCAGGGGGAGTCCTCACAAGCTACTGCACTGCAGCTGCATCCTACAGTGAAGAGCTGGGTGACACAACTTCAGGGTAAGGGCCATAAAGCCAGCACGTGGAGGCTGGGCAGGCTTACTCATGCCCAAATTATGTCTGTGCAGCTTCTAGTCTTTAAATTGCAATTAGAATCTCTTCCATGCTAGTGTGATAAAGCCTTAAGTCTCACAAGACAGCTCAATCAATGCCCTTTTGGTCTGTAGTTGAAGGTTTTACTACCATGACTGTGTCAAGAAAGGGTGTAATTTATTTTTTTTTAACTTACATCAATGTGCCAGTGAAAGTTCTGATAAAGATACAGCTACACAGCTGTAAAAGTGCACAGGGCTGCATGATACTTTTGCTTTTCAGAATAGAAATAGACTTTTATAGCAGTGTAACTATTTCTGTATATGGAAGGAAAAGACTGACTACTTCATTTCTGCCAGTCTAACACAGCACAATATTTTAAGTGCAATTCCATTACAGAATTAGGGTGGGGGAAACTCGTGTACTTCACAGATGTAACCTTGTCTTTTCCTCCCCTTTCTTATGGAGCTAGGAAGTGGTTTTCCCTCTTGCCTTCTATCTCTGCTTTCTTTGGAGCTGGCTTTTCCTGTCATACTACATACTCTCAAAAGAGTTTGGCATTTTTCCCTGCCCTTTGCAGCTCTGGAATGCTTCCTGTTTCTCAATCCCTGTGACGACTGCAAGTAAGGCAGAGGTGGTGTCTGTTTCACTACTGCTTTTAAGTCACATGATGATATTTAGGAAATCTTCAGGGTATCTGGGACCTGCAGTACAGCAAGGTTACACCCATAAGGGAAAAAAGATTACAAACATGCAAAATGGGTTAATGAATTAATTGCCCATGTGGCAAGATAATAAAAAAATTAAAAATAATAACAAATGAAAGAAAGATTGGACCTATGTTTGGCTCCTAGCTAAGAGTTTGGAAGGAAAGTGCAAATGCAAACGTGGTATTGTTCCCAAGAGGGCCGTGGCTCTGGGGTCCTTCACAGTGCCAGGTATGCTGTTGCTTTAAGGATTTAAAAATAATGGGATGCCCACTGATCTCAGAAACAAGAAACACCTCTAACATGTTCTTTGTAGCTTTATCTATGCAAAAGATGGTAGAAGATGATACCACAGGCCTCTGCCACCCAAAGTTTATGTAAGACTTTACTATGAGGTAGGAGGCAGGGAGTTAATGACTTATTTAGACTGAGGTCTTGGCATTTAGTGCCATTCAGGCCATGATTGCAGCTGACTGAGGCATTGCACGGTGCCCAGCCGAGCAGTGCTTCCAAGAGAGTAGCAAAAGTAGAACCTCTGCTTGCTTAGCAAGTATCTGTACATTTAACAGGTATCTGTCTGTCTGTCTATCTATAGCCTAGGTGAAGGATAACTCTCAAGTCTAATTAATTTGAATGGGGTTGAAATTAACCTTCCTGTGTTTCCCCTTACGGATTTTGAAATAGCAGTTCTGTTACTTTTCTCCCCGAGATAAGCTTCATCCTCGGTTTCGGCTCTGGTTAACAGCAGCTCTTAGACACTGCATCTGAGACCTCCATGCTGTTCAGCACTTTTTGGAGGTTCATTCAAACCACTTGATGTCTATTTCAAATAAGGCTTTTTAAAATTTATTTTAGAAAAGCTTGTGTGGGCTGAAGCATCAGTTGAAATTAAATAGAGCAGCATAAGCTAATAGCATGACTCATGGGAAGGAAATAGAGCAGCAGCTGGTAAAAACTGTTCAGCAACGAAGAGTCTTTATCTTCATCAATTCATACAGGCCAGCATGAGGCTTACACAAAGGTTTTTAAGAAGAAAAAACTAAATTCCTGTCTTGATATTCTCCTAGTTCTTAAAGACTTTCCTTTTCCTCTTCAGTTCCTCTTGTGCACCTGATGGCTAAAGAGGAGAGAGAAGGATAAAGTATCTGTGCTTAAAGTGAGTTGAAACACTACAAATACACCAACTGTGAATTTATGCAGAACATTTCCAAAGCATTGACTCATACCTGTAGAAGTAAATCATATGTTTCTGACTTTTTTCAGCCGTTTTGTCACACCTGGATTGAGAAGGAATGTGGTATGAATTGTGTCAGCAGCGCTTAGGCCTTGGATGCTGCAACAAAAGACAAACTTTGTTGAGGTGCTGATGTTACTGAATCCAAATCCGGGCTCTGAGACTGTGTGTGATTATAATATAGAATCAGCACATCTAACTGAGAAATAATTCCATGAAAGTTAATGGAAATTACACAGGGTTTTATGTAGTGCCAGGGGGAAAAGAGTATCGGGGCCAGTTTTATGTTGTGCAAGTTGAGGCTGGTTTTAGTTTCACAGTTAATCTGAGTGATGGGCATTCATCTGTGACTTGTTGGGTAGGTTTGTTTGGGTGTGAGTAGCCTTTGACACAGCTGATCACGAGGCACTAGAAGGTTTTATGGAGACAAGCATTCAAGCAAAAATAAGATTATTGTAGTGAGAATCCTGCCTGGTGGGGTAAGGATGAGGCGTTACCCAGAGGAGAATTGCTTACAGCAGAAACACAGTTTACAGGTTACACATTGCAGAATGCAGAGTAGATAGACAGAAAACAAGCTGAGAATGATTGTGTGTCATCCAGCAAAAAAACAGACAGAAAGAGCTTACATGTCCCCAGCTGGGCTCTGCAGCAGGAGGAGGTACCCATACCTTTAGCTGGCTGTGCAACCCGGGGAGAGAAGAGGTGTGCAACTGTAATGGGTTTTGCTTAAAAGGCATCAGATAATAATGCTGGCACATTTAAGAGGGATGTTCCTAGATGTACACACACACAAAGCTTGGGAATAGGAACATGCCTTGCATGAGTTAGTGTGTGAATTTACTAAACATGTGGGAATATGCAGTTTCTGGGGAGGGCTGGAAGGATGTTGGATGCTCTGGCAAGAGCCATGGTCAGAAAAAATAAGTTATGTGAGGGCTGCCATATTTTACAATCTGCATTTCGTTAATAAGTCCTAGTGCATTGCTGCAGAATTCAGAGAATTCAGCTTTAAATGGGAATGGAGCATAAGGTGTCCTTAGGGATACTCACTAACACCAGGAAAGCAGTGAACAGCAAAGGCAAAAGGCTGCTGGAAAAAAAACCCCAAGCAAATGAGAAGGAATACCTACAATTTAGTGTTTCCCAGTGAAACAGAGTCAGGGCCCCTAACAGAAATTCACAGGCTGGAAAACCTAGACCACTTTCCCTGGAGAGCAGTTTGTGTAAACAGTTACAAGGTCCCAAGGCACAGACACAGTAACAACAAAGATAATGAGTATTGTTGGTATATGTTGAGAAGGAGGTAAAAGTTTGTGTTATTTGTAGTATCATCCACTGTAGGGAGTTAATGGGGAGTTAATCTGCACCTGCCTAGTGACAGAGCAATGTGCTTGGCTTGTTAGGAAGGAGAAAATCTATAGAGGTGTTTCTGTGCCATTAGGAAGTACAATCACTTCACCTGGAAGACCAAATCTGGTGGAAACACCTTACAGTGAAAGAGCACAGGAGGTTCATGCCTTGGCCTGCAGCTCTTACTGCATTTTTGTCTCTCCTGGCCTCACCCCAGTGACACTCCAGAACTCCAGCTTGTTTTCTGTGACTAAAACTCCTGCCCTTTCTTTGAGATCACCCAGAAAAGAAACCATAAAGTATTAGTATTACAGTCACAAGGTCTATTTGGTCTTCCTGTCTTGTGAAATCTCTCCTCTTTTTGACCCCACTTGTATGATAAATGAGTAAGGAAATAAAATTTCAGGGAGAGGAAGTGATAACCTTGAATTATCCTTTGGGGCAATGTGATAATCTAGGCAGAGCCAATTAGTCATCCAGAACAATTAAAATATTGTTTAACAATATTAAAGTAACTTAACCTCTGCAAACGACTGCAATATCTGGGAAACACATTGCTTGCTAGGGGAAGAAAAAGGTAGATACACAAAATCATCTAATTCGTCTGAAGTTTTTAGAACAGAAATGCAAACACTGGGAGAGATTATGATCAAACAAATTTCAATTAGAATTTGTCAAAGAGCTTTTTTTGTACCTCTAAGGCGAAACGGCAGACACTTAATGTGTCTTTATCTATTTCCAGTGCAGGGCATAGGCCTGAGTTTCAGAAAATATTCTGTTCCATTAAATTCCCTCAGAATATCTGAGCTCTTAGAATGTCTTGGTAATGGGCTATTTCTTTGTATCAGATCAAATATCAGGGATTAAACTCATGGTGTTTTGCATCCAAATGAGGTTTCTACTGGAACAGAAAGACTTGCATTTAGAAATTGATTGTGTGAAATGATGTGCTACAATTTTAATTATCCTTTGCTGATTAGACTTTCCGGGATAGAAGTTCCAGTGTGACTATTTTTTATAGAATATCTAATTTCTCTGAGGTATAATCCATCATTCTGTGATTCCTATTAATCTAGTGAGATCATTTGCTTGCTCTGCCCATATTTAACAGATCCTATTGCAGTCAGGGAGGAATTGGGAAGTAGAGAGCACAAAAGAAAATCCATGGCTTAATCTTTTAGAAGAAGTTTAGTTATATTTTAAAATCTCTCCAGCGCATGTCAGATAAGTCAATAAGTTACATGTCACAATGTCACGGGAAGTAAACAAACCCCCGCTCATTTATTAAACAAATAGGTACGCGGGCTATTTTCGTTTCCTCTAGTTAGGTCAAATTGGAGGGATTTTAGTGGCCTCTCATGCCCTCTAATGGACAAATCTGTTGGAGCGCTGTCCTCTTGGAGACCGTGCAAAAGGGGGTAAAAGAACCAAGTGTCTTCGGTGGAGAAAGAGCCGAAGCACATCCAGTGAGGCTGCTCAGCTTTCCTTGGAGCCTGGCAGCTCTTGGATTAAAATCCGTGTTTAAGGGGTTTGCAACTTAGAGATATTAAGTCACGTCTTAAAAAAACCAACAACTTGGCAGATGCTTTCCTTCCTCCCTTCCTTCCTCATTTAGTGAAGTTTGTTTGTTTAGCTTCACTTTAAAACAGTTGGAAAGGATTATTGAGGCTGATCCTAGATTGGGCACATTTCCTCCAGAATGATACCAAATCCATCAGGGATTGCAACCAAACATGTGCCTTAGAGAGGAATACCTCTGTAAGTGATGGGAGATTTCTGAACCAAAACTAGTTGATAGAGAATAAAAAGTATCACTGGATCTGTTTGAGGCACTGCTGGAGTGTTTGACAAATGCTGGTGAAAATGAGAAAGTGGGATGGGAGGAATGAAGAAAAGAAGCTGCAGTATGAAACAGATTTCAGAGAGTAGGAGGAAAAAATATAGGTTAATAAATAAATCACTGAAGTTGAAAATACAAAGCAGAGCAAAAGATAAAGATGTGGGAGGAGGAAAAAGCTGTAATGTCAGGCAAGAAGCCAAGAGAAGTGTCACCTCCAAGAGCCAGTTCAAGCATAATAAAAAAGAGGCCCAGGTCTCCTGAGTAAATTGTAGGTGATATCTAGAAATTACCTGAATCTTAAAGGGTGAAACACATGAGAAAGAAAGCAAATGCTGAAAGGCTTGTGTTGGTGAATGATGGAATGATGCTAAGGACAGGATCAACACCTCTGCTCTGGAGTAAAGGACAAAGCGAGCAAGTTGAGCCTGTGTGGATTTTACTACCAATCTGGCCAAGTAATTTTCTCTGTTTACCTCAACTTTCTCATCTAGTTCCCTGTTCCTCACACTTCTACTGTCTTGGCTCTTTGGGGTTTGGGAGGTCTAAACCTATGCTGAGATGGGACAGAGCAGGGACTTTCCTCTTACGTGTGACTCGTACCACTAGTGCCACTTTTGACAGCCACAATGGGAAATTTTTAGTGAGGAAGAACCACTGGCACTTACCCTAAAGCCTGGTGAGACTTTGTGGATGCCTTAGGCTGTAATTTCTTATTTTAGTTTACAAATAAGCTCAAGGAAGCGCTTGAAGAAGCTCTTGCTAAAATGTCTTTTTAAAAAGCCACCAAAATAACCAAGAAGTACAAGATTGTCAAATTGCTAAAGAAATGGTACCACAACTCAGAAGTTATCTAGAGCTGTGGAACTTGGAATGATTGATTTTCAAGTGATACCTAACTAGCAGTTGTAAACTGTGTCTCTCTTCCTGTTGGAGGACTAAATCATCTGGCTTTTCAGGTACCAAACAGGGTCTAGCACAAAAATGAAGAGTAGGGATACTGTGTGTTTTTTTTCTAGGACAGCAGATCACTTCTAGGATAGTGGGTCTCTTTGTGTTGAACTTAGGAAGAAGAGGAAACACATAAAAGGAAGCAGAGAGCATTGGGAAAGAACAATCTTGACCAAACACTGGCTGGAATTTTCCAAAGCATTTTGGGGAAATACTATGAGAATTTCCAATATCGCTGTTCAAACCTCTGAAGTTTCCCCCACCTAAAATCTGGGAATGCTACAGCAAGTCATGCTTGCTTTTAGGGAAGAGACTTGCTTTGGGAAAAAAACACAACAACAACTAGGAGAAACAGGAAGAAGCACTGTTTGCTTTGTTTAGTAAATTCTGAAGGGAAGAAATAGCCTGTCTTTTTCTACCTAAGTCAGGAGTTCCCAAGATGCTTCTCAGCTAATCTTATCACCCTGATTTCTTTCTGGCTTTCTGAGCCATGTTTGGCATAAGCTCCTCAGGAAGCTGAAGCCCTTTCCTGCCCCCTGCATGGATTATTGTTGTTTAGATTTTGGCAGAATGTAGAGATCCCCATGAAGATTAGGGCTGTATTGCCTGAAGTGGGTTTTATTCCTGCCTGATTGCTGTGGGATACTTAGAGGTCAAACATATAAACAGCTGAAAACAGAAGATTTGAGAAATTCATGGAGGAAGGGCCCAGCAGGAGATGGGGATGAGACCTAACCCTCACAGGGTTTTTTTAATCCTAAATTAATAATTCTAGGCAGTTAATAATTCCAGCTCCATTGGATCCATTAGATGTTTTGTGTTCATTTCTGCTTTCATATTTCTTCAGGGACCAGCTTAATTTGCCATCCAACTCAGTTAAGGGTTAATAACTAAGCAAAAATATACACATACCATGTAGGTTTGATTTGGACATGAGTATATTTAACCAAAACCTTAGACATCCTTTCTAGAACAGAAGACAATATTTAGTTTTTAAAATCTTTTGAAACATATTGATGCTGACCATTCTAATGCACTCTAATGCAAAGGAATCAATAACTTTGACACCACAGCTAGTTTATTGTACACAGCAAATGAATTACACAGAATTCAGTGCACTTAACAGCCCAAGATTAGACTTCACAATTTGTATCAATCAGAATGCTTTTTGCATTTCCTGAAAGGCAGTACCACAAGTTGTACAGACAGAAAGCTACTGTTTATTCTTGTTGTTCTTAATTGTTTTTTCTTAAGTATTTGCAATTTATTTTCATCTTTGTATAAAACACCTGCCTCTTCAAATGTTTGCTGTGCAGCAAGTTCTTGCATTTGTTGCTAGCATGCAGTGGAATTGTTCATACTGGAAATCTGAATTACATTGTTGGTTATTTACAGGGAAAGTTACCTCAGAATATCTTCCATGTTGCTATTGCTGGCAATAATTAGTATGTGCTATGATAATAGCAAGAGTCCCCATGTCAAATCAAGGCCCTTGCTGGGTCGTGTAACAGAAAGCAAGTCCATTTTATTGTCCAGTTTTTGTTATAATTTGACAATTTTAAATTATATGTTCAAGAACTCTAACCTCAAGTTGCATCTTTATTTATATAGTCAGAATTTTAACTTGACTCCAGCATGAAAGGACATTATTTTGTGCTTCTCTCTACCCAGAAGGAAAACAAATCAACCTTCCCAAGAAGGAAACTGGAAGTGGATGTTTATTTGTCTCCTTATCCACATATCCTACTTTTCTGAGTCACAGAGAGTAAACACTTGGCTGGGCACCATATAACTAGGTTGGGTGAAGAATTTCTGTGTGCTGCAGCACTTATTTTTAGTTACTGATAGAGTTCTGCAGTGAAGCCTTGAGATGCAACAGAAGCTGTTAATGTGAAATAAACTCAATTATATAAAGAGTAACCTTTTTTTTTAAAAAAAAAAAAATTTAAAAGGTAAAATATAGCTACCCATTCCAGTCTGTGTGTGCTATTCAAATTGTAGATAGTCCCCTTCAAGCACAGTGGGGTTGAAAGGGCCACTGCAGTTTGGATGAAGTATCTGCCAAGTACCTTGTCCTTCTGCCAGGAGGTGTAAATCATCATGTAACCTCCTAGGGAAACCTGATCCTTGAGGTGATGCAGGTGATCCCTGAGGTCCCTTCCAACCTGGCATTCTATGATAGACCAACACAAGCCCTGCATTCGGAAAGGCAAAACATTCCTGTATCACCTGAGGTCAGAGGAGAGAAATCCTGTTTACAGCAACGAATGAATCATTTTGAGGGAGACTTTTAAAGCAACCTTCTGTTTTGAAGACACCGTTTCAGTACGTTTAGACTCGGGAGGGCTCTCCCTCTCTCCCCGGCTCCGCAGGACACGCCACAGCCGGTGTTTCCAGGCGGCAGGGCCAGCGGGAAAAGCCCCTTCCCAGTTTTCCTCTGCGGCCTCGTGCGGAAGGGCCTCATTTTCCTTGCGAGGGGAGACGAACCACCTCGCCTGGCCCCGTCTTTACCCCAGGGGCAGCCGCAGGCCCGGCAGCTCCTCCGGGAAACCCGCGGCCCACCCGGAAACCGGAGGACGGGCCGCAGGACACGGCCTCGGAGGAAGGGCCGCCTCAGGGCTGCCCTCCGGAGGCCCGGCTGGGGGAGACCCCTGCACGCTGCGGGCTCAGAGGCGAGACCCGGCGGCGGGTCCGGCTCCCGGTGCGGGGTCTCGGGGCTCCGGCAGCGGCGGGACGGGCAGAGCCCGGGACGGGCAGAGCCCTCACGGCGCCGCGCTGCGCATGCGCCGGGTTCCCGCCCCGCCGGGAGGCACTGGTGCGCATGCGCAGAGCTGAGGAGAAGGAGGGGCGGGCGCAGCGCCGCCCTCCCCGCCGCGCATGCGCAGCGCCGCCCTCCCGCCGCCCGTCCGCGCTCCCCCTGTGGCGGCCGCGGCGCTGCTGCTGGGGCGGGGGCGGCGGCCGCGCTCCCTTCCGGCCTGGTGTCATGGCGGGCCCTGCGCGCTGATGGCTGCGGGCAGCTGAGGGCCCCGGAGCGCGCCAGGGAGATACGGAGACCTGCCCGTCGCCCGGCGCTTCTCCTGCCGCCCTCCCTGCCGGGGATCCGCCCCCCTCCCTGGCCGGGCAGGCGGTGGGGGGGACATGGCGGCCCACAAGCCGGTGGAGTGGGTGCAGGCCGTGGTGAACCGCTTCGATGAGCAGGTAGCGGGGGCGGCCGTGAGGGCTGGGGGCCGGCGCGGGGAGCAGGGGCGGTGCGGGGAGGGCCGCGGCCGGGGCTGGGAGGGATCTCCGGGGGCTGGGAGGGGGCGTGCGGCGGGGGAGGGTGCCCCGCGCCCCGGGGCGGGGGGGAGCGCTGCCTTCTCCCCTGCCGCCGGCTTCCCGGGGGGTTCGGGAGCTGGGCCCCCCCTCCCCAGGGCCCGGTTCGGCGTTGGGTCCCGCTCAGCCCCGGCCGGGGGCGGCGGCTCGCTGCGCCCATTGTGCTGGGCAGGGTTCCTTGGGGGGGGGGCCCGGTGGGGTCTGTGGCCCCGTCCAGCCAACCTGATGCTTCCCACCCATTCCTGGAGGGGGGATCCCGGCCTCGGTGCTGGAGCGGCCTCCCTCGAGGTGCTGTGGCACATCAGTCACTGAGGAGGGGGGGGAGATGCCCGGCTCTGCTTCGCTTCTGCTCCCCCATGTCATCAAAAAGAGCGTTTGCTTTTCGTAGGCATTCCTGTGAAATTCGTGTCTTCGCTTTGCGTCGCCAGAAAGGAGGTAGAGAGAGAAGGAGAACTCAAGGGATGAGTTTAAGGAGGACGGTGTGGATCTGTACGGGCAGTGCCACCCTGTTCCCCATGGCATAGCGGGGGATGCCAGTGGAAACCTCACCCACGGCTCCGGGAGCGCAGTTGTATGGCACGGAGAGGGTTTGCTAGCCAGTGTTGTTAGAGCAATAGGTATTTACTTCTACAAAAGTCGGTGCTAGTAGTTTGGAGAAGGATTTTCTGAATGAAAGGATGAGGGATTTGTTGGCCTCAGACTTTGTGTTTCTCTGATCCACATGCAGAAACTGCTTACTGGGATTAGGTGATGTGACTTTCTCAGTGGGGCTAAGCTGGCTGCTTAGGCTGCATTTTTACTCCCAAGATGCTTTCCTGACCTCTAAGTGTGAGCTCAGTTTAGGCTGAATGATCAGTTTCTGTGTTGTCTGTGTCATTTTGCTATGTTGTGAGTACAGCCTTTGTGTCAAACAAGATACAGCTCTGTGAGACCCTGTTCAGTGTAACTATCAAGGTATCTATCAAAGACATTGAGCTGATTGATATAGATTGATTATTTTTTTTCACCTGCCTTATAAACATGTGTCCCTCTCAGTGATGCTTGACTGCTGACAACCCACAGAAAGGCCTGGTTGAACAAAAAGACACTGTTCCTCTTTACATTTATATTAAAGCTGCTATAAATGAAATTTATTTGAAAAAGGAAAATACCAGACTTTGTCTTTTGACATCGAAATTATGCAGATTTTTCCAATACATTTAGACATGTTTGCACAGTTAACTTATTCCCCCCCCTTATCTTGAGTCATAGATCATATTTTCCATAAGCTTAAAAAGCATGGTACTCATTATGCTCCTAATAATGCAAGAAAATGTTTCTTTGTGTACTGGTGTTAAAAGGCCCTAGGCTTTGTCGTTTGCTTTGTTATATATATTGTGGAATTGGGCTTGCCAACATCTGTTTGGAGTTAAG